>NC_043717.1:96354962-96402234 GCF_006229205.1 Suricata suricatta
GTGGTGGCCTTGAAACCCACGACCTCACATCCAGGATAGTTCTGAACACCAGCAACCTGTCATCCACTGGAGGGGACAGAACTGATTGGATATCCCTAGCAATCTCTCTTCCTAGACAATTGCCATTTTGACGTGCCTGGTGACGCCCTGAAAAGCACCACTCCCTGGGCTTGTCCTGTAATTGAACGGTCTGAGAGTTTGCTGTGGGCACATCCTATTTACAACTTGAAGGTGCCAGGTAGGAATTCCGGTAGGGAGTGTTGAACAGAAGGGATGATGGTGGGAAGTCTCATCTTGCTTTGATTTTACCTGGAATACTTCTAATGTTTCTCTCCCAGGAAGAATGTACAATGTAGATCTCAGATCAACACCTGTCTTAATGGATGCTTTTAATTTTTCCTCATGAATATTTGTTGCATTTTTACCATAGCCTTCCTTTTTTACTGTGAATATAGTATGGTGGTGCTTTGTTTTTTCCCTCTCAGTTTCAAACTCACCCTTTTTCCCTGATGTGTGAAAAATGTTATGGTTCCTTTAAAAGTTTTCCTGTGGCGTCAGTGACTGAGGATGTCTGTAGAGGGCGCCTGAGTGTGGCAGCAGAAGACGCTTCCTCGCGCTCCATGGGGGGCCCAGCAGGCTAGGTGGGAGGGGGTGTTAGGCTTCTCTAGGCTTCTCCAGCACCAGGCTCTGCACCCGAGAAGCTTCTCCGGGACGGGGCCGGGCTGCTGCCGTGCAGTGTGCTGTCTGAACTAAGGTGTCTGCAGCTTCCCTTATAGCTACCTGGGAAAGTAATAATGTATCAGTCCTCTGGCCGCACACGTGCCTCTGCACACGACTCCCAATTCTCTGGCCGCACATGCGCCTCTGCACACCACCCCCAAACTCCTTAGTGGGGGGCTGGGGGGGCGTCTTTCCAGCAACTCCCAGAGGGCACTTTCTGGATAGTTCCATCTGAGAAGCATCAGACCTGTAGCGCCATTTTGTGAGTTGCTGCCAAGCGCCTGGAACCAGGTCAGCATTTTAATACTTGGAGTGTGGATTCTTTTCCCTGGGTACTCTCTCTGAGCCCAGGAGGTGTCTCTCCCTTAGGTGTGGTATCTTCCTGGGCGATCTACCTCGCCTCTGTGGGTTCTGATCTCAGCAGGGGGGAGGCGTTACCCTGGGCAGCTCGCGTCGGCCATTTTGGAGACAGGGCTGTCTTTGGTGGTCAGAGAGACAGTTCTGTGAGGGACATCCCTTGTGGAATTGTCTCAGTGCTGGTGAGGGGACTCTTCTCGGAGTCCTTATCTCAGTCATAGGTGGGGGTGGGGGGTGTTTTCATGTTCTTACTTGGATACTTTGTCTCAGTTGTGGGGTGATGTACTTTTCTTTGATTTATTATTTATCTTTATTCTTTTCACTACTACATTTTATTCTGATTTTAAGAAATAAAATTTGTTCCTATTGGAGAAAAGATGAAATGTTATAAATACAAAGAGAAAACAGCAAAATATGAATACATTTTTTATCTTCCTTTCAGCACTTTTTAATGTGCGAATAGACATGTTTTACCCCAAATTGAGATCATACTGCATATCTTAGAATCTGTTGCTTTCTAGAAGTTGATGTCATCAGCGGTTTCTCTAGCTGGTCAATGTTAGCGTAAAACCCATGTTTGAATGGTTGCAAAGTACTTGTATACCAATATAAAGATATTTCATCATTTCAGTAGTGGTAAGCATTCAATATATGTGTAATTTTCCACTTAAAAATTTTTATTTATAATATACTTATAGACAATATTTTATAAAATTCACATCTGTAAATTAGCGGAAATAGTATTGCAGGGGATGAAGTCATGAAACATTAACCTTCAAAAAATTGTAGCATTTAAAAAACTTTACAAGAAGATTCATTTTCTTGTCACCTGCACCATAATTACGCCTGTTATTATTTAATTTTAACGTTTATTATGAAAGGTAGTGTTTTCTTGACTTACTTTTAACTTTTATCTTTATTTTTTGTATTAGATTTATTTTATTTCAAACATTTTGAATAGGCACTGGTTCATTTTAGCAAAAAAAATTATTCATTTATTTTTTATTTAAATATGTTTATTTATTTTTGAGAAAGAGAGAGATAGCGAGCAGGGGAGGGGCAGAGAAAGAGGGAGAGAGAGAATCCCAAGCAGACTGCACTCTCAGCAGAGAACCCAACGTGGGGCTTGAACTCACAAGCTGTGAGGTCCTGACCTGGGCTGAAATCAAGAGTTGGACACTGAACCAACTGAGCCACTGAAGCCCCCTGAAAAGAAGTGTAAGGATGTAGGTCCGATCCAGCCCTCACTACCGGGCTGTCCCAACCTTCCCGGAGCCAGTCGCCGCGCACCTCCGCGGTGGAGATGCGCCTGGCGGCCATGTGGGGGGCGTTCCCCTGGCCGGCGGAGGTCCGATCCAGCCTTCCCCTTTACTTAAAGGGGAAGGCACCGGCTTCTCCTGAAAGGGCGCGCATTAAGGAGGGACAACTCCTGCAGCGCCCAATCGGGGAAGGCCTGCCGTTACCTTTGACCTTTATAGAGGTGGGCCTAGTCAAACCCCACGTGGGGCGTCCTGGGCCCCCTCTGATTGGTCAGTGCTCCGGATGGTATGACTGGCTCCCGCAACTGCCAGTGTTGATGGGGGGGGGGGCAGGGATTGGATCACTGTACACCTGTCATCATTTCCTGTAACGCCCCCTCCCAAAGGTATAAAAGGCCCTGCCCTGCCTTTTTGGGGTCTCTCCGCGTGGCCAGCGGGTCTGCTGGGTCGGCTGGAGACTGTGAGCCCGAGCTTAAGATTGTAATAAAGGCCCTTTGCTTTTGCAGGTGTGACTTGGTCTCCCTAGCAGTCTCTGGTGTTTGTTTTGGGGTGATTTGGGGCGATTTTAAAAACTTGGGCACAACAGAATTGTTTAAAAGAATACTGAGGGTGGGCACCTGGGTGGCTCAGTTGGTTAAGCGTCTGACTTTTGGTTTCCAGCTCAGGTCATGATCTCACAGTTCATGAGTTCAAGCCCCACATCAAGCTCCACACTAACAGTATGAAGACTGCTTGGGATTCTCCGTTTCTGTCTCTCTCTGATCTCCTGTGCACTCTCTCTCTCTCTCAAAATAAATAAAGAAACTTTAGAAACTAAAAAAAAAGAGTACCGGGTAGCTTTCAACAAACTAAGGGGAAAATACTTCCAATGAATATGAAATATATGGGGCATGTGGCCTTAATAAGCTAACACTCAGTAAGAGAAGAACAAATGTAATACTTGGGAACGTTCAGGGCATTTAAAGAAAAAGCAATTCACTAAAGAAGTCACAGTCACCAACAGGTGTATGGGGACATGTTTTTCTTCACTAGCAAAGTTGATGTCCATTGTTTTTGTCTGTTGTGTCCTTTCGGGGAACCATACTTCCTCTCCCCCATAGGGTCTTACCAGAGCTGTGCCTCTTGTAACACAAACTAGGGCAACCTGCACCCTTTGCAGACAAAAGTTAAGGCTGAGTTGTTCAAACAGGAACATCTTAAAGAAACTCTCCATCAGTTCATGCTTCTTGTATCTCCAGAATTAGCCTGTTTCACCTGAATCCAGATTGCTTGATTGTACTTTCCTTGATTTCTTTATCTCAGCCTTGAAAGAGTTCTATCTAACTTTTCTGCTATGGCCTTGGGAATCTGGGTGGGAGTCTGGGTCCAGCAATGGTTGAGAGTTCCAATCACACCATGCTGCAAACACTTATTATACAGACAGTTGGGAATCTTGGCTACTCTGGTGGCTGTACAGAGACCGCTCATGATGTTTAAACTGCATTTCTCTACCAATTAATAAAGTTGAGCACCTTTTAGATATGGATTGACCATTTGGATGTCTCTACGAAGTGCCTCTTGGGGTCATTTGCTTAAATTTTACTGGGATGTTTGTAATTTTTTTAAGTTCATTTATTTATTTTGAGAGAGAGAGGGAGGGAGAGCCAGAATCCCAAGCAGGCTCCACGCTATCAGCAAGGAGCCCAATGTGGGGCTTGAACTCACAAACCATGATATCATGACCTGAGCCGAGATCAAGAGTTGGACAAGATCAAGAGTTGAACACTTAACCAGCTGAGCCACCCAGGTGCCCTGGGATGTTTGTAATTTTTAAGCTGATATATTTCTACATGCATTCTGGATTCTAGCAGTTTTTGGAGAGAGAAGTATATATATATGTATGTGTGTGTGTGTGTGTGTATGTATCTCCAGTAATACATACGTATTTATATCTTTAAACACAAAGTTTACATATTATTTATACATTATAAATATATATGAGTATATGAATATTTTATATATAAATTTTGTATGTAAAATTTTGGGGTCTCTCCTACAGATCTGTTTTGATTTTATTCTCTCTTAAAAGCATCTTTTTGATGAACAGAAGTTTTAAATTTAGTAATGTCTAATTAAACAATCTATTATTTTTAATCAGTGCTTTTTTCTCTTGTTAAAAAAATCTCTGTTTACCCTAAACCCATGAAGATAATATTCCAAGTTTTCTACTAGGTCTTCTATTCATCTCTAATAAAGATCTATGGAATGAAATGAGGTAAGAATAAAGGTTCATTTTCTCCTCCTGTACCTATCATGTGGATTTATCAAAAACAGTATTCTTTCCACAGTGATTTGAAGGGACTCTCGTGTGATGAATCTAGCTGTTTTGTATTTCCAGGTTTGTTTCCAGGTCCTCTGCCCTTCAACTGGTGTGTTTGCCCAACCTTACTTCATTACCAGTCCACATGGGTATTTTTTAATGTTTATTTATTTTTTTTAGAGAGGGAGGGAGAACGAGCATGGGAGGGGCGGAGAGAGTGGGGACAGAGGAACCAAAGCAGACTCTGCACTGACAACAGAGAACCAGATGCAGGGCTCAAACCCATGAACTGGGAGATCATGACCTGAACTGGAGTCAGAATCTTACCAACTGAGCCTTCTAGGTGCCCTGACCACACTGTTTTAATTACAGCATTTCTATAGTGAATCTTCGTATCTCATAGGGTGTATCTTCCAAATTTGTTCTTTTTCCTAAAGACTGTCTTGTGTATTCTAAACCCTTTGGTATCCATAGACTATTTACTATCTTCTTGTCAATGTTTCAAAAAGGGAAAAAAAAACCTAACATGGTGGGATTTTAAGCAGGACTGGTAGAGATCACTTGGGGGAGAATTGATAATAATGAGTCTTACTAACAAGAATTTCAATCTATGTGAAAAGTAGTTCTCATTTCCTGGAGTCTTTAATTTCTCAGTGATGTTTTGTACTTTTCATGTCATGCTTTAGCACATCTCTCGTTAGGTTCAGATATGTAATGTATTTGATACTATTTTCAATGGCATTTAAAATTTTCTTTTCTGATTATTTGTTGCAGAAATAGAAAAAGTAGTTTTTATTATATATTGTAACTTGACTAAATTCACTTACTAAGCCTAATTATTTATATTCTTTTGCACATTCTGTATACAGAACAATGTCATCTGTGAATAATGACAGTTTTACTTCTTCCTTTCCAAACTTTTTAACTATTGTATTTTCCAGGTGCACTTTTAGGATCTTCTGGAAACTATTGAGTGGACAGTGGACATCTTTGTCTTTCTTCCAAACTCAGGGAAAAACTGTTTTGATATTTTACCATTAAGTATGACATTTACTAATGTTTTCTCTTGTAGATGCGCTTTATGAGATTAAGGAAGTCACCCTGTATTCCAAGTTTCTAATCATTTTTGTCATGAATAGGTGCTGAAATTTTATCCATTTATAAAAATTATCATATGGGTTTTCATTTTTTGTTTGCTGGTTAACGTGGCACATTACATTGATTTTCAAATTTCAAACCAATATTGCCTTTTTGCAATAACCCCCTCCCAAGACACATTGTACATCCTTCAAGATACTGTTGTATTATATTTGCTAAACTTTTGTTTAGGATTTTTGTGTCCAAATTCAGGAGAGATCTTGGCCTGTAGTTTTCCTTTCTTCTATTGTCTTGTCAGTTGCTGTGAACAGGTTTGTAATGGCCTCCTAAAAAGAGGACAATGAGGCGGAACTATTTCTCCTAATGGGTTGACACAGATGTATTTGTAGTACTTCAAAGAAGTAATCATATTTTTATCCACTTTTGGCTAGTGAGAGTTGCTCATTCCCTAAGCACTCTGATGAATTATGATTATAACATGTTTGACTTTGTACAATCTTCTATGTTATCTTCCTCCATTTCCTCCCCAGACTGGATGGAAATGAGGCTAGGTTTCTTGACAGCAGAGTGTTGGTGGGGGCATGGGAAACCTTGGTCTTCAAGAAAACTTACAATGATGAAGATGCATGTTGCACACACATATGTACAATGCGGTTTTGCAATGGTTGCATTTTTTTTTATTAATGGACTTTGTTTCTTGATACTTCTCAGGAAATTATAACCAATAAAGTAGAAGAGTTGCCTGTTAGGCTGGACAACCAAATGAGACGTCATAGAGAACCTGGGACTTCTCCTCCGTGTAAGAGAAGACTGAACATGGATATGCTGTCAGTGAGGCCGGTAGGAGAGGGAGCATCCCAGGCCGGGGTGTCAGCCGTGTCCTTGAAAAAAGGTGATGATACCTGACCCCCCCCACCCCCATCCTCACCTGCCCCAGTGCAGCCTGGCCTCTGGCTGCTCCCTGCCAGTAGAACAGTTCCCTCAAGGTCACTGGCTTTGGGTGAATTTCTCAGCCACATTGGGCACAGGTGTTCACTCTCTCCTTCATGGAAACCTTCCTGGATTCCCAAATTCCACACTCTACTGATTCCCTTCTCCTGATTGGTAACCCCTTTCCTTTTTTTCTTAAAATCTGTTAATGTTTATTTATTTTTGAGATCATGACCTGACCTGAGCTGAAGTCAGCTTAACCAACTGTGCCACCCAGGCACGCCAGTCACCCCTTTTCATTCTTGTCTTCTGCTTTCCCTTTACTTTCCCCCTATAAATATTGTAAAAATTCCTGAATCCAACCATTTCTGCCTGTTCTTCTAGTTCTCTATGACATGATCTTTCCCCAAGATATTACAGTAACTACTTATATGATCTATCCTTTTTTTAAAAGTTTATTTATTTATTTTTAGGAGAGAGAGAGAGAAGGGGAGGGGCAGAGAGTAGGGGAGAGAAAAATCCCAGGCAGGCTTCATACTGTCAGCACACAGCCTGATGCAGGGCTTGATCCCATGAACTGTGAGACCATGACCTGAGGCCAAACCAAGAGTTAGACACTTAACTGACTGAGCCACCCAGGAGCCCCTGACCTATCGTTCTAGCTCTGATCTGACACATACTGTCTATGTCTGCAGCCAGAGTGGCCATGTACACACAGAAATCCCGTCCTGCCACATCCATGCTGAAGCCCGCCACCCACTCCCCCGAGCGCTCAGAACAGAATCGGAGGTCCCGACCCTGCTCTCCACGCTCTGCAGGACCCGGTCCTGCCATCCTCTCCTGCACACGTCCTCTGGGTGTCCCCGTCGCTCTCGCTACCCCTGTCCTTTGCTCCATGACCCGGCTCATCCTCACCTAGGGGCTCTGCACTGGCCCTCACGGCAGCTGGATGTCCTCCTCCTCACGTGCACAGGCCCCTGTCTCCTGTTCTAGGGGTCACCTCCTCAGAGGGTCCTGCCTGACCACGGGGTCATGGAGGCTCCCCCTCCTGCTGTCTGTCATATCCCTGATGACTCCCTTCCTAACGTAAATTCACACTGTATTGTTTCCTTTGCCCATTTCACATGTATTACCTGACTTCCCCAAGAGAATATGTCAGGTCTGAGATTTTTCTCTGGCTTATATTTATGCTATGAAATACAAAATTTAAGAAACCGTGGAGTACATGAATGTCCCTGTGAGGTTGTTCAAACACCTCTGTACCTAACTGCAGCTCAGTCTCTAAATTAAGCTTCCACATGCTTCTGTCAATCACACTATCCCTCGGGAGGTGAAGGAACGTGGTCAAATCCCACCTGATGACTTCTTGTCAAAATCTGTCCCCCCAGAGCCTGTGACTATGGCAGGAGACGGTGTTCCATCCAACCAATTGGAGTCTTTGTCTCATGACTTCACCAGTCTCAGCAAAGGTGGGCTGAGTCACAGACCTGATAGGAATGCATTGGCGGGGGGGATCATTACCAGCTATGTCTCTACAGATGACCCCAAGGACACAGGAATGCCTGTGCTGGGAATAATGCTGAATAAACCGTCATTAAATCCAGAGGTGATCAGTACTATAAAACATCAAATACTGAAAGACATTCAACAGTACAGACAAAGTAAGTAGTATAAGAATTTGTATCCAAACAAACAAAAACCCATGGGAAATCTCTCTCATTTAATGACTTGGAATAAATCCAGCTTACCTCTTGAGGTTCATCTGTTTCCAGAATTGGGTTTTCCCGTAATTTAGGATAACTCATTTTTATTCTGACTGTCCCAGTATACTTCTTTTCTTTTTGTTCTTTTTTCAGTTCTTAGTTGGCTATTATTTACCAGAATTCCATAGGTAGAAATGTTCAGGTGTCCAGATTTAAGCATGTAAAGCTTGTTGCATGTAACATTGTAGCCCTTGTAAGATTACTGGGGCAGCACATACACCAAAATTGAGTTCTACTTTCTCTTTGTACTTTAGAAATACTGATGGGTTTTTTTTTAATATCTTCAGAATATGAAAAAATAACCTTCAAATCACTTGAAGGAATTCTAGGACCTCCAGAACTGAGGAAACAATTTGTTGAATTTGCCATCAAGGAAGCAACAAGGTGGGTGTAGAGAGAAACTCCAATATGTTTCACAGGGGGGCCCAGTGCGGTTCTGGGGAAGGGGTGGGGACAGGATTGCCTGGCATTTCTCAAACCCTGGTCCTCACTCAGTGTTCATGCTGTCTCTGTAGTTATTTAGATTGATGTTATCTGAGTTTCCCTCATTCTTCCAAGCTCAGGGAGACTTCTGTTTACACTAGAATTTGAGGTGGACATTGACCCCGGAAGACACTCTTTGTATTTACTGGATTTTCCCTACCGTGAGGGTCCATTTTCTATTCCCATGTAGATTGGAAGCTTCTCTCTCTACCCCCCACAGAGTCTCTCACTTCATAGGGTTTTTTTTTGGGGGGGGGTAGTGTCTTTTGGTTAATGACTTGTCTCTTCATTTTCAGATTTAAAAGACAAGACTTAATTAAACACCTTGAGAATGAGAAAAAAATAGAATCTGATGAATTTCTCAGCAAAGATAAGCAGAGCCCAAACATATAATCCTTTTATCTCAAGAATCAAAAACTAAGAACCAGATTGCTATCTTCTAGAATGGAATGGGATGTTGCTGAGGCATCCTAACCTGTGTTAGTTAAGAGAATTGCCTTCCAGAGGCTAAGAAAAAGTAGTTGGAGCTTTAAAAGTTTTAGGAATTGCTGTTAATAAAAGCTGGGTTTTTTCCCTATGACTTCATTTGGAAAGGTAACTTGTGTTTCTTTGTTTTCCCACCTGAGGTGGCAG
Source organism: Suricata suricatta (assembly GCF_006229205.1). Classification (NCBI taxonomy): domain Eukaryota; kingdom Metazoa; phylum Chordata; class Mammalia; order Carnivora; family Herpestidae; genus Suricata; species Suricata suricatta. Next base: position 96,364,505 of record NC_043717.1, read on the forward strand.
TTATTATTAAGTCATCAGACTATGGTAAGGTCCTAGTTTCTGCAGCAGGTCACATGGTCATAACTGGTGTTTATTACAGTGTCCTTTCACTATCCATTTCTTGATCCCTTTGCCCTGAGACTGTACTTCACCTGGTCATGGTTCTTGGCCTTGGAGTTGGGTGATGTAATCCTTCTTTATTGAAGGATCTAGACCATTAGATATCCTGCCTGATTTGGATTGTTGTAATTTTCCACATACTCAAACCAGAAAACATGGGAGTATTAGGAAGTGTTCTAGACATTCCACACACATGCTTATTCTTAGCTCATGCTTAGCAGGAACTCCATTTCCTTGATAGGTTCTACTGTCTCAACCAGTTCAGAAACCCCCTTTATATCTGTTGATTGAGACAGATGAGCAATCCCAAGTGGTTAACTGGAAATCCCAACTTCCATTTCAATGGGTCATTGAGGGGTCACCTATGATAAAATTTCTCCATATGGAACAAAGACCTGTAGTCTGGCAGAGCTTAAAGACATAAGGATGGGAAGTAAAATTTTCCTACTGGATACATCATAAGAGTATGTGAGAGGAGGTCCTCACGTTGCCAGTTCTTTATTGCCAAAGATACAAATGTGGTTATGGGAGAAACAGCATCACATAGCAGACACTAAGATAGAGCATTGCCACCTCCTAGATTTGCCTCAGTTTCAAAAGGAATTGACGTCAAGCTAAAACTATAACTGAGACTCTAAGTGTCATTCCATTATTTATTGAGCCAGCCAATTCAAGATGATAGTGAAGCTAAGACCAATGAAATTCATTAACATGATCCCATTGCTGTACTTCATTTCCTGTAAAGTGATTTTTATTCTTAGACATGATACAGCATAGAATACCGTGATGGTGGATATGATATGACATTTTTAAGTGTTTATTTTTGAGAGAGACAGAGAGAGCGCATGTGAGCAGGGGGGGTGGGCAGAGAGAGAGAGTAGGGCAGAAGATCCAAAGCGGGCTTTGTGCTGACAGCAGCAAGGCTGACGTGGGGCTCAAATTCACAATCCGTGAGATCATGACCTGAGCTGAAGTCAAATGCTTATAACTGAGTCCCTCATGCACCCCTGGATATGACATTTTTAAGACTACAAATTCTGGTTCTCTATGAGAACTCTGGGTGGGAAGAAAATCCACATCCAGAATAACTGTCTGTCTGACTAAGAGAAAAGCACTGCTTCGATTATGGAATCAGACCCAAGGAATCACCTTGTCACCTTGAAGCTGACCTACCCTTCTTGGAAACAGTACCATATTGGCGGCTTAGTTTTGGTGTGCCGCCAGCAGATTACATGGTCTCCAGTGGCTATAGTGAGAGGGGCCATGGTAAATGTAAGTTAATTTTGTTGAGCCCATGAGTAATCTCCTTTATAGCCACTGTGATCATCATGTTCCATTACCACTTTGAAGAAGGTGTAGGAGTGGTCCCAGGAACTTAAGAGTGGCCTCAGCTAAGCGACAGCAAGGAGATGGTGACCTCAGTCCTACATTCTTATTAAACTGGACCTGAATGAGCTTAGAAGCAATTTCTTTCTCTAAGTCTTTAACTAATGAGTCAGCATGGTCAACACCTTGACTTTGAATTCATGAGACCCTAAGCAGAGAAACCAATGGAGCCTTCCGTGGCTTCTGACCTACAGAACTGCTTGTTAAATATTTGAATCGTTTTGAGCTGTGGATTTGTTATATAACAATAGGAAATTAATTTGATGGTGCATGGCTACTGAAAATTGAGCATAATCTTATTTCTTCCAGTCCTCTGGTCACAGGGAATTCTCTGTGAAGCCATAGGTGTAGGATCACAGAACTTTCTCTTTTCCTTGGTCCCATTCCAGAGTAGCAGGTTTTCAGATCACTTGTCAATGGGTCACAATACCACACCACAATGAGCTGTACATTACAACCAGCATCTTAATAGACCACCTTATTGCTGAGTTCCTTTTTGGTGGTGAGGCAAGATTTAGGAACTTTCCGTTCACTTATGAGCACTATCTTGACATTTCCCAGATTACTAGATCACTAAAAATCTCACTAATTTGGAAGGTCCCTCATTTTTGTGTGGGAATTGTTTATCATGGTCTGTCATTAAAGTGCGTTGCCAATGTGTCTATATTAATTTCTACTTCTTTATCAACAAGAATAATGTCATCAATGCAAAACAAACAAACAAACAAACCAAAATCCCAGAATGATGTGTGCTGTAAGGGAAAGGTAATCAAAGTCCCTACGGAATAATTTATGACATATGCTCATCACTGATATAGACATGTCAGGCTGATATAGCCTGAAGGAGGAAGTGAAAGTGCATTGCTGCCCTTTCCAGCTCAAGGCAGACTTTCTGGTAATACTTATTGAAGAAGGAAAAAAGCATTTGCTCAACCAATACTGTATACCAGGTGCCTGGGGATGTATTGATTGCCAAAGCAACAATCCTACACATAGAACAACAGCTATAATTGGAATAGCCATCATTAGGCTGATGATAATAATCTCTCTTTCTCTAAGATCCTTCTTTTCTGCATAAGGCAAGTATGGAAGTTGAAAGGGATGTCATAAGAATCACAGCTCTGCATTTTTCTAATTCTAATGGTAGCAAAATTACTCCAACCCCCATAGGAATATGATTGCTTTGGGTTTACTGTTTTTATAGTTAGGGCAGTTTTAATGGCTTCTATTTAGTCTTTTCCTACCACGATAGCCCTCATTCCATTGGTCAGGGAGCCAATGTGGAAATTCTGCCACTTATTGAATATGTTCATTCTAATGCACTATGGGACTTGGAAATGACCATAGCATGGATTCATTGACTAATTGGATTCTTGTGAGAGGAGCCTAAGATAAAAGTACATTTGATTACCTCAACTCCATAAGCCACTAACTCTAACTAGAGAAAAATACTGATATATGTATTGAGTCTCATGGAATTCCTGGTAGTTCAGAGCCAATATGGAATAATCTCATGGAATTCTGATTATGTACCTTTCCACTATGCATTGTCACCCTATCAATTGGCCCGAAGTCAATTGGGGAAAATTGTAGCAACGGACAGCATAAATTATTTGGCAAAGAAGCATGGTCCTTCCTTAAGGACAAGCCCACAGTCATTTCTGACCAGCAGAGAAGAGAAGAGCCACCACAGATGCCTGGACTCCCCTTAGAAAGCAATTAACCATGGCCTTGGTGGAAGTTGTATCTCTTAGAACTCCCAAGGTGAGTGAACACATCTTACATGATAAATTCACTCTAACTTTCCAGTCTCCTTAAGGCTTTGGCTTTATTTCTCTGCAATATACCACGAAAGTTCCTGCATTTCTTCTTAATGAAGGATAGGCCACCTTTGGGACTTATTTCAGTCAACCAACCAAGCAAGCTGTTAGAGCCATCCCTATCTGCTCAAGCAAAAACACTGAATCCAGAGCCTTGGCTTAATGACTCCCTATCAATCAATTTGGTCTACCTCAACTTTCTTTTTCTTCATACTCTAACTTCAGTCTTTTTTTTCCCACACAGATTTCCCAGATTTCTAACTATTTGTTTAAAAAAAAATCATGTAGTTGTTTTGGTAAATTCTACACTGATTCACAGGTCACACTAAAACTCACATGTCTTGGCCTGTGGGAATGTGAGGGCTCTTACAGGGTTTTGAAAGAATGAGAGGTGGTGGGTGTAGCTTCTGTGCAAGGCTGCCACGTCAGGCAAGACGATTACAGGTTTTTCAGACAGAGGGGAAATACTTCGTTAGACAGCAGTGGACAGTCTGCATCTATTGGCAAAGATGCCGCAGAGAATTTGGGGGTTCAAATAACCCAACTTCATCAGGATGTGCATCTGGCCTCATTCCAATATTCAGGACCTTATCCATTGCCAATCAGTGCCCTAACATTATGTGAAAAAAATCTGAGACTCTGGGAATTCATCTTGTGTTGTAATACAGAAGATGAAAAGATTAGATTTTAATTTGGTTTTTCCATATCTTGGCCCTGTGGCTACAGGAGATAGATTCCTTTCATGGTTAGTTCATAGAAGCTTTTGCATCATTAATGTAGACCTTGAGCTGGGACTTTTAGGACATGAGGACATGATTTTCTTTCCCTATATTCTCTAGCTGACTGGGAGGCAACCAATCCTATACAATATACTCCTCATTTTGAATAAAACATTCCCAGGGAGCACCGACATTTTACCCAGAGCTTTGGATTCTGTAAGTTCTTGATTATAGGCATGTAGATGTCATCATTTGAGAAACTCTTGGGGACAGGCACGCTCTGTGCTAATAAAATCCATGAAGCCCCGGAACCAGCTTAAGGAGCTCTGCTTGTCAGTCGGGTAAGAACCCAGGTTTGTTTTGGTAGACCTGCCCCTAAGAGGCCAAAGGAGAGCCTGATCACCTCCCAGAGTTGCCCTAGTAAGTCCACAAGGGACAAGGAATGAAGCTGCAACTCTTAAGGCGCTGAACGTAGGGTGGTGGGTTGGAGTCGTTGTGTGACTGTGTGTGAATGAGACAGACAATGGGAAGGTTCCAATCTGACCAAGGGCTGAAGCAAGCGTTAAATCCTGATCCTCAGTTCCATGGTGACCTCATATGCCTTAAGGCAGTGTTAGACTTCCTCGGGGTCTGATCTGGGTCAGGGATTGAGACTGAACACACCAATGCTAAGAGACGCTTGAAATATCCCTGAAAGGAGAGTGGCCAGAAACCAAATGAGTGTGTGTCCTCTCCAAACTAGTCTCCCTCCTTCCTATTTTTCCTTTCTCATGTGCATGAAAGCCGTATGTTAAGGGGAGGAAATGGGCAGAAAGCAGAGTAAACTGACTCTTCTAGACTGTATGTTGAGAAATTTCAAAAAGGGATATTCAGGAAATTATGGTGTGAAATTAACTCCTGGAAAGCTCTGGACATTCTGTGAAACGGATTGGCCATCGTTCGGGGTGGGCTAGCCCTCCAAGGACTCACTTGATAACGAATTAGTTGGCTGAGTGTTCAGGGTCACTCCAGGGGACCCAGGCTACTCTGACCAATTTCCTTACATTGACTGTTGGCAGGACCTGGTCCTGTCCCGTATGCCTTGGCTAAAAGTCTGTGTTGAAGAAAGCTGTAAAGCTATGATGGGTCACCTCACAGCTTCCTCTAAATACCAGCCAGAAATTCCAAAGCCCATACTGTCAAGAGAACCTGAAGAAACCCCACCACCATATGTCCCACTGTACCTCTCACTGCTGCCTGTGTCTCCAGCAGGCCTAGCTGCGGAAACCTTGTCAGAGTCTGCCCTTGGTCCCGAGGTCTCAGCACCTCTAGCACCACCAGCCTCCCCGAATGTGACTGACTCCCACGGACCACCAGTCTTAACCCCACATTTGCTTCCTGGGTGGCGACTAGAGAATCAGGCCAGTGAGGGCAGCCCCTCCTGGCAGCCACACTGGGGAGCCTTACAGATGCCACTGAAGGAAACCAGGGGACCCATCTATTATGATCAGGAAGGCCAGATCCAAGGAGGTCAGTGTGTTTTTATGTACCCACCCTTTACCAGTACAGATCTCCTGAAACGGAAGCACCATACCCCCTCCTATACGGGGAAACCCCAGCTATGACTGACCTAATGCAGTCCATGATTCAGACCCACAAATCTACCTGAAAGGACTACCGCCAGCTCCTTCTGACCCTCTTCGATACAGAGGAGTTTCGCCAAATTACCCAGGCAGCCCTACAATGGTTAGAAGAAAATGTCCCGGCTGGGACACTAGACCCCCAGGCCTATGCTCAGGCTTACTTCCCTGGGGAGGACCCCAAATGGGACCCAAATGGCTCAAGTATAGATGGAGGGTTTGCAAGGACTAAACGGTATCAGGAAGCCCTTCTAAATGGCATAAAGAAAGGGTGAGGAGAAAGGCCATAAATATGAGTAAAACATCAGAAGTGCTCCACGGACCCGAGGAGAGCCTGAGGCAATTTTATGAGAGATTATCTGAGGTATTTCGTCTTACACCTGCTTTGATCCAGAAGCGCCGGCTAACCAGCAGATGGCTAATGCAGCTTTCGTAGGTCAGGCCCAGGGGAACATTCGGCGCAAGCTGCAAACGCTAGAGGGTTTCACTGGCATGAATACCAGTCAGGTGCTGGAAGTGGCAATCCAGGTGTTGTTTAACGGTGACCAGGCGGCACGGAAGGAAGAACGCAGAAAGATGCAAAATCAGGCCGACTTGTGAGCTGCTGCCTCGGTGGAGTGGTCGGAATGCTCGCGGAAAGGTGCCCTGCAGAGAAAAGGCCAAGGCCAGAAAGGGGAGTGGTGTGGGGGAGGGTCTTGCCCTAGATCAAAATTATGGTGGAATCTGTGTGCTTTCTGTCGTCAGGAGGGCCTCTGGAAAAGTGAGTGTCCCCAGCAACTGGACAACTCTCAGCCCCATGCAGAAGAAAAGGGGCCATGTGAGGGGCGCCTGGGTGGCTCAGTCGGTTGAGCGTCCAGCTTCGGCTCAGGTCATGATCTCACGGTTCGTGGGTTCGAGCCCAGCATCAGGCTCTGTGCTGACAGCTAGTTCAGAGCCTGGAGTTTGCTTCAGATTCTGTGCCTCCCTCTCTCTCTGACCCTCCCCTGCTCGCACTGTCTCTCTCTCTCTGTGTCTCTCAAAAATAAATAAAATACATAAAAAATATTTTTTTAAAAAAAAGAAAAGGAGCCATGTGGTCCAGGGATGGTACCAACTGGCCCCATGGCCTCCTGAGGCCCTTGAAGATAACTTTGTGGGGCTAGGCGCCATGGAGGACTGTGAGGAGGACAAGGTCAGACCGGGCTCTATTTTGTTAGGCCCCCAGGAGCCCATGGTCCGAATGAATATGGGGGCTGACCCATTGACTTTACGGTAGATACTGGAGCAGAACACTCGGTAGTGACCCGACCTGTGGGCCCCTCTCACATAGACAAGCCACCACCTTGGGGGCCACAGGCAGTCAGATGTGCAATACCTTCCTGTTGCTTCAGCGATGCAGTTTAGGTGGCCATGAAGTCATCCATGAATTCCTGTCCCTCCCTGACTGCTCAGTGGCTTTAATGGACCCTGACCTATTGGGAGGTCTGCAGCCCAGATAACTTTCAACTCTTGGGGACAGGCTGCTCTGAGCCTATGGAAACCAGAAACAAAGATTATGACTATCATTATTCCTCCAGGAGAGGAGTGGCATCTCTGTAGTCTCAGGAAAGAGCTACAACCAGTGCCTGAGCTTCCCTTTAAGGTCCTGGGGGTGTGAGCTGAAGACAGCCTACCAGGACTGGCCCAAAACATAAAGCCCTGCAGTTGTAGAATTAAAGCCTGAGGCAGAGCCCATCTGCCAGAGATAATTTTTCATCCCTCAGAAGGCATAGGTCAGGATCCAAAAATACCTGGAGAGACTTGTGTGTGTGTGTGTGTGTGTGTGTGTGTGTGTGTGTGTGTGTGTAAGAGAGAGAGAGAGAGACAGAGACAGAGATAGAGAGAGAGAGAGAGAGAGTGAGCGGGGAAGAGGCAGAGGGAGACGGAGACACAGAATACAAAGCAGGCTGCAGGCTGTGAGCTGTCAGCACAGAGCCCGACATGGAGCTCGAACTCACGAGCCGTGAGTCCATGGCCTGAGCTAAAGGCAGATGCTTAACTGATTGAGCCACCCAGGCACCTCTGGAGAGACTTTTATGGTATGGGATCCTCTGGCCATGCCAGTCGCCTTGGCACACACCCCTCTTGCCTGTCCAAAAACCAGACACAGATGACTATTGGCCGGTTCAGGACCTGTGAGCAGTAAACCAGGTAACTGGTCACCATATACTCAGTTGTCCCAACCCCCCATACACTTTTGGGGCTCATTCTAGGGGAAGCCACCTTCTTCACCTATTTGGCCTTTAAGGATGCTTTTTTCTGCATCCACCTGGACCCCCAGAGCCAATTGATCTTTGCCTTCCAATGGGAGGATCCTGAAAATGGGGAAAGGGCCAATTAACTTGGACCAGGTTGCCTCAGGTGTTCAGAAACTCCCCAACCATTTTCGGCACTGCATTAGCCTCTGTCTTGATTCCCAGCGGATCAATGTGACTGTGTCCTGCTTCAGTATGTGGATGACTTGCGATTAGCTGGGAGGTCCTGGGGGGATTTCATGGAAGGGACTCAGCAGCTCCTTACCCTCCTATGGAAGCCTGGTTACAAGATATCGAGGAAAAAGGCCCGAATCTGTCAGGAAAAGGTTAAAGATCTTGGCTCCCACCTGTCTCAGGGGCAGTGCCAACTCAGCCCAGAGAGAAAGCAGGCTGTTTGCCCAAGTTTGCTTGGGATTCTCTCTCTCTCCCTCTCTCTCTCTCTCTGTCTCTCCTGTGATCTCTCTGTCTCCCTCTCTCTCTCAAAATACATAAATAAACTTAAAGGAAAAAAATCAAATTTCTACATAGTGTCCATCACAATTATTTTTGCATTAATTTTGATTTTTGACAGTTAACCACTTTGGCTAAATCTAATGGAATTTCACAGTCCAGTGGTAAACTAGGGCCATAGAATGAAAGGGGCTTGGATCTCCAAGACAGAACAATTCTAATTCTAAGTTTATTGTACAGTGGCAGTATTGACAGCATATGAGGAGGACGAAAGGTATTCTGGGAAGACTGAACCCACTATGTATTATTTATTCACTAGGTTCAAGATGGACACCCAGAAGGAAAAGTATATAATGGCAAGGGTAGAGAGAACCCAGAGTTGAGCTAGTTCAGTCCCTTCAGGTGAGCAAATGAAGAGCCAGAGAAGGAGACTGACTTGAGAAAGGTCACAGAGCCAGCTAGTGCTGAGCTGGGGTCAGAGTCAAGGCTCCCCGAATCTTTCTATTGTATAGCCTGCTCAGTCCTTCAGAAGATGTTCATTACGTTTCTACTGCTCTAGGCTCTCGTTAGCACGGGGATACAGAAATGAAAAGGCACATAATCTTTGTCCTGAAAAAGTTCCCGGTCTTTCGGGTGAGCATCCAAAGCACCTGCTTAAGATTCTCTCTCCCGCTCTGCCCCTCTCCACTACTCACGCATGTGTGCTCTCTCTCAAAATAGTAAATCAATCAGTCAGTCAATCAATCAATACCAATCTTTGGGCACTCTCAAAACAATGTTGGTAAACCACTACTCATCTTGATTGCCAAGTGCTTCAGCAGTTCCTAAATTTGCACCTGGAGTGACTCACTTGTCTCAACCTAGTCCTGGCCCTGCTCTGCCTGCCCCTAAGAACTTCACATTGTGTGAGAGTCTGAGCCATCTCGGTGCTCATGGAAGATTTTCTAAGTCATGCGTGTCCTGAAGTATAAAATGTGGAAAGTATGGACATCTGATCTTCTCCACCCCTATCTCCCTCAATGTCTACCAGAGAACCCGGCACTAGAAAGCTTCAATGAACATTTGTTGAATGAAGGAAACATCACAAGTGTCTGTGGAGTACCTCAAATTCCTTATGGGAACTGTTTTGCTTTCCAACAAGGTCGTTTTCAGACTTTAGAATAAAGGTATGATAGAGACACACACCCTGGTAGTGGCCAGGGAAAGCCTTGTCCCCAGACAGGAGTGTCCAAGGACCTCATGACATCATCTGTTCTCAAATTGCCATTTTACAGAGATACACATGAGGCCCCAAGGAGGGAAGGACCCGTCCAAGGTCATAGATAGCTGGAGCCAGAGCAGGGTCTGGAAGCCAAGTTGATACACTGCCCAGTGTATATTCTGCATCTTTCCCAGGCCGGAAGTCTCATGTGTTTGAGCTGAGGCCGTTCTGTTCCCTGGGAGCAGTATTTCTGTAAACACACTAAGCTGTGCCTCCGCTCTGCTCTCCCAGTGCATGATCTGGTTTGCGGAGCCCTGAATGAACAAGTTTTCACTGACTGCTCTGAGAAATTCAATGTTGCTGAAGAAGCATTGAGGGTGGGGGTGCTGGGTGGCTCTGTCGGTTGAATGTCCAACTTTGGCTCAGGTCATGATCTCACGGTTCATGGGTTTGAGTCCCACGTCGGGCTCTGTGTTGACAGCCCAGAGCCTGGACTGGGCTTCCGATTCTGTGTCTCTCTCTTTTTCTCTGACCCTCCCCTGCTCATGCTGTGTCTCTGTCTCTCAAAAATAAATAAATATTAAAAAATGTTAAAGAAAAAGAAGCAGTAGGAACCTCACAACTAATTTTTCATCTTTTTAAAGCTTTCCCCCCCTATTTTTTCTTTTAGAGAGAATGAGAAAGAAAGAAAAAGAGAGAGAGAGGGCTTGTGATCAGGGGAATGCAGCAGAGGGAGACAGAGAAAAAGAATCTTAAGCAGGCTCAGCCCACGCCTGACTCAGGGCTCCATCCTACAACCCTGGGATCATGACCTGAGCTGAAATCAACAGTCGGATGCTCAGCCGACTGAGCCCCCCAGGCGCCCCCCTCATTTTCCATCTCCAAATCACCTACAAAAGCACTCTGCAAAACCTCTATAATTAGCAGTCATTTAAAAAGTTGGAGTCTATTTTTAACTCTAAAGTATAGGAAACTGAACTACCATTCCTGACAGGTCATGAAGGACATCAGGTAACCTTGCTAGTTTATGGTAAGAAAAGTAAAATCAGATCTGCTGTAACCTCTCACCTGACGCCTTTTGAGAAATGAATAATAGGAAGGTTAGACAAGTCTGTGTCCAGATTAGCAGCTCACCTTCCTCAAGGCCCCGCTGCTGTGGCAAAGTCCCTCCAGTCAGAGGATAGAAATGTTCCCAATGTGATCGATGAATATGCTCCCCCTTACATATGTCTGGGGTTTCTTCTCTGCTGCAGGAATCCCGCGTGTCTGCCTTCATGCAATGACCATTTGGTGCCTTTGTCATATGACAAGGTGGCTAGGCTGATGGACGATTTCCATAGTCTTCATTCTTGGGTGTTTCTGGACAAAGGAGAGCACAAGGGAGAGAGATTCCTGGGGATTTTCAGGGGCGGAAGAAAAGCAGTGACCGTTTTGTGGCTCATGCACTTTGTGGCCAGTCTGCTGATTCACCTAATCAGCTGTCCTATCTTCCCTGAGTCCGACTTCAGCTCCTCTGACTGCAGGATCAAGAGCGTGTGTTCAAGTCCATTCTGAAAGGCCTCGCTTCTACAGTATGTTCTTGTCTCTAAGGGCAGAGGCAAGAACTGACATGGGTTTCCATCAATCCACATGGAGTTCCAGCCGGTGCTTGTAGGTGTCAGTCTGGTCTGGTCTCCCTTTCTTGAATGTTTGCCCTGTTTCAGCATTCCACGTGAGAAAACACCCTTATAGACAGAGACAGCGTGACTACCTCCAAATACCATATAAGGCCATATATGCGTGTATACATACACACACATATACACACACATACCTTTAAAATCACATATATCTTATATATTTAGAATTCTATATTAAATATGAATATATGTGTATACACACATATATACACATATACATACATGTATAAATACACATATATATGCATATACATGTACTATTGATTCTACTTTCTCTGCTTGAAGTGTGGCTGATATTGACTTTGGTGCTCAAAGTTCCAGAGAAACCTAAATTTAAGGATTGTTCTCTGAATTGCTTCTGTGGTTTCTGGAATATCTTTTTTAAATCCCATTAGATGTAAAGGCATTAGCTCCCCTGTTTCCAGGGTTAAAGAGGCTACAGGTAGTGAGTGGCAGGAAGTGGCAAAGAGGTATTCAATTTATGATTTTTTTCTCCTTTTAATCAAATGTCCATTAAAAACAGCAGGCTCTGAGTCACCAAGTATTTGTTACCTTCGAACTTTGTAGTTGCAATAAAACGTAGAACAGAGTTGATTGGTTGCCTCTTTTTTAAAAATATTTTTTAATCTTTATTTTTCAGGGAGAGAAAGAGAAAGAGAGAGTGAGAGCAGGGGAGGAACAGAGAGAGAGGGAGACACAGAATCCAAAGCAGGCTCCAGGCTCTGAGCTATTAGCACAGAGCCCAACACAGGGCTCGAACCCATGACCAGGGAGTTCATGACCTGAGCCAAAGTTGAATGCCCAACTGACTGAACCACCCAGGTGCCCCAGTTGGTTGCTTCTTAAATGTGCTGAGAACCAGGGAAAGACACTGAGGACCCCAAATTCTCACATTCTCTGCTCAAAGTCTAAGAAAAGACCTGTAGTATTGTCAAGTTGCCCTCAAAGGAGGCACTACCACCAGTAACTACAGTCCTGAGATTTGGGAAAACCAGATCCAAAGTCTAAGCCTGTGTTTTGATACCTAAATTCAGGCTGGTATAAGAGAATACCAGAAACTGGCTTAAACAACAGACATTTATTGCTCCCAGTTCTGCTGGCTGGCAAGTCCAGGATCAGTGTGCCAGTAAGGTCAAGTTCTTTTTTTTAATATTATTTATTGTCAAATTAGTTTACATACAACACCCAGTGATAATCCCAACATGTGCTCTCCTCAATGCCCATCACTCACTTTCACCTCTCCCCCACCCCCCATTAGCCCTCAGTTTGTTCTCATTATTTGAGAGTCTCTTATGGTTTGCCTTCCTCCCTCTCCCTTCCCCTCCCCCATGGTCTTCTGTTAAGTTTCTTAAGATCCACATGTGAGTGAAAACATACGGTATCTGTCTTTCTTCGCCTGACTTATTTCACTTAGCACAATACCCTCCATATTCATCCATGTTGCTACAAATGGCAGGATTTCATTCTTTCTCATTGCCAAGTAGTAGTATTCCATTGTATATATAAACCATATCATCAGTTGATGGACATTTAGGCTCTTTCCATGATTTGGCTATTGTTGAAAGTGCTGCTATAAACATTGGGGTACATGTGCTCCTATGCATCAGCACTTCTGTATCCCTTCGGTAAATTCCTAGCAGTGCTACTGCTGGGTCATTGGGTGGTTCTAATGTTAAGTTTTTGAGGCACCTCCACTGTTTTCAGAGTGGCTGCACCAGTTTATATTCCCACCAACAGAGTAGGAGGTGCCTGTTTCTCCACATCCTCGCCAGCATCTATAGTCTCCTGATTTGTTTATTTTAGCCACTCTGACCAGCATGAGGTAGTATCTCAGTGTGGTTTTGATTTGTATTTCCCTGATGATGAGTGATGCTGAGCATCATTTCATGTGTTTGTTTGCCATCTGGTTGTCCTCTTTGGAGAAGTGTCTGTTCTTGTCTTCTGTCCATTTCTTCACTGGATTATTCATATTTTAGGTGTGGAGTTTCAGGAGTTCCTTGTAGATTTTGGATACTAGCCCTTTATCTGATATGTCATTTGCAACTATCTTTTCCCATTGCATCAGTTGCCTTTTAGTTTTATTGATTGTTGCCTTTGCAGTGCAGAAGCTATTGATCTTGATGAGGTCCCAAGAGTTCATTTTTGCTTTTGATTCCCTTGCCTTTGGAGATGTGTCCAGTAATAAATTGCTACAGCTGATGTCCAAGAAGTTGTTTCCTGCTTTCTCCTCTAGAGTTTTGATGGTTTCCTGTCTCACATTCAGTTAGTAAGGTCAAGTTCTGATGAGGACCTCCTCATGGTTTCTCATCTGGTGGCCCTCATGAAGGCTCCCCTCTTACAACGTAATTACCTCCCAAATGCTCTACCTCCTATTACCTTGTGGGTTAGTATTTCAAGATATGAATTTGGGGGTGGGGAATACAAACATTCAATCCATAACATGAATTACAGCACATTGAATCCCAAACTCACAGGATGCCTTCTATTAATGTTAGGGCACTGAGTAGAAAGGAACAGAACCTTGACATTTATAATTGGGATATATTGGTCCATTCTGATGAAGTTGTTTACCTTGACCTCATAAGTTCTGTGAGTTTTCTTTGCTCATAAGCACTCTACTACTCTTACCCAAGGAGATTCAATTTCCTCTTTTTCTGAAGAACCTGATATGGTTTCTTTGAGCCAGTTTCCTTCAAGGGCACTCAGATCCTCCTCAGAAGCTCCACCTTCCATCCCTTTTTGCTTCTAGAGGTATAACTAGACTCACATCCCCACAGGCACAGGGAGCAAGGTATACCCTGCCACCCACTGGGAGCTGTGCCATAAACAGAAAAACTGCAAGCTTCTTCCCAATACATATAGCCAACAACTGTGGATACTTGTTTGGGAATGACCCTTAGGGGTAGAGTAAAGAGGTGGAAGAAACAAAGTTGGATCAAGCTGAATATCTTAATTTGGAATTAATAAAATGAGGTTGTGAATTAAATTGCTTTCTGGGCAGGTTCCAGTAGTTTGCTTGGTTGGTTAAGTGAAATAAGGAACAACAGCAGCTTACTCTAAATTAAGGAGAAATGCAAGAACTTTCCTGGTGGACTATAGTGTGAGGAATCCAAAGGTCTTGGGGAGATTGTGTTACAGTGAATTTTTTTTAATGTAAGATCTGCTCATCCACCTCTTGGAGGGTCCAGATGATACACCTTTCACCAAGGCTATGAAAAATTAATTTATAATGAGACCCCCAACATCTTTGAAGAGCTCTATGGTAGCTCCTGTCTGTTGGCCAGAAATTACAATGGAAACTTCTAACATCCATAAACACAATGGTCTTGATTGTGTTTGTGCAGAAATAAAAATTAAAATGAAAGATCTGGTAGCTTAATATATTCATGGCCCAGTTAGAGAACAGAAAATTGGCGTAAATACTTTCAAGATAAGAGAGAAATCCTATTTTTTTATTTTTTTATGTCTTTATTTTATTTTGAGAGACAGAGACAGAGAGTGAGCAGGAGAAGGACAGAGAGAGAAGGAGACACAGAATCTGAATCTGAGGAATCAGAACTAAGTGGCAGCACTTATTAGCCAAAGATCAAGCAAGAACAGTTCTCATAATGAACATCAGAGATGGTATGATGGAGTAGTTTGACTCTTAGACAACGTTGGCATTGGTAGTTGATCATGGAGTTTCTGAAAATGAAATAGATGTGCAGCCTACTAAATCCTTACTTTATCTAAGGGGAAATATTCTACATTTAGGAATAGAAATATGAATTTAATCCATGAAGCAGAGACACTTGGCCTCTCAAAGGTATATTTACAAAACAGATTATGACATGAATCATTATTTTCTTGAATTTGTCTGACATATTTATGTCTTTCATATTGCTCTTAGGTTCATGGTAGTGACTATCCTATTTTGGATTTAGTAATTATTTTTTTTTAATTTATTTATTCGGGAGGGGGAGGGAGAAAGAATTCCAAGCAGACCCCAAGCTGTCAATGCAACTGGGGACTAGGGGTTGACTAGGGGCTCACACCCACAAACTGTGAGATCATGACCTGAGCCCAAATTAAGACTTGGACACTCAACTAACTCAGCCACCCAGGTGCCCCAGGATTTAGTAATCATTAATTGATTAGTTTAGGAATTGTACCAGATGAGCCCTCCTGCCACCAGATGCCAATATGGGCTCAAATTGTAAGATATGTTTTGGGAGTAATGTCTGGGAAGGATGAAGGGGAGAGAGAACAGGAGTCGGCAGGGAGAACCTTTAGGCCACACTGCTGATCTCGCACCTGTGAGAGGAGGGGACGAGGAAAAGGATTGGGTATGAAGAGTCTCAGGCAGCCATGCCGCTATGAGAAGGTCTTGGCCAGCCCAGCAGGGACCTCTGACACAGAGATTTCCCATAAAGGAGGTCCACGTTGGGCAGAACTGGCTAGGGCAGAACAGGGAAGAACTGGGCAGAACTGGCCATCTTTCTCAGTCACTGGCTACAGGCAGCCTGGGAAGAGCATGGCGTCCCCCCATCTGTAGCAGCAGATTCCTAAGACACCACAACTGGAAGCTGGTTACCTGCGTTCCTGGCAGGATCAGCCATTGCTTCCTGGATGGAGATCCCTGCCGCTCACCTCTATCGCTGCCAGAGGAACGCATCTAGATTACAGACCTACAAGACCGCCCAGGCATACACCTCAGGAGGTGGTGTTTGAAGTGACATGCTTGGAAAAGATATTCCCAGTGGCTTTAAGGCTTTGTGGGTGCATTAGAATTCAGGACAAGGCAAGCAAGTGCACAGTTTCCACTGGGAAAATTCTATTGTAGTCAATTATCTTAAATGTACAGTCATTCACTAACATTTTAAGAGGGTCAAATATTAATACAGAAATGAAAAGCTCAAGAATAACTGAAATTATTTGCTTTATTTATTTATTTAGTTTTTTTAATAGTTTATTGTCAAATTGGTTTCCATATAACACTCAGTGTTTCTCCCCACAAGTGTCCCCCACCATGACCATCACCCCCTCCCTCTCTCCCCCTCCCTCTTCAGTCCATGGTTCCTTTTCAGTATTCAGTAGTCACCCTTGATCTGTGTCCCTCACTCTCCCCAGCTCTCTTTCCCCCTTCCTCTCCCCCTGGTCCCCTGCCAGGTCTCTCCTGTTAGACCTATGAATGCAAACATATGGTACCTATCCTTCTTTGCCTGACTTATTTCGCTTTATTTGCTTTATTTAAAGCAAGGTTTGAGGGGTGCCTGGATGGCTCAGTCAGTTAAGTGTTCGATCTTGATTCTGGCTCAGGTCCTGATCTCAAAGTTCATAAATTTGTGCCCCACATCAGGTTAGGCGTTGACAGCATGAAGCCTGCTGGGGATTTTTCTCTCTCTTCATCTCTCTCTCTGCACCTTCCCTGCTCTCTTTCTCTAAATGAATGAATGAATGAATGAATGAATGAATGAATGAATAAATAAACATTAAAAAAATAAAGCAGAATTTGAAACCTCAGACATATAGAAATGCTTACGATATTCCCCACAGTGATCTTTTACACCAGTTAACTCAAAGGAGAACCAATCTGCTGATAATGACACATTTTTGTGAAGGACTTTTGTTGGTTAGAAAAAATCCCAAGTCTGACATACATGACAATATTTGTGAATAGGTTATTTGGTAGTCCTTTAATATTTTGAATGCCAGTTTTCACCGAATCCTTAGTCAAATGGTATTTTTTTTTCTTTTGAGTAGGTTTCACTCCCAGGGTGGAGCTCAATGCGGGGCTTGTACTCACAACCCTGAGATCAAGACCTGATCTGAGATCAAGAGTCGGACGCTTAACTGACTGAGCCATCCAGGCGCCCTGAGTTTTCACTGAATCCCTACATATGCTCAAGTGCAAGTTTATGTCTGTTAGGGAAGTGAGGGATAATCAGCACACTTCCCATGCTTATACCCTTTTAATTCTCAAAACAGCAACAGGAATAAGATGCTATTTAAATGCACTTTTGATGGACATGAGAACCAGGAATGGGAATTTAGATGGTCTGCTCAGCTTAGGAGTAAAGAGGCTGCATTTAGGCCTGTCGGACTCTGGAGACAGTACGCCCAAACACTATTCCACAGGATCTTCTGTGAATTCAGTAAAGAATTTCTTGTTTACAGAAAAATAGTGAAACTGATAGTACCCAGTATCACTTGCGTCTACTTAAGATGCACCCCCACTCTCTGTTCTGTTGTTGATTTTAAGTGGCCTCACCTGTCCACTAAAAATGAGCAAATCTAAGCCAGGACAGCCCCCCTGAAAGTGTATACCAGGTGTTATGTATAAGGGATACAGTAGATACAGTTAAATTCTCAAAGAGATTGAAGTTCTCTGGATGATAAGAGGCACCATAGAGCCTAAGTTCTTTCAAGTGCTTAATAAGTCAGTTTGGGCTTTTTTTTTTTTTTTTTGAGTTGAGATTATTGTATAAGGAAGGTCTGCCTATTCACAATCCTGGCTAGAAGGGCATAGGATTTGTTTTAGGCTTAGTGGTTTGAGCCTGTAGTAATAAATGAGATAAAGAGAGCTTGTTCTAGATCCTAGAACATAGTGATGCAAGGCACAAAATTTCAGACCATATCTGGTGCAGAGAAGCACATTGCCATGATCACCGACTATCTCTCCAAAACACCATCCACTTCAGCTGAAATTGGTTCAGAGTGAACTCGCTGCCACCTGGTAGCAAGAGACGGTGGTAGCGTCTCTGGAGATGGTTCCATATCAGGGGCTCCATGTTGGCCTCTGCTTCTGAAAGATTGGGCACTCAGCAATGGCTGTAGTGAGGCCAGCCTTGGTGAGTGGAGGCCCACGGTGCTGAGCACAGCCTCCATCCCTGCCACTTGGCCACTTAGTTCCTGAGCCCCCTGGGTTCTGACGTGACTGCTGGGAAAGAGTCTGATGGATATTTACCAAATCAGCACCCTTGCCATCAGAGTATGAAACTTCTGCTCTGCTAACGTTATTCTTTACTGAGCAATCTCTGGAGACACATTTATCTTTATATTCTGTGCTCATCTGGACACATCTATCCACACGCCCCTTCCTCACACCCCTTTGTCATAATTCTCCAATTGTGTTCCTTCAAAGTTCCTGACCATGCAGCCAATCAACTGGGCATAAAATATACATTAATATAGACTTGAATCTTTGGCCATCTCTCCTTTCAATCAAAATGAACGACAAGGAGGCCAGCTCAATGTTCTGCTCTCTGGGAGGATTTTCTTTAACAGTTTCCTATAGAGCTGTCCCATCTTGGCCTATGTAGGTGGGATTCGAAGTACGCCCCTTCAAGATTCCAGTCTTCTGGCTATTCAGTCTAATACTAGTATGAGCTGTGGTGTGGTGGGTTTGCAGACATACAGAGGCAAAGTGCTGGAGAGGCTGGGCAGTCTGGAAGAGAAAAGGTCCTGATTACACTGAGCTGGGATACGCTGTAAGAAAAACACGATGTCGTGAAGTTTTCTTTTAATGTTTATGAAAAGGTTGACACTTCCTCATATAGTCAGGTTTTTACTAATTTACAAAGATGCAGTGTACACAAAGGTGGTCACATTGCATACACAAATGTGTATTTTTTTTCACAAGTTCATCAATGCTGAGGACTGTTCCAGTTACGACTTTCTTGTGATTTATTTATTCCTTCCAGGGAAAGAATATTGTACCACTTTCTTGTGACATACCATCAAGGATGAGAACGTAAGGATTTAAATCTGAAACATCACTCAGCGTCACAAGGGTGTTTGTTCATGTTTGGTTATGCAACATTAACAGCAAAGGAATTTCACATATGGAATTCAAAAGAATCCCCATATGCAAGCTATCCACGCAGGGGGAAACTACCTAACTCTTTTAACAGGTGCTATGATGAGGCTTAATGAAAATAGGGGAGAAAAAAAAGACAATAGGGGATAGATAGATAGATAGATAGATAGGTAGATAGACAGATAGATAGATAGACAGATTTCTTGAAGTCCTCGTCATGGGTGGCTGTGCACAATTCTATAGGGACCACACATTAGTTTCCTTCCAGAGGAAAAGGACTTTGTAAATAATGTACAGTTTAATTTCTTGGGTTTACACTTAGATTGAAATGGAGGACGGAGCAAGAAGCACTTATGAAACGGTAGAGTAAGAACTTCTGAAAACCTACTAATGCAAAAAGGCAATGAAAACACTGGCAAACGCTGTCAAGCTTTCAGCATTCTGGAATTATCCAACGGAGCTGCAAAAAATCGGAACGAAGTTTATTCAAGAAAAATGACTAAATCGCAAAGCTAACAACAAACTTGCTGGTGTTTTAAACTGCCCTCTTCCTAACCTCTTCTGCTCCGCAGTAGCCTTGACACTGGACTCACAGCTATGGTTGCTCTGTGAAGCAGCCACCCAGCAGCCACACTGAAGGGGAAGAAACAGGTTTAGAACTTCCCCAAAGCTGTTTCCAGACAATTGTCACTATACGATGTGCCTGGTATGCATAATTCAACAGTCTGAGAGCTCCCTCTGTGTGCACAGCCCTGTGCACAACTAAGCTGCCAGACATCACTCTTATAGGGAGTGTTGAAGGGAAGGGGTGATGGGAACGGTCGTGTCTTGTTTTGATTTTATGAGCAATATTTCTTTTTTTTAAGTTTATTTATTTGAGAGGGAGAGAGAAGAAAGAGCAAGAGTGACAGAGAGAAGGGACATGTATAGAAAGAGAGAATTCCCAAACAGGTTCTGCACCATCAGCACTGAGCCGATGTGGGGCTCGAAATCACGAACCGGGAGATCAAGACCTGAGCTGAAGTCGGCATTTAACCGACTGAGCCACTCAGGCGGCCCTATGAGCAATATTTCCTTTCTTTTCTTTTCTTTTTTTTAATTGTGAAGTTTCTTTTTTTTTTTTAATGTTTTGTTTATTTTCGAGACAGAGAGAGACAGAGCATGAGGGGTAGGAGGGAGAGAGACAGGGAGACACAGAATCTGAAGCAGGCTCCAGGCTCTGAGCTGTCAGCAGAGTCTGACGCGGGGCTCGAACCCACGAACGTGCGATCATAACCTGAGCTGAAGTCGGAAGCTCAACAGACTGAGCCACTCAGGCGCCCCCCGATGAGCAATATTTCTAATGTCTCTCCACTAAGAATAATGTGCAAAGCAGATCTGTGCTGACACTTTTGTACCAAACGCTTTTAACTTTTTCTCATGAATACTTGCTGCCTTTTATCACATGTGTTTTCTTCACCTATTAAGATGATCATATAATCCTCCTCTTTTTCTATTAATACAGTGTTCCAGCTTTTGATTTCTTCGCTATCAGCTCCAAATCACACTTCTAGCCTGCTGGATTGAAAAATGTTCTGGTTCCTTTAAAAGTTTCTATGTTTAAAATAAATGTTATACTTTGATGAAAAAAAGATTTCCTGCAGCGTCAGTGACTGAGGTCTGTCTGTAGGGGGCGCCTGAATAATGGCGGAGGAAGATGCCTCCTGGTGCTCCTTGGCTGGCCCATCAGGCTGCTGGGGGCCCTAGGCTTCTCCAGCACTAGGCTCTGCACCCGAGAAGCTTCTCCGGCGCGGGGCCGGGCTGCTGCCGTGCTGTGTGCTGTCTGAACTACCCGGTCTCCAGCTTCCCTTATAGCTACCTGGGAAAGTAATAATGTATCAGTCCTCTGGCCGCACACGTGCCTCTGCACGCGACTCCCAATTCTCTGGCCACACACGCGCCTCTGCACACCACCCCCAAACTCCTTAGTGGGGGGCTGGGGGGGCGTCTTTCCAGCAACTCCCAGAGGGCACTTTCTAGATAGTTCCATCTCAGAAGCATCAGACCTGTAGCGCCATTTTGTGAGTTGCTGCCAGGCTCCTGGAACCAGGTCAGCATTTTAGTACTTGGAGTGTGGATTCTTTTCCCTGGGTACTCTTTCTGAGCCCAGGAGGTGTCTCTCCCTTAGGTGTGGTATCTTCCTGGGCGATCTACCTCGCCTCTGTGGGTTCTGATCTCAGCACGGGGGAGGCGTTACCCTGGGCAGCTCGCGTCGGCCATTTTGGAGACAGGGCTGTCGTTGGTGGTCAGAGAGACAGAGTTCTGTGAGGGACGTCCCTTGTAGAATTGTCTCAGTGCTGGTGAGGGGACTCTTCTCTGAGTCCTTATCTCAGTCATAGGTGGGAGTGGGGGGTGTTTCCTGGCGGTCCGTCCAAGCTGTGTGAGGGGAATGTTTCCTTGGACTCATGGCCCCAGCCCCCGGTTTCTTGCCCCTGAGGGCTTCTACCTCAGCCTTTGAGAGACTCTCCTTGGTGCTTAGCTCAGCCTGAGGGGGCACTTTTCCCTGGGTGCTCCGTGTCAGCCATGGGGGGGGGGGCTTTTCTTGTGTTGAGCTGGTCCCTGGGGGGAACCCTTAGTCCTGGGGAGAC
Source organism: Suricata suricatta (assembly GCF_006229205.1). Taxonomy (NCBI): domain Eukaryota; kingdom Metazoa; phylum Chordata; class Mammalia; order Carnivora; family Herpestidae; genus Suricata; species Suricata suricatta. The sequence goes on from NC_043717.1 coordinate 96,386,176, forward strand.
TTTCCTGGGTGCTGTGTCACATCCTGTCAGGATGCTGTTCCTTGGGCGTACTAAGACTGGAGTGAAACTCCCCCTCGGGGGCTCTGTCTGAGCCGTGGTGGGGAAGAGAACTTGACATTGGGTGCTTTCTCAGCGCTGGGGGCTCGGGCTGTTTCTTGGTGCTCCCTCTGAGATCCGGGGAGCTGTGTCTATCGTTTGAAAGGTTCATTTCTGCACAGAAGGGGGATTCAGCCTTCTCAGTTCAGTTACGTGTACTTGAACAATCTATCTTTATGGTCAGTGCTTTTATGTTTTCAAAACCTGCCCTACTCTAAAGCCATAAAGGTCACATCCTAAGTTTTGTTCCAGATCTCCTGTTCATCTGGTATCAAAGTTGTGTGGATGGCAATTAGGTCAGGGAGGAGGCGCATTTCCCTGTGGGGAGCAGGTGGACTTACTGAAGGTACCATAGTGGTTTGGACCTCCCATGTCAGCCACTTAGCCGCTGTTATTTCCAGATTGATTTCTAGAGTCTCTATTGTCCTGCACGGGTGTGTCCGCCCACCCTTGCTCCGGCCCATGTGGTTGTCATTGCTCCATTCCAGTAAGTCCGATAGCTCGTATTGTGCATCCTCCAACTTTGTTCTGTTTCTGAAAGATTGTCTCAGCTCTTCTACTGTTTACTATCAGCTTGCAAATTTCCCCCAAATGTAACAGGGTGAATTTTTAAATTTTATATTTTAAATAAAAAATTATTTACATTTTAAATATGATTGCAATAGTTACTCCTAGCAGAAATGACAATAATGACATAAAAATGAGTCTTGCAATCCACACACAATAAATGTATTTCTTTCCGTTTCCTGACCCGTTTAACGTCTCTCAGCGAGGTTTTATGTGTTATGTGTAGTACTCCGGCACACCTGGTGTTAGGTTTACTCCCTGGGTTTTAATATTCTTGACACTATTTGCAATGGTATTTTAAATTTTTTTCTAATTATTTTGGTAATTACAGGGAAATAGTTGTGGCTTTTGATTCTTCCTCCTGTATCCAGTAAAATGCCTGCTCTTCACTTATAAACTCTAATTGTATCCTTTTGGATATTCTGTGTATGACATTTTTGCTTTTACTTTTCAAAAATTATGCTTATAATATTTTCTTGGCACTGCTGCACTTTTTATGACTTTTGTATATTCTTGAATAGATAGTAGACATCCTTGTCTTGTTTACAAACTTAGGTAGAAAATGTTTGGCATAGCACCATTAAGTATAATGTTTGCTATAGGATTTTTAGGGGTGGATGACTCCACATCTTCTCTTCTTTAACCTTGTCCCTGAGTTTTTGCCACAATTATAGCTCTGTGAAATACTAAATAAGTTAGTACAAGTAGAGCGTTCAGCACAGGACCTGGCTGGTATGAAGGGCTCCATGAAATTAATTTCCCCCTTCTGCACTTCTCCTTAATGGGAACTGTCAATACTTAGAAAAGATATTGACCACCAGTTCATTCCAATATGGTGGGGCAAATTTGAGGGTCACCTTTGGTTAAGTAGACCTTTCAGCTAGTCTGTCGTACTGATATGTCTCATGTGTCTATGAGTAACATTGAAAAGTGCCTTATCACAGACTCCTAGATGGACGTATTTGAACTCTGTGCTGTTGGAACCATGTGGATGAAAGATTTCTACCTCCTGACCCCTCACCCTCTATAAGAGGCATTCTGTAAAGACTCAGCCAATATTGATAATGTTGTGTTTAAATCAAATATAGAAAGGACACTGAATTATTTCCCTAAAAGGGTTGACACAGAATGTTATTCACTTTGTCAGTGAGGTAATCCTGTGTTTATTTAATCCTGGCTGAGGGGTTCACATCCTGCAAGCAGGCTGATTCACTGTGTACAATGTTTGCCTTTGGACTACGCTCACAGGAGAGCTTCCCCCCATCTCCCCTCTAGACTGTGTGGAAAAGAGGCTGGGGCTCCTGAGAACGGAGTGTTTGTAGGCATGGTAAACCTCGGCCCCTGAGAAAACTCATATTAACGATGCAGAGGCATGTTGGGTACACATCTGTACAATGCAGCACAGCGTGGTTGCATTTTTTAAAAGCTTATTTATTTATTTGGGGGGGAGAGAGAGAGAGAGACAGAAAACCATCAGGGGAAGGCAGAGAGAATGAGAGGAAGAATCCCAAGGGGTCTCAATGCTCTCAGCAGAGAGCCTTTCTTAGGGCTCTATCCCACGAACTGAGACATCACGACCTGAACTGAGATCAAGGGTCCGAGCCACCCACGTGCCCTAGAATGTTTGCATTTTTGTCGTAATGGACTATGTTTGTTGATGCTTTTTAGGAAATAATGACTGATAAAGCAGAGGAGTCTGCTGTTGGGTTGGAGAACCAAGTGAAACGTCCTGGAAGATCCATAACTCCTCCTCCGTTAAAGAAAAGACGGACTGTGGAAATGTCAGTGATGCCGGAAGAAAAGGGAGCATCCCAGGCCAGAGGCTCACCCAAGTCCTTGGAAGAAGGTGAGGATGCCTGTCCCCCCTCCCCTTCCTCACCTGCCCCAGTGCAGCCTGGCCTCTGGCTTCTCCTGCCCTAGAGCAGTTCCCCTAAAGGTCACCAGCTATGGGTGACACTGCCTTTAACTTCTCGGCCACATTGGGCACAGGTGTTCACTCTCTCCTTCATGGAAACCTTCCTGGCTTCCCAAGCTCCGCACTCTCCTGGTTTCCTTCTCCTTATTGAATATTCCTTTCCTTTCATTCTTTGTTTTGCCTTCCGTGTCTCCTCTGAATACTGTATCCTTCCTGGATCCCACCATGGGATGTCCCTCATGCTGCCACCTCCCCACCTAGCAGGCCGCTGCACTAGCCTCTAAGCTCACAGCCTGCTCTCCTGCGTGACCCTCCTAATCCATCGCTGCCCTGCAGCCAGAGTGGCCATGTGGGCATGGAAATCCCATCAGGTCATGTCCATGCTGAAGCCCGCCACCCACTCCCCTGAGCGCTCAGGACAGAATCGGAGCTCCCGATGCTGCTCTCCATGCTCCGCAGGACCCGGTCCTGCCATCCTGTCCTGCACGCATCCTCTGGGTGTCCTCTGTGCTCTCGCTGCCTCTGTCCTTTCTCTATGGCCCCAGCTTGTCCCGGCCTAGGGGCCTCACGGCAGCTGGAGGTCCTCCTCCTCACATGCACAGGCCCCTGTCTCCTGCTCCAGGGGTCACCTCCTCAGAAGGCCCCGCCTGACCACGGGATCCTGCTCTCTGTCACATCCTTGAACTCGTCCTTCTTAACACGAGTTCAAACTGTATTATTCCCTTTGCTCATTTTACACATACCATCTAACTTCCGCATGAGGATGTACGTTCTATAAGGGTAGGGATTATTTCTGTCTTGTTCACTGCCAATCTCCCAGCATTTGGCTTGGTGCCTGGCACAGAGGAAGCTGAGTAAATGAAAGAGGTGTCAACAGGGTATAGAAAAATAATTGATCTTCTGAGACAGAAAAGACAGATGAGGAAGATTATTTACTGACTGGGATTTTTAGTGCTGGAGTGCCAATATCAGGCATCCTGGCATCAAGTAGCACGTTCAGCTTTTTACCTTGTAAAGGGCATCAGAGACATTAAATCATGAGTGCCAGTATGCTGTGAATATTTGTTTATTGGTTGTACTGTCCAACTGCATTTCTGTATGTATGCATAGTGCCAAGAATATAAGAGGCTTCTTTGTTCGTTTATTTTTCCTGAAGTCAAAATTTCAAGTCTGATACATCCAGTATATCCAGTATATCCTCCTGCTATGACATAAAAACATTACAGACTGTGGAGCACATGGATGTCCGTGCGGGCTTGTGGAACTGCCTGTCATCGCAGCCCCACATTACATTTGGTTTCCAGATGCACCTGTCATTCACAGTATCCACGGGGAGGTGAGGGATAGTGGTCCCTCCACACTGATGGCTTCTTGTCAAAATCTGTCCCCTCAGAGCCTGTGACTATGGCAGGAGACGGTGTTCCATCAACCAATTGGAGTCTTTGTCTCATGACTTAACCAGTCTCAGCAAAGGTGGGCCGAGTCACAAACCTGGTAGGAATGCATTGGCGGGGGGAATCATTACCAGCTATGTCTCTACAGATGACCCCAAGGTCACAGCAATGTCTGTGCTGGGCGAAGCACCAGGTAACCCGCCAATAATACCAAACCAAATCAGCGAAGAAATGAAACATCAGTTGAAGATGGAAATTCAAAAATATGGACAACGTGAGTAGAATAAGAATTTTTATAAGTGAAACTTATAAAACTATACAAGGATGGATCTCATGAACCATGGGATATGACCTGAGCTGAAATCAAGAGTTGGATGTTTAACCAACTGAGCCACCCAGGTGCCCCTCTCATTCTGTGATTTAGACTAGATTCCACAGACCTCTTAAGGTTCATTCTTTGCTGGAATTGGGCTTTCACATAATTTAGGACAGTTCCTCTTTACTGTGACGACAATGTTCCAGCTATTTGTTCTTTTTAAATCTCTTAATTGCTTATTGTTTGTAAGAGTTCCATTGGTAGATATGTTTGGGTGGCTGGATGTAAGAATATACAGCACAAGTTTACTGTGTAACATTCTAGTCCTTGAATGAGTGCTGAGGCAGCAGATACACCAAGATTGAGTTCTGACTCTTCTTTCTACTTTAGAAATACTGATAGTTTTGTTTTCTAACTATCTCCAGACTATGATAGAGTCTTCAAGTTGCTTGAAGAACCTATGAATATGCAGGAAAATTTTGGTTGTGGTTTCCATGAAGGGGACAAGTAGGTGGGTATTGAGAGAAACTCCAGTATGTTTCACAGCAGGGCCTAGTGAGGAGTTGGGTGAGGGGTGGGGATGGGCCTGCCTGGCTTTCTCACACTCTGGCCCTCATTCAGAGTTCATGCTGTCTCTGCAGTTATTTAGATTGATATTATCTGATCTCACTCATTCTTCCAAGCTCAGGGAGACTTCTATTCACCCCAGAGTTTCAGGTGGACATGGACCATGAATGGACACTCTTTGTATTTCCTAGATTGTCCCTTAGTATGAGGGTCCATTTTCTATTCCCTGGTAGATTGGAAGCTGCTCTTTCTATCGCCCACAGAGCCTCCCTAATTATGATTTCCTGGATATCTTTTGGCTAATGCATTATTTGTCTCTTTATTTTCAGATTTAAAGGCTAAGCCTTAATAGCCACCTTGAGACGGTACTAGAAATATTAGAATCGGACCAAATTCTCAACGAAAATAATCCCACTCCAAATTTATAATCCCATTAGAGAAATGATCAATAACAAACCAGAACAAGTTGGCTGACCTAGAATGGAACCTGATATTGTCGATGCTTCCAACATGTGTTAGTTAAGAAAATCGTCTTCTTGAGGCTAAGAAAAAGTGTTAGAACTTAAATGTTATAAATTTCTGTTATTAAAAGTTGAGCCTTAATAATTTGCCTTAATTATTTCGTTTGAATAGACAATTTATTGTGTGTGTGCCTTTGTGTGTGTGTGTGTGTGTGTATGTGTTTGTCTTTCCCCTAAAGTGGGGGACCCTTTTAAGTCATCAGGTTACACTCCATACTAGATCCTCAGCAGGTCCCATGCCTGTAGCTGTCATTCATAATTATTTTCTCCATTAGCCATTTCTTCTTTGTTTTGATGGGACGGCCCCTCAACCTGAGGGGTCATGGGGCTTGGCCTGAGGCAAGGATTCACACCTTAATTACAAACTGACCTGACCAGTAGATGTCCTCCCTGAACTGAGTTGTTATAATTTCCTTTGACTTGAATCACCAATGTGAGAGCGCTGGGAGAAACCCAACATCACAGACATCTTCCTACTCAGTGTCTCGTGTAATTGGAAACCAGTGTCCTTAACACTTGGGTTCCATCTCCCCACTCTGTGCAGGAGCCCCATGTTTGCCCAATGGTTGAGAAAGACGAGCATCCAGACTGACTGCTTGGCTGTGTCTATTTCCATTTCAGTGGAGTCATTGTTAGGGCTCTTGTAGAAAACATTCCTCCTATGGAAAAAGCTCTCCAGCACAGGGAAGCCTAAGGCTGTGGGGACAGGAAGCAAAATTTTGCTACTGGATACATCGGAGTAATAGTGAGAGGAGCCCCTCACATTGCCATCCCTTCAGTAATGAAGATGTGAATCATGGCTATGGGAGAGACAGCTCTTTCTCTTGTCAAATGAGTGGGAGCATGACACCCTCTAAATTATATTGTCCCAGCCCCTCAAGGTACTGTTTCCAAGTTAGAACCAAAACTGTGGCTTTAAAAGATCATTCTATGATTTTTTTTTGAAACTGCACTTTCAGGATGAAGAGGCAGATGATAAACCTAGTGAATTCCATGAGCATGAGCCCTGAGAAGCAATATCCTTGTTCTTAAGTGATGTTGTGTGGAAATCTATGACAGTATAAAGCATTTTCTAAATCCATGAATGTTGGTTTCCTCAAAAATCTATGAGTGGGAAGGAAGATCCATATGTAGGACAAAGGTGAATTCATGTACAAAGGGCTACCTTTCCCTGAAGAAAGAGACCAAAATAAATAACCCGCCACCTGGACTGACCACTTGGAGAAATGGCACCATATCTGGTGCTTGGTGTTGGACTGTGTGCCTGGTGCAAGGAGCAGTCAGCAGTATCTGTAGGAAGACCAGTCTTGGTGAGTGGATGTTCATGTTCATGTTTATGGGCCGTGCAGAACATTCATCCCTGCCTCCATGACCATGATGCACCATCACTACTTGGAGGAAGGAGGACTGCCCTTAAGGAGCTACAGGGCTGGTCCTAGGAGCTCAGAGTGGCCTCAACTGAGAAATAGAAAGGCGATGGGGACCTCACTCCTACAACATTAAGAAACTAGACCTGACAATAACCAGAAAGGGCTTGGCAGCAGGATTTCTCTCTTGAGTTTCCAGTTAATGACCAGCACGGTCAACACCTTGACTTCAATTCCTTGAGACCCTGGGCACGGAAACTCATAGCACTTGCCTGGAATTCTGAACGATGGAACTGCTTGATAATACATTTGTGTCACTTCACACTGCTAATTATGGGCTAATTTATTATGCAGCATTAAAAACTGATATGGATAAAAATGCCTGCTTATTGGGAAGTAGCAACTGAAAATCAGGCATGATGTGTTTCTTTTTCAGGCAAGTGGTCACATGGACCTCCCATGAGACCATAGTGGAAGGTCAGAGAACTTTCTCCTTCTGGGCCCTGCTCCAAGCTAGCAGAGTTTCTGGTAACATGTCAGTGGTTAATAGTACCACAAAACCATAAACTATGTTATCACCAGCATCTGATGGGCCAACTCTTTGTTATATGTCTCTTTTTGAATGTTAAAAAAGTTGAGATGTACCAATATGCTGTTCACCATACAAGCATAATCACAACATGCCCCAGACTACTAACTTCATCACTAGGCATACATCAGTAAGCATTTCACTATATTTCAAGGCCTCTGATTTTGTGTGAGAATTCTTTCCTACATTCTGTCTTGCAAGTGGGTTGCCAATTTGTCTATATGAGTTTCTCCTTCCTTCTTAATGAGAATAATATCATCGGGGCAAAGGAAAAGGGCAGTGCCCAATGTAAGGGATAGGTGTTCAAGGCCTGTGAGGAGTAGTTCATGACAGAAGCTCAGAGAGTTGATATAAGCCTGAGGCAGGAAGTGAGGGTGCCCTTTCCAGCTGATGGCAAACTCTTCCTGGCTAGGTTTTCTAAAAGAGGAAAAAGCATTTGCTGACTCAAGTATACATGCCAGATGCCCAGGAATATGTTGCTCGCTAAAGCAATGGAGCCTCAAGGAAAAGAGCAGGTGTAACTGAGTAAATAGCCAATTAGGTTTATGATAATTTGCTGTCATTCTCCAAGATCTCCATGTTCTGAACAGGCCAAATAGGTAAGATGAAAGGGACATGCTCAGAATTACCACCATGCGTCTTTCAAATTCCTGATGATGCCACAAACCACCATTGGGTGGAATTGGGGAAAAACTGACACCACTGAGAGACAGTACTGATATAAAATTCCATCAATGACCTGACCTCCATTGTCCCTCACTGTGGCTGGTGGGCCACAGGGATGCTTTGGATCTCCTAAATTTAGTGTCATTGAGATCCAGTATTGAGTAATTTTCAAGAATCTGATTACTTTCCTTTCACCCTGGACTGTCATGCTGGTACCTGACCACAGGTCCACTGGCTACAGGGAAGGTGGGGATAACAATGAACAGCATAAATACTTGGCATTGCAGCATGGTCCTTCCTCAAGGGCAAGCCCACAGTCATTTCTGACCAGCAGAGAAGAGAAGAAGCACACAGAGCTCTTTACAGATGCCTGGGCTCCTACTAGAAAACAATGCACCACAGCCTTCATGAATGTTGTGTCCTCTGGAACCCCCACCCAAGTGAGCACTCCCATCTTTTGAGTTCATGTTAACACTCCAATCTGCATCAGGCTATCTTCCTCTGCAGTGTATCAAGGAACTTCGTGCATTCTCCTTAATTTATAGTAGACCCCCTTTGGAACGTATTTCAGTCACCTAACCAAGCAAACTATGAGAGGCACCACTAAGTCCAAAAATGGAAGCCTTGAATCTGTATCATCCCTTAATGATCCCATGTCATTAATTTGATCTTTTTCATGAGTATTTTACTTCCACCCTCATACACCACTCTTAAACAAAGTTGGCCCAAACTCTCCATGCTTTTACTTACACATATTAGAAAAAACATGTAGACCTTCGGGTAAATGTTGCAAGTTCTCATGGGTTCCATTCTGTACCTCACTTTCAGGGCCTGTGGGAATGTGAGGGTAGTTACAGAGTTTTCAAGGAAGGAGAGACGTGGGTGTAGATTGTGAGCAGGTTCACCAGTGCCCTCCAAGGCACTTACTTCAGACAAAATCATCAGTTTCTTCAAAGAGGAAATATCCTCCTCTGAGGAATGGAAAGGATGTTTATCTTTGCAAAGACATTTCACAGAATTGGGAGTTCCAGGGATCGAGTTTCATCAGAGTGTGCATATATGACCCATTATAAGTTTCAGGATCCCGTTCATTCCCAGTTGGTGCTTTAACATTAACAGAATGGACATTTGGAGTTGGGATTGAATGTATGTTGTGTTTCAGCCATTTATAGGATTAGAATTTTTATCGGGTTTCCCCAAATCTCAGTACTTAGGCTATGGGAGAGAAAGATTAATTTTTAAATTTTAAAAAATATTTATTTATTTTTGAGAGAGAGACAGACAGAGTGCAAGTGGGGGAGGGCAGAGAGAGATAGAGAGCCCCATAATCTGAAGCAGGTCCAAGGCTCTGAGCTCTTAACACAGAGCCCAACGCAGAGCTCAGTCTCATAAACCATGAGTTCATGACCTCAGCCCAAGTCACACGCTTAACCAAAGAGTCACCCAGGCACCCCAGAGAATGATTGGTTTTTAAGGCAATCACAGAATATTTCAGGTCATTTTTATACACTTTAAGGTGGGACTCTATGGACACAGGACGTAAATGTTTTCACCCAGTTCTCAGCACATTTAGAGGAACCATTCATCTCCATTATACTCCTCATTTTGACCGCAATGCTCACTGCTACGACACTTGGTCACCAAGACCCTTGATACTTGACTGTGATAATAATGAGAAACTCCTTCGTCATTTCTTGCTGTGAGCTACCAGTGCCATTTTTACAATGGAAATTGGGTCAGTAATAGCTTTCAAGGAATCAGATTAAATCAGGAATTACAGAAACCCAGAAACAACTCACAGATCTCATGTTTAGGATTCTTTTCTTCTAGGAACTACACGTTAAGAATCTAGGAACGTGTATCAGTCAGAAATTAAGCAGAAGAGAAGGACCAGTAGGAGACAATATGTTCACGTGTCTGTACATATACATGCACATGTGTGTTGCTGTGTGTGTCAGGATCGATTTGTTACAGGAAATGATTTCATGCAATGGTCCTTGCCCATTCCGCAGTCTCTGCAGGACCATTGTCTACTCTGATGCTGGAACAGAGCAGGTTCTGGAATAAGAGAGCTGGAGCAGGCTGACACCTACACATACAAGCTTCCTTCCCCACACAGACCATAAAGACCACTGAAGGGCATGCCCATTCATTTGGCTCTGACCTTGCAGTGAGGGTATTCTGTGAGGCCATGGCCCTTCAAACGGCACTAGCTGCTGAGGCCTTGTACTCTATTGCAGGTTAGATGTCTCCTCCTCAGGGAGGCGTCTCTGACCACCCCATGTAAAATACCGTTCACCCTGTTGCATCTCTCCCGCCCATTTCAACTCTCTGTAGGGCGCGTGCCATTACCTGGCTGTTGCAATGGTGGTCTCGTGTCTCATGGAGGATCCATGCGAATGTTGTCTAGTTCCCTGTCATTTCACACCTAGATAAGTGGCTGGCACTTAGACGGGTCTAACAGATGTTGAATGAGTTATTTTTAATCCTCACAATAAGTGGAGGCTGGATATTGTCAGGAGCCTCAGTTCACCAGAGGGGATGTGGAAACAATGACATCAGGTATGGAGCACTAGTCGTGAGCAAATGAAGGGGTACCTGGAGCAACCACTCAGAGCCAGGTCTGGCTTGAAGCCAAGTTCTTTCAACACTTCCAGTGCTGTCCCTGGACCCCACAGCCTCTGTCTGCCCCTGCTCCACAGATTCCCATTGGTTCCTATTTGTCATCTGACCCTGGATCTGGAGCATTCTCTGCTACCTCTGTTCCAGGAGGGAGGGAGAGACACTTGTCCTTGTTTAATGAAGTCAAAGAATAAATCTCACACCCCAGAGAGTGTGAGCAAAGAGATGGTTTATTGAGAAAAAGCACAAAGGTCTCAGGAGTGAGAGCGTTCCTAACTGGGTTGCTATCAAGGATTTTTATCCCTGAATTTTTGTCGGGACCGTATCAGAAGGTTTCTGAGACTCCACTCATGGCACCAAGCTCACGTGGGTCGGAAATGCCACCCCATGTAAACTCAGCTGCTTCCCCCTAATTCAGCTGCTTCTTCAGCTTCCCACCAGCAGCTGCATCTGCCTCCCTGAGGCTCCCTTCTCTCCCTGCCCAATGTTAACCCTTTCCCTATTCCTTCCTCTCCCTGGAATAGGGCCCCTACGTGCCATTAGGGAACAGGGACAATGACCATAATTCTGTTTTCTTCAAGCTGACAAGGGACGGTGTAGGGGTGCAGCAATCAGAGTCCACACAAGGGTCAGTCAAGTGGCCCACAGTGTGGTTCCACAGGAAGGCTTGCAGGCATGAGGTGGCACAAATATTAGCAGATCAGGAAGAGAAAAACACAAAGTACAGATTACACAGACCAAGCAGATGGCATCTTTTTAAAAAACTTTTTTTAATGTTTATTTTTTTAATTTTGAGAGAGAAAGAGACAGAGAGAGAGAGAGAGAGACAGAGAGACAGAGCATGAACAGGGGAGGGACAGAGAAAGAGGGAGACAGAGAATTCAAAGCAGGCTTTAGGCTCTGAGCTGTCAACACAGAGCCCAACGCAGGCCTCGAACTCACACACTGTGATATCGTGACCTGAGCTGAAGTCAGTCACCCAACCGACTGAGCCACCCAGGCGCCCCAAGATGGCATATTAAGATAATGTCCCCAGTTCCCAAACCAGTCAATCCAGGAGAGACCCTGACTTTGTCTAATTGTGCCCAAATGTCAACTGTCAGTTGTGAGACCCTGGGAGAATTATCAGTTTTATTGAAACAACACATGTGTTGAAATCTCTCACAAGCCAGGTGATGGGAAAGCAGCAAGTTATCATCGGTGACACCACTTGCCAAGAGTCTGGCCCTAACTTTACTCAATCTTGACTTAAAGCAGCTAATGCTAGTGAGGTGTCATTTAGAGCTTTCCTGAGTAAGCAGACAGTTTGCTTTATTTTGCGGTGTAATACTTTTCCAACAGATGGGTGTCCTACCATAGACAGAGCCAAGAAAGACACTTGCCATTATTGCCTTGTAAATTTCTAGGTAAGCCAAACCTGTGTATCATTTATGAAGTAGAGCTTTCATTCCCTTTTGTGCCTTTTGTGTTTTGCAGGGGAAGGCCTTTACCCAGTTGGTACAAGTATCAGCCCATACCAACCAATGTTGGAACACTTTTGACCTTCGCATATGAGTGAAATCTAATTGTCAATCTTCTTACTGATAGCCTCCAGGTCCTTGAGTTCTTGAGAGAGCATGTCTGTGGTTGAGAGAATTGATTCTAAGACAAACATACAGGGTGATACTACTTGCTGAAATTGTCTTTGACAATTTTTTCCCAAGAAACATCCTATGGGCCAGTGGATAAGTTTTATCTTTGCCTAAACGAAAGGCCTGATGCAGTGCTTTAATGATCTTCCAGCTCTGTGAGCCAGATAATAGTAACTGCACCTGCTCTGTATGTAACCATCCCGAAGGCTGGAGATAGTGTCCATGAGTCAGACACCAGTTCATTTCCTTAGGAGAGTAGGTGCGATTGAGTCTCCTTTAATAATTGATGTAGTGGGGAAGCTATTTTCTGAACCCCAGTACCCACATCCTACAATACCCAGTAATTCCCAAAAGCCCATGTGATCATTGATCTATCCTGGAGCTAGCAGCATTGTAGTCTCTGATTTAGTTATAATGTCCCTCCCTAGCAAGGGAGAAAGGCTCTCTGGCATTCTAAGAAAGAATGAGAAAACATTAGTTTTCCCCATATGCATCCCAGGAGCTGAGAGAACAATTTAGATATAAGAAGTTTCCCAGAGATGCTCGAGGTTCTGGGCTTCCAATAGACAGTTGGTTCCGGGGAGCCACCACAAAAAGCCCTAGGTCCCATCAGTCCCTTTTAGGGATATTGCTTTTTTGGGAGAGCAGTCAGACTTCCAATGATTGTTTCCACACAAGGGGTGTGGCTTGCAGGGCTTTGGCTTCTATTGTCCCTTCTGAGGGAGGTCTCCTTTCCAGTGCCCAGAATGGCCATAAAGTGGCATTTGGTGCCAGGACTTTGGGAAGTCTCTTCTGACATAGTACGTAAGGCCACAGCGAAGGCCTCCTTTCCTCCTTTTTTCTCTTCATCTTGGTTGTACTACGCCCAATTGGTAGCTCCAAGAACTCTTTTAGAGTCTCTTCCAGGCCAACAGCCAATTTTTCGGCTATCTCTGAATATCTGGGTCCAATTGAGTGACAAATTCTTCCTTTAAAATCATCTCAGCCTCAGGGGTGTCAGGAGAGATGTCCATAAACTCAATGAGAGCCTCCGTTAACTTCTCCAGAAAAGCCATCTTGCTTTCATTCTGTGTTTATGAAATAGTGGCTAATTTAGCAGAATTTAAGGTTTAGCCTTAAACTTAATTAGTTTCTCCAAAGCACAAGCTTGGACAGGGTCACAATACCATTCCCCAAGGGCACGGTTATAGTTCCAATTAGGGTCTTGGGATGGAACTACCTGAACCCCAGTATGAACCTGCAAGTTCCCTATTGGACCTCCAGTCCCACGTTAATGAATGAGTTGCTCGTCCCCACATCTTTCAGCCGCTTCCAGAACTCCTTGCTTTTCTTTCTCATTAAGCATCTGTTTTAACAAAAATGATTATCTTTTAGGTCAAGTGAAAAGCATACTTCATATTTTGAAAAGCCTCCCAGTAAAAGCCCTTCATACATCACCCATTCCTCATATGGCACGAGCACCCAGTTTTGCTAAACAGAAACAACACAAATGTGGAGCACTTGGAGGCTGGCAGTGAGGACATCACCACTGTGTCCCCAGGCTTTGGCTCAAAGGAGGTCAATTTCCACCAAGGCTTGAGAAAAACAACTCAAAAGGGCGTGCTATCCTACTGTCCTGCTCTTTTGGCTTATAGTTTTTTCCCCATCTTTTCAGGCCTCAAATGAGAAAAGAAAACCTTTGTTTGCTTCTTTTCCCTTTTTTAGATGTAGACCAATAATCCTAGAAAATTTTGTCTTTTTAACAGAGAGTAAAACAGTATGTTAATCTTATACCAGTGTTTTGTTTAAATCCCTTCATTTTAGGGGCACCTAGGTAGCTCAGTTGTTTAAGCATCCAACTTCAGTATAGGTCATGATCCCATGGCTCCTGAGTTCGAGTCCATGTTAGGCTCAGTGCTAACAGTTCAGAGCCTGGAACCTGCTTCTGATTGAAAAGGCATGTCTGGGTTGGTGTAATAAGGGAGAGTGAAAATCACTCCAGCGTAAAAGCAATGAGAAAGCGGGAAAATTCTATCTAAATAAATGGTTTCAGAACTGTGCAAATTAACCCAAGGCTCACAACCACTGGAAAAGTGTTTACTTATGAAACCTGACTACATCACAGTACAAGCAGTGAGCCTTGGAGCATTGTAACAGCACTATTTCCACCACCCACTCCTCAATTCCATGATGGCCTTGAAGCCCATGACCTCACATCCGGGTAGCTCTGAACACCAGCAAGCTGTCAGCCACTGGAGGGGATGAAACTGATTGGAGCTCCCCAACACTGTATTCACAAACAATAGTCACTATTTGACATATCTGGTGACTCCCTGAGAGGCACGATTCTTGGGGCTTGTCCATAATTGAATGGTCTGCAAGCTCACTGTGTGTACAGTCCTGGTCACCACATTAAGGTGCCAGGCAGGACCACAATATGGAGAGCTCAATAGAAGGGACGGTGGTGAGCAATCTTGTCTTGCTTTGATGTCAAGTGCAATAAATTCTTCTAATGTTTTCCCCCAGGAAGAATGGGCAAAGCAGATTTGGGCAGGGACCTTTTTATCAAATGCTTTTAATATTTCCTCATGAAATTTGTTGCATTTGATCACCTCTGTTTCTTGCATCTTTTGTGATGATCAAATAACCTTCCTCTTTTTCTGTTAGGGCAATGAGCCAGCTTTTGATTTTCCGTCTCAGCTTCCAACTCACCCTTTTTGCCTGATGTGTGAAAAATGTTCTGGTTCCTTTAAGTTTTCCTGTGGCAACAGTAACTGAGGTCTGTCTGTAGGGGGCGCCTGAGGCATGGCGGCGGAAAACGTGTTTCCTGGCGCTCGATGGCTGCCCAGCAGGTTGCTGGGGGCCCCAGGCTTCTCCAGCACCAGGTTCTGCACTGAGAGCAGCTTCAGGGCTGCTGCAGGCCAGTGTGCAGGCAGCATTCCAAGGTCTGCAAACTTCGATTACGTCTCCCTGGGAGAGTAATAATGTATCTGTCTTCTGGCCACGCACGAACTTGTGCATGCCGTTCCCAGACTCCTTAGTGGGCACATTTCCAGCAACCCCTAGTGAGCACATTTCTGCCAGAGAGGCAGTTGCCGCTTTATTGCCACCGTGTGAGTTACTGCCCGGCTCCTGGAACAAGGTCAGGATTTTAACACGTGGACTGTGGATTCTTTGCCTTGGGGACTTTCCTTGAATTCTGGAGATGTCTCTCCTTTAGGTGTAGTTTCCGTGGATTCTGATTTCTTTGGGTTCTGATTTTCCGTAGGTTCTGATCTCAGCGTTGGGGAGACATTTTCCTGGGCCGCTCACATCGGCCATTTTGGAGACTGGGCTGTCCTTGGTGGTCAGAGAGACAGAGTTCTGTGAGGGACGTCCCTTGTAGAATTGTCTCAGTGCTGGTGAGGGGACTCTTCTCTGAGTCCTTATCTCAGTCATAGGTGGGAGTGGGGGGTGTTTCCTGGCGGTCCGTCCAAGCTGTGCGAGGGGAATGTTTCCTTGGACTCATGGCCTCAGCCCCCGGTTTCTTGCCCCTGAGGGCTTCTACCTCAGCCTTTGAGAGACTCTCCTTGGTGCTTAGCTCAGCCTGAGAGGGCACTTTTCCCTGGGTGCTCTGTGTCAGCCATGGTGGGGGGGGGGCTTTTCTTGTGTTGGGCTGGTCCCTGGGGGGAACCCTTAGTCCTGGGGAGACTTTCATGGGTGCTGTGTCACATCCTGTCAGGATACTGTTCCTTGGGCATACTAAGACTGGAGTGAAACTCCCCCTCGGGGGCTCTGTCTGAGCCGTGGGGGAGAGAACTTGCTGTGGGGGAGAAAACTTGCTGGTGGG
>NC_043717.1:96402334-96405708 GCF_006229205.1 Suricata suricatta
GGGGGGGGGCTTTTCTTGTGTTGGGCTGGTCCCTGGGGGGAACCCTTAGTCCTGGGGAGACTTTCATGGGTGCTGTGTCACATCCTGTCAGGATACTGTTCCTTGGGCATACTAAGACTGGAGTGAAACTCCCCCTCGGGGGCTCTGTCTGAGCCGTGGGGGAGAGAACTTGCTGTGGGGGAGAAAACTTGCTGGTGGGGGAGGGGGAGAGAATGTGGCGGTGGGGGAGAGAACTTGACATTGGGTGCTTTCTGAGCCCTGGGGGCTCGGGCTGTTTCTTGGTGCTCCCTCTGAGATCCGGGGAGCTGTGTCTATTGTTTGAAAGGTCCATCTCTGCACAGAAGGGAGATACCGCCTTGAGGGCTCTGCCTCAGCCCTCGGGGAGGAGGTGACCTTGGGCACTTCATCTCCCTGTACAGTGGAGGGACTGTTCTGTGGCTTCTGTGTCAGCCATGACTGGGGAGCAGGTGGGGGCCTTAGAGGTGGGCTGTCCTTGGTGTCCTTGGTGTTCTGTCTCAGCCTTTGGGGTGATGTCTTAGTTGGGTGTTCTAATGCACTTTGGATGCTCTATTTCAGCCTGGGGTGCAGTAATTTCCCTTGATTTCTGGATCTCAGTCTTGGGGGAGGCCTAGCTATTGGTTTTAACGGTCATCTTGGGCATCAAGGTGGGGATCTGGTCTGGCAGTGTATGAGAGGTGGTAGTGCTAGATACTCACAGACACTTGCTGTATAGACAGTCTTTAGTCTCAGCCACCCTGCTGGGTGTGCAGGGACCTCTCCTTAGGTCTGAATGTGCATATTGCGCTGATTTTTGAGGTTTATTGTTCATTCGTGTGTGTGATATGAAGTGTTTTTCCAGGTCTTTTATCCACATTTTATTGAGATTTGTGTAGTTTTTCAAATTATTTATAGTCCTACTTACATTTGTATTTCTGTATGTATTTAAATATATAATTCTGAGTATATTCTGCAGATGTTTTGCTTTGTCCCTCTCATAATGTACTTTTGATAAACAGGTATTCTCATTTCAGTTAAGTGTAATTGAACAATCCATCCTTTATGGTCAGTGCTTTTTTTTTTTTTCTCAAAACGTTGACCCAGTCTAAAGCCTTGAAGTTAATATCCTAAGTTTTGTTCCAGATCTCCTGTTCATCTGGTATCAAAGTTGTGTGGATGGCAATTAGGTCAGGGAGGAGGCGCATTTCCCTGTGGGGAGCAGGTGGACTTACTGAAGGGTCCATAGTGGTTTGGACCTCCCATGTCAGCCACTTAGCCGCTGTTATTTCCAGATTGATTTCTAGAGTCTCTATTGTTCTGCAGGGGTGTGTCCGCCCACCCTTGCTCTGGCCCATGTGGTTGTCATTGCTCCGTTCCAGTAAGTCCGATAGTTGGCATCATGCGTCCTCCAACTTTGTTCTGTTTCTGAAAGATTGTCTCAGCTCTTCTACTGTTTACTATCAGCTCACAAATTTTCCCTAAAAGGAACAAGGTGGATTTTTTTTTTTAATCTTACGTACGATTGCAATGGGTATCCAGGCAGAAAAGACAATCACAGCTTAATAACAAGTCTTGCAATCCACAAAAAATGTGATTCTCTCCATTTACTGAGACCTGAAACATCTGTCAGTGAGGTTTTACGTGTTACATGCGCAGTGCTCCTGCACACCTGTTGTTAAGTTTATTCTGCCGTTTTGATACTCTTGACCCTGTTTGCGATGGTTTTTTTTAATGTTTTATTTTTTTTTTGAGAGACAGAAACAGAGCACAAGCGGGGGAGGGGCAGAGAGAGAAAAACGGAGACAGAATCAGAAACAGGCTCCAGGCCCTGAGCTGTGCAAACAGAGCTCGATGTCAGGCTCAAACCCCTAAGCTGTGAGATCATGACCCGAGCCGAAGTCGGACCCTTAAATGACTGAGCCATCCAGGTGCCCCGGTTTGTAGTGGGCTTTTAAATATTCTTCCTAATTCATTTGTTATTATGCAGGAATACACCTGGGTTTTGATTCTTCTCCATCCAGTAGCTTGGCTGTCATTCAATGATCATTTCCAAATATTTTACATCCTTTTAGATAGTCTTTGTACAAAAAAGTGTCAACTAGGAATAGTGATAATGTCATTTCTTCCTTTCCAAAATATCTACTTACTATATTTTCTGTCATTTTTAGTTTCTCAAATATGGTCTGGAGACACAGTCGACACCCTTGTCTCATTTAAAACTCATGAAAAAAGGTTAGATATTTCACCACTAGATATAGCAGTTGTATATATTTTTTGGCAGATCCACTTTCTTAGGGTAAAGAAGTTGCTTTTCATCCTAACTTGCAGATAGATTACCATGAACAGATATCCAACGTTAACCAGTTTATTACAAAGGTCTTGGGGCGCCTGGGTGGCTCAGTCGGTTAAGCCTCCGACTTCGGCTCAGGTCAGATCTCACGTTTGTGGGTTCGAGCCCCGCATCAGGCTCTGTGTTGACAGCTAGCTCAGAGCCTGGAGCCTGCTTCCGGTTCTGTGTCTCCTTCTCTCTGCCCTTCCCCTTCTCATGCTCTGCCTCTCTCTGTATCAAAAATAAATAAAACATTTTTTAAAAAGTTAAAAAAAACAAAGGTCTTATGACTTTTCTGTTTTTGTTGTTGTTGTTGTTGCTGTTGTTAATGTAGTGTACTGAAAGGTTTGATTTGCCAGGGTGAAACCAATCTTGCCTTCCAGAAATATACCCAACCACCACAAATAGTTTTTCATGTACTAGTTAATTTCATGTGCTACCATTTCCTTAGTAGTTGTGTGTCTATATTCAAGGTGAGACCTCTGGGTCTTTCATCTTCCTTTCTTCCAACGTTTTTGTTAGATGTCAGTAACATGTTTATATTGGCTTCATAAAATGAGTTGGGAACACATGAGTTTCCTTGCCTTTTCTGAAAGGGTTTGTGTAAGACTCGCATTATTATTTCCCTCCTGAATATCTGACTCACCGGGAAAGCCTTCAGGATGGGAAGGTTCTTCGTTATGTACTAAAAGTTTGCCGCATACAGCAGCGTTCCGGTTTTCTGTTTCTTCATGGTATGTTTTGGCATGTTTCATCGTTCTATAAAAGTGTCTATTTCATCTCAGTTTTCAACACTGATATACACTTACTGTGGGTGTTCCCTGTCTTTCATAGACCTCTCCTCAGGCTGCAGGCCTTGGTCTCCTTGTGCCTGTCTAGTGTTGTTTATCTGTGAAACAATTGTCCTTGATAATCATGTTGAGGTTAGTTAGTGTGTGTTGTTACTAGTGTCAATGGCCAACTTCTGCTGCTGCATCTTTTTTGTCATTTTTTTCTCTTTTTCCTTAACTTCCGCTCTACTTTGAGTACTGTCTCTGTCTGTTCAGCT
>NC_043717.1:96406208-96420066 GCF_006229205.1 Suricata suricatta
AGAGACTTCCCATGGTTTTATTAGTATCCATTCTTTCATGACTTACTTCATCCAAACCTCCAAACTTCCTTTATCAATTGATATTTTATATCTTCGTTAATTTTCCATGCAGAGCAGCACTTATTGGCCCTTCATTGGTCACAGCTACTGTTGAAGCCTCGGCCGGGACTTTGGGGTCACCTACAGAGACACTGGCATTTTGGGTTCCTCCTGCAGATGAATTACGAATACCAGCTCCTGCCACATGCATCACTTCTGGTGCAGCTGGTTTTGGCATGAAGCCACCAGCTGGGGTTGGGGTTTTTTTCATCTTCTTGTCATGGACTTTGCAAGTGACAGAAAACCAAATTAAGAGATTGAGCTGTGAGGTAGGTGCGTTTTATCACCGCCAGAGGAACATCCCTGTGCTCTGCACTTTTGAGACAATTATTTGTTTCTTAAGCCAGAAGTATGTACCAAGTGGGGGCGCCTGGGTGGCTCAGTCGGTGGGGCATCCGACTTCGGCTCTGGTCGTGATCTCACAGTCTGTGCGTTCCAGTCCCTGCATTGGACTCTGTGCTGACAGCTAGCTCAGAGCCTGGAGCCTGTTTCAGATTCTGGGTCTCCCTCTCTCTCTGTCCCTCCCCTTCTCATGCTCTGTCTCTGTCTCTCTCATAAATAAACATTTAAAAAATTTAAAAAAAGAAGTACCAAGTGTAAATATCAGATCCACAAGTCGGTCTCCATAAAGATAATACAATAAGTCACTTTTTCTCCCCTGGCACTATGAAAGATACAGAAATGCAGTTGGACAGTACAGCTAGTAAACCAACATTCACTGAGCCCTAATATTCCTAATTTAATGTCTCCTTGATGCCCCTTCCAAGGTGGAAAGCTGAATATCCATCTCACTTGATGTCGACATAGCTGACATCGGCACTCTATCACCAAAAATCCCAGTCAGTGTATAATCCTTCTCACCTGTCTTTTCTGTCTCAGGAAGGAAATTTTCCCTTTACTCCTAGTCTGACACCTCTGCTTCATCTACTCAGCCTCTTCTGCGCCAGACACTGCCAACCTCTGGGAGATCAGCATTGAGACAATCCCTAACTTAATGGAACTTACATGCTCATGGGGAGGTCAGGTGGTGCGTGTAAAATGGGCAAAGGAAATAATACAATGTGAATTTGCTTAGGAAGGAAGACATCAGGGATGTGAGCAGGAGGGGTAACCTCCATGACCCCGTGGTGGGGCAGGGCCCTCTGAGGAGGTGACCCCTGGAGCAGGAGACAGGGGCCTGTGCACGTGAGGAGGAGGACGTCCGGCTGCTATGAGGGACCCTAGGCGGGGATGAGCCGGGGCCATGGAGAAAGGACAGAGGCAGCGAGAGCGACGGGGACACCCAGAGGACGCGTGCAGGAGAGGATGGCAGGACCGGGTCCTGCAGATCGTGGAGAGCAGCGTCGGGACCTCCGATTCTGTCCTGAGCGCTCGGGGGAGTGGGTGGCGGGCTTCAGCATGGACATGGCCTGATGGGATTTCCATGCCCACAAGGCCACTCTGGCTGCGGGGTGGCGTTGGAGGGTCACTCACGCGGGAGAGCAGGGGAACAGATGAGAAGCTGTTGTAGCAGCATGAGGACATATGGTGGCAGCACAGACTAGAGGGTGAGAGACAAAGGCCATACAGGAAATGGTGATACAGGAAAGGGTGATACTAGGTGTTACATTGCCTGAACTTGCTAAGGGATGGAGGTGAGAAAAGAAAAAAAGAATAACGGAGTCGTAATTGAGTCTAAGTGTTGGCCTGAACCCTTGGGGAAAATAATAGTGCCAGGTGGGTGTAGGCTGTTAGGCAATTGCTCACAAGCATCACAAATGTGGTCAATCTTTCCTGATTCTGGTTCACTGCCCTCAGGTTGGTAGCTTGAACTAGGCCATGGTGGGACTATTTATAGTATGGATATCTGCAAATATAAATATTGGAGCTTCTAGACATTCCATGGCTCCCATACCTTTGGACAGCAGATTGTTACACCTTTATCAATGTTACACCAATGGATGGTATTATTAGCCAAGATCCAGAAGGCTGAAAGTAGAGCCTTGGTGGAGAAGAGGAAGGTCAGAAGCTCAGGCAGAACAAGTTGCATTTTCAATATGTAGTACAGGCTGATTGAAGGTCATGCAAGCTATTGTATTTGAGTCTGAAGTTCAGGAGCAAGTTGTAGTCTAGAAGTATAAAGGTGAGAGTTTTTGCAGGGTGAATAATATTTAAAGTTCTAAGACTGTGTGGAATCACCTAGGGAGATAGCAGGTTGAAGAGAGAAGGGCCCCATATCCAGCTTTGGGCCCCTGCAGAATTAGATGGGGGCAAGGGGAACAAAACCAGAAAAGGGAGAAAGAAAAGGGGTTACTAGCAAGGGGTTAAGGAATCCAAGAGGACGTGGTGTCTGGGAACCAAGAAGTTTTCCATGGAGCAGGGAGTGAACAAATGTATCACATACTTCTGAGGAATGAATGCCAAAGTGTAGCAGCCACTGGTGAAATTGATGCTAACAGGTTCACGGGACCACGGTAAGGAGCAGCCAGACTGCACTGGGTTACAGCCCGAACACAACGTGAAAACAAGCAGAGGGGTGCCTGGGTGGCTCAGTCAGTTAAGCGTCCGGCTTCAGCTCAGGTCATGGTCTCGAGGTCGGCTCTGTACTGACAGCTAGCTCAGAGCCTGGAGCCTGCTTCGGATTCTGTGTCTCCCTCTCTCTCTGACCCTCCCTTGCTCATGCTGTTTCTCTCTCTCTCTCTCTCTCTCTCTCTCTCTCTCTCTCTCTCTCTCTCAAAAATAAATTTAAAAAAACATTAAAAGAAAAAGACAAGCAGAATATGCCAGACCCATCCTGGTGTTGAGCCTATCATCTTTTTCTGTCTTAGGAATCTGCTTATTCTACAGCTTTAAAAAAAAAATGTGTATATACCACATCTTCTTGATCCATTCATCAGGTGATGGACGTTTAGGTTCTTTCCATGATTTGGCTATTGTAGAAAGTGCCGCTATATGGGGAAGAGCACTGGGTGTTGTATGGAAAACAATGTGACAATAAAATATTATGAAAAAAAAAAAAAGAAAGTGCTGCTATGAACATTGGGGTACATGTGCTCCAAGGACTGAAGGGGAGGGGGAGGGGGGAAAGGGGGTGATGGTCATGGAGGGGGGCACTTGTGAGGAGAAGCACTGGGTGTTATATGGAAACCAATTTGACAATAAACTATTATAAATTTTAAAAAAGGGCAGGTGTTTCCTGCTGTCTTGGAACTGAAAAAAAAACTAAATAAAAAAAAATTTTTAATGTGTATTTATTTGAGAGAGTGAGAGAGAATCTGAAGTTGGCTCCACAATGACAGTTGAAAGCCTGGTGTGGGGCTCGAACTCACAAGCCATGAGCTCATGACCCAAGCCAAAGTTAGATGCTTAACCAAAAGAGCCACTTAGGTGCCCCCAGAAGCTGCTTGTTCAGATGCTTAACTACTCCAAATGGTTGGACCCAACATAGAGACTTGTCCCTCCACTTGCACACATGCTCGTATGTGTCCATCCCTCAAGGACATGACTACACACTTCCTTTGACATGGCTGAGCCCTAGAGATGGGGTTTCCCCCTCTCTGGACTGTTTGCGTAACCATGGTGATATACTTGGCCTTCTCTTGGAAGATGGGCTTCCTAGGACGTTTCAGTTGTTCTTGTTGCAGACTGAACTCCTTCATCATTCTCTGTTTGCTGAAAAACATCAGCGAACATATTTCATTAAAGACAAAACCTGATCATTGCAAAATTGCACTCTTCATATGCACATATAGCCATGTGTTTATATTATTAATGTGAGTTTTAATCATGGTCCAAAGATTTATATTCACCTAACCCCCACCATGTGTTCAGAAAATGCGATCCAATTTTAGTACAATCTAAATGAAATACGGAGAAGGTAAAATACAAGGTTTTTGTATAAAACCAAACAGTTGCTAAGAATGCTGGCGAATGAGTCACTCTTGTCAATCAAAATTATAAACCCATGGCTATCTTTTTGGAGAAGTACACACCATTTTGCTTCAGCTTCTGTCTGGGAAAAAATGCCTTTTTTGTCCTTTTGTGCCTTAAATCTATTCATAAATACTGATTAACACTTTGTTAAATGATACATGGAGATGGTAAAAGGTAGAATAGATTGAAAATGTAAATCATCCCACCTCTAACCCTATGGAGATTCAAACATGTCATCCTTGGAGTTGCGTGGGTAGAGGGAGTTCTTTTCAGTCATGAAGTCGAGGGTGTAACAGGTTAGCTTAAAGCTGTCTTCATCAAAGGATAACTGGAGAATATGCCCTTGCATTATCTGAATACAGTTGTGATACAAAATATTTTCCCAAACATTTTCATTTCCCATAAAAGAAGAATCCAGAATGGGTGAAAACATTCTCATTGAGCATTTCGTCTCCAATAGGTACTGTTCTAAATGCTCTATATTAACTCAGTCCTCCATCAAGCCCTATGAGTTAAAAGTGATTATTATCTCTGTTGTTAAAAATAAGGAAACCAAGGCACAGAAAGTTAGGGAATCTCCAGTTAACTGAGGAGTTTGGGGTGGGGTAGTTACGTTTAGGTATTGTGTTGCTACAGAAGAGTTTGTTGCATGTTCTGTGCCTTTATACCAATGATCTCTTCCATGAGAGCAGCTGGGATCCTCTTTGTCTTCATTCTTCGATAGTCAAGTTAGTGTGCCTCTCTCATACTCACTACACGCATCTCACATTAAGATGTCTATTAGGACAATCCAATAATGGCAACATCAACTAGTACTTCCAATGTCAAGAGGAACACTTAGTTGTGTTCTAGATAGAGCACTCATGACTTGAACAATGGAAACAGAGGAAGTAGACTATGATCTCAATATTAAGGGAGTTACTGGGTAGTGGGGTGGGAACAAATATAGACTCTGGAGCCATAAAGGTGTGGATTCAAATCCTGGTTCTATCTCTTATCAACTGTGTCATGCTGAGCAACACATTTGACCACTGTCAGCCTTGATTGCTTCTTCTGAAAGGGTGGAGAGTAATAGTCATCTACAAAATGGTTGTAAGCATTAAAGTGAGATCACTTAAAACACCACGTTCTACTCCAATAAATGGCAACTATTATTTCTGTTCAACTAACACACTCTTGGATCAAGAGGCTCCTACTTTCTGCTCACATAAGATTCCTTGTATCATGCTTTATCTCTTAAAGAAATAGAAGTACAGCCCATGACTTATATTCATCGTTTGAAGAAGAAAATAATTATACCAAGATTATCACAGTTTGGACAGAAATAGTCATAATTATCTTACCTTCTCATCATCTTGAAGCAGATAGCTGAGACTATAACATCTTTAGGTTGTTCTGGATTAGTCTTTTGAGATGGAGAAACTTGTCTTCAGATTCTTCTCATAGTCATCTATTTGAGCAGAGCATTCTGATGGGAAACTGGGTAATCAGTGGGAAAGACATTGATGCTATACAGCTCAAAAGTATGATCTTTTAGGGAGGACATAGCCAAACACTGTTAGTGATGTGCACCATGCCACCAGAGTTTAGAATCTCATATCTAGATAAAAACTCACAAGGACAAGGTTCAGAGGGTTTCCAGGTTGGTGAACACATGGAGGTGCTGGGAGGGTGGAGCCCCTTGAGAGGGAGGACATGCGAGCTCCTTGCCCTTCTCCATACCTTGCCCTGTGCACCTCTTCCATCTGGATGTTTATTTGTATCCGTTATAATATCCTTTAATAAACTGGTAAATATAAGTAAGTGTTACACTGGGTTTTGAGAGCTGTTCTAGAAAATTAATTGAACCCAGGGAAGGAGTTGTTGGAACCTCAAACCTATATCAGGTCAGTCAGAAGCATAGGTGATAACCTGGGCTTGTAAGTGGAATTGGATGTGTAGGTGGGTGGAGTGAGAGGCAGTCTTCTAGGACTGAGCCCTTAATCTGTGGGATCTGATACTATCTCTGAGTAGATATTGTCAGAATTAAGTTATAGGACACCCTGCTGGTGTCAGAGAATTGCTTGGTATGGGAAAAACCTCTACACATTTGGTGACCAGAAGTGTCAGAACTAAAGTGTTCTAGGATGTCTGTGTGGCTGTTGGTTAAGTGTCCAACTTCAGCTAAGGTCATGATCTCACAGTTTGTGGGTTCAAGCCCCGCATTGGGCTCTGTGCTGAGAGCTTAGAGCCCGGAGCCTGCTTCAGATTCTATGTATCCCTTTCTCTCTGCCCCTCCCTGCTTGTGCTAGCTCATGCTCACTCTCTCTCTCTCTCTCTCTCTCTCTCTCAAAAATAAATAAACATAAAAAATGAAAAAAAGAATCTCATATCTAAGATCTCTATCATTGTCTAGAATCTAGAATCATGGCCCCTCATCTAAGTCATTTCTCAGCCCACCATCACTGCCACCTATAGGCTCACCACTAGGTCCAGAACAATTCCCTTTCTCTTCAAGCTAGGTTTGAGAATGGGCTGACCTCCCTTACACTATCATTCCAACTAAAAGACTAGTCTTGCTCTTTTATTTGGAAGAACCTAGGCTCCATGACATTCTTTTACAGTTAGTCCAGAGAACTTTGAGTACAGGTCCTTAACCTCTGTGGATAATTTGACTAAACCTACAGACATTCTTCTTAGAAAAGTCCCTTTACAAACAAAACTTGTTGTATAATTTCAGGGGTGTGTCTGGCATAAGATTTATTCAATTTAATGGACAAATTATCCCACTTAAAATCAACAAAATGGGGCAAAGAAGCTTTATAGACTGACACAAGTTGTCCTGCATACTATCAGTTAAATTACTGTCATGTAAATAAGGAATTCTCTGCTGAACTCAATAACTGTAGGCAGTGTGGTATAGTATTAGAGTGGGCAGTCTCTGGAATCTTATAGATTTAGATTCTGCCACTTATCATTTGGCTAAACCTGGGGGAACCAGTTAAATTCCTATTCAAAGTTTCTATTACCATAAAACGAGCATAAACCAGTATCTACTTCATTGGGCTGTTTTAAGGATTACAGGAGATAAAACATGAGAAGATAGTGTATGCAGTGCTTAAACCATATTTCCCCTTATGCTTGAGAAAAATAAACGTGAACTGGGTAGATGTAGGGATTCAGTGAAAATGGGTATTCTAAATATTAAAGTATTACAAAAGAAACTACTCATGCAATAATCAGGCAAGCTAAACTTGATATTTTGATAATCCACAAATGTCCTAAACAAAATCTTGTCTGTCTTTAGCATATCAATCTCCTTCTAGTTAAGTAGTCTGACTACTATGTGCAATACCATAACCATTTCCAGATTTCAAAACTTACTATAAAGCTACAATAATTAAGACCATGTAGTACTGACATAAGAATTGACATATAGGCCAAAGGAACAAACATGAGAGTCCAGAAATAAACCCTTAATCTATGGTCAATTGAAATTTGACAAGGGTGCCAAGATTATTCAACAGGAAAAGAATAGTCTTTTAACAAATGTTGCCAGAAAAACTGGACATCCATCCATATGCAAAAGAATGAAGTCAGACCCCTCCCTCACACCAATAAACAAAAATTACCTAAAGTGGACCATAGACCTAAATGATAGCAAATAATAAGTGCCAACTATAAATGGGCTTTGTGATCAGAAAAAAAATCTACAACGGCATTCACTCATGTTTTAATTCATTGCCAAAAATCTAAATTAAAAAATTAAAAATAAAGAAGGAAAAAATAAACATAAAGAAATACATAGAGGGGCGCCTGGGTGGCTCAGTAGATTAAGCGCTGACTCTTGATCTTGGCTCAGGTCATGATCTCACAGTTTGTGAGTTTGAGCTTGTGTCAGGCTCTTTGCTGACAGCGTGGAGCCTTCTTGGGTTACTTCCCGCCCACCTTTCCCCCCCTCTCTCTCTCTCAAAATAATAAACTTAAAAAAAGAAAAAGCACAAAGTAACTTGCTAAATATAAGTCCAAATATTATCTGCAATGATAAAAAATATAAATAAACTATACTTGCCAGTGAAGGTTGGCCATAAGACTTTTTTTAAAAATATAATTTATTGTCAAGTTGGCTAACATACAGTGTATAGAGTGTGTTCTTGGTTTTGGGGGTAGATTCCCGTGATTCATCGCTTACATACAACATCCAGTGCTCATCCCAGCAAGTGCCCTCCTCAATACCTGTCACCCATTTTCCCCTCTCCCCTGCCCCCCCATTAACTCTCAGTTTGTTCTCAGTATTTAAGAGTCTCTTATGGTTTGCCTCCCTCCCTCTCTGTTTGTAACTATTTTCCCCTTCCCTTCTCTCATGGTCTTCTGTTAAGTTTCTCAAGTTCCACGTATGAATGAAAACACATGATATCTGTCTTTCTCTGACTGACTTATTTCACTTAGCATAATACCTTCCAGTTCCAACCACATTGCTACAAATGGCCAGATTTCATTCTTTCTCATTGCTAAGCAGTATTCCATTTTGTGTGTGTGTGTGTGCGTGCATACCACAGCTTCTTTATCCATTCATCAGTTGATGCACATTTGGGCTCTTTCCATAATTTGGCTATTGATACTACTGTTATAAACATTGGGGTACATGTGCCCCTATGAATCAGCACGCCTGTATCCCTTGGATAAATTCCTAGTAGTGCTGTGGCTGGATCTTAGGGTAGTTCTATTGTTAATTTTTTGAGGAATGTCCACACTGTTTTCCAGAGAGGCTGTACCAGTTTGCATTCCCACCAACAGTGCAAGAGGGTTCCTATTTCTCCACATCCTCACCAGCATCTGTTGTTTCCTGAGATGTTCATTTTAGCCACTCTGATTGGTGTGAGGTGGTATCTCAATGTGGTTTTGATTTGTATTTCCCTGGTGATGAGTGATGTTGAGCATCTTTTCATGTGTCTGTTGGCCATCTAGAAGTCTTCTTTGGAAAAGTGTCTATTCATGTCTTCTGCCCATTTCTTCACTGGATTACTTGTTTTTTGGGTATTGAGTTTGGTAAATTCTTTATAGATTTTGGATACTAACCCTTTATCTGATATATCATTTGAAAATATCTTCTCCCATTACATCAGTTGCCTTTTAGTTTTGTTGATTGTTTCCTTTGCAGCGGAAAAGATTTTTATCTTGATAAGGTCCCAATAGTTCAATTTTTGCTTTTATTTCCCTTGTCTTTGAAGATATGTTGAGCAAGAAATTGCTGCAGCTGAGATCAAAGAGGTTCTTGCCTGTGTTCTTCTGTAGGGTTTTGATGGATTCCTGTCTCACATTTAGGTCTTTAACCCATTTTGAGTATATTTTTGTGTATGGTGTAATAAAGTGGTCCAGTTTCATTCTTCTGCATGTTGCTTTCCAGTTCTCCCAGCACCATTTGCTGAAGAGACCATTTTCCATTGGATACTCTTTCCTACTTTGTCAAAGATTAGTTGGTCATATATTTGTGGGTCCAATTCTGGGTTCTTTATTCTATTCCCTTGGTCTATGTGTCTGTTTTTGTGCCAATACCATACTGTCTTGATGATTACAGCTTTGTAGTAGAGGCTAAAGGCTGCTTTCATTTTTTTTTTCAATATTACTTTCGCTATTCGGAGTCTTTGTGTTTCCATACAAATTTTAGATTGTTTTAGCTTTGAGAAGAATGCTGGTGCAATTTTGATTGGCATTGCACTGAATATGTAGATTGTTTTGGGTAGTATTGACATTTTAACAATTTGTTCTTTGAATCCATGTGCATGGAATGTTTTTCCATTTCTTTGTGTCTTCTTCAATTTCCTTCATAAGATTTCTATAGTTTTCAGCACACAGATCTGTTACATCTTTGGTTAGATTTATTCCTAGGTATTTTATGTTTCTTGATGCAATTGTAAATGGGATCGATTTCTTTCTTGATTTCTCTTTCTATTGCTTCATTATTGGTGTATAGAAATGCAACAGACTTCTGTATATTGATTTTGTATTCTGTGACTTTGCTGAATTCATGTATCAGTTCTAGCAGCTTTTTGGTGGAGTCTTTTGGGTTTTCCACATAGTGTATCATGTCATCTGCAAAGAGTGAAAGTTTGACTTCCTCCTTGCCTATGACATTTTGAGTGTCTTTTATGTCATTTTGTTGTCTGATTGATGAGGCCAGGACTTCAACACTATGTAAACAACAGTGGTGAGAGTGGAAATCTCTGTCGTGCTCCTGATCTCACGGGGAAAGCTCTCAATTTTTCTCTATCAAGGATGATATTAGCTGTGGGCTTTTCATATATGGCTTTTTAGTTATGTTCCTTCTATCCCAACTTTCTTAAGGGTTTTTATTAAGAAAAGATGCTATATTTTGTCCAATTCTTTTTCTGCATCAATTGACAGGATCATATGGTTCTTATCCCTTCCTCTATTAATGTGATGTATCACATTGATTAATTTGCAAATATTGAACCAGCCCTGCAGCCCACCAATGAATCCCATTTGATCATGGTGAATAACTCTCTTAATATGCTGTTGAATTCGATTTGCTAGAATCTTGTTGAGAATTTTTGCATCTCTGTTCATCAGGGATATTGGCCTGTAGTTCTCCTTTTTTGTGGGGTCTCTATCTGGTTTGGGAATCAAGGTAATGCTGGCTTCATAGAATGAGTCCAGAAGCTTTCTTTCAGTTTCTATTTTTTAGAACAGCTTGAGAAGGATAGGTATTAACTCTGCTTTATCTGCTTTTATCTCTTCCAGTTCACAATCACACGCCTATGGACTGCCAGGTTGTCCCTGTGGGCCTGTGGAGACGTCTCTGTCAGTCTGCAGCCCAGACTCTTGTAGTTCCAAGTCCTCTGGCCTCAACACTGCTATGTTTGAGGGACAAGGGAACTTCAGGTGCCCCTACTTCTCCGCCATGTTGATCGCCTCCTCTAGTAAACGGTTTTTTAAAAAATTTTAGTTATATGGTTTTTAAAAGAGAAACATTTAATGTATGAGAACACAGAATGATTGAGTATAAAAAATAATATTTTATACCAGAAAAATATTTTTATAGCAGGCAAATATTAATCAAAAGAAAGCTGAGGTAATTATATTAATATCAGATAAAAGAGACTTTAAAAATGCATTACAGTGTAAAAGTCACTGTAAAATAACTAAGTTTCATTTCACTAGAAATGTTTGACAATTGTCCACTTACATAAACCTAATAAAATAGCCTCAAAGATATATAAAGCAAGAATAAATAGAACTACTGAAGGAAATTGAAAAAATTCACCTTTATTGTGGAAGATTTTTAAACACAAATCTCTACATTTTTGCCAGTTCAAAGAGACAAAAGATAAGTAAATGCATAAATGTTAACAATGCAACTAACAAGTTTGATTTATGACCATTTATGGAAACCTGTATCTAACAATAATAGCATAAATTCTCAAGCATATATATAAAAATGGGCCACGGTCTTGATGATGTTCAAACACAGTTTCATGCACCCCCATACTTTCTAAGCAAAATGAAATTAAATTAGAAGTAAAGAACAACAAAAAATATTTCGAGATTTTAAAACACTCTTTTAAACAAATACATAGAAATGATTAAGAAAAGTATTACATAACAAAACTTTTTGGATGCAGTGAAAGTGGACCTCAAAGGCACAGCCTTCCTTATGCTCTTTTGTTAAAAAAGAAAAAAAAAAGCCTGACAATCCGTTATCTGTGTCCAATGTTAGAAGTTGGAAGAAGAGTAGAATACGCCCAAAGAAAATAGAAAAAAGGAGCTAGTAAAGATAAAGCAGTAATTAATGAAATAGGAACTACCATAAAGTCAACAAAATCAAAAGTTTGTCCTGTGAAAACAATAAAAACACAGATACACCTTTAATGAGATCGATCAAGAGAAAGATAGTCCACCAATAAATAATATTAGGAGTGAAAAGAGAAACATAACAATGGATCCAGCAACTATTTTTAAGAGGGGATGGGAGGGACCCCTGGGTGGCTCAGTTGATTAAGTATCCGACTCTTGATTTCGGGTCAGGTCATGATCTCATGGTTCATGGGTTCAAGCCTCACATCAGGTTCTGTGCTGACAGCTCAGAGCCTGGAGCCCACTTCAGATTCTGCATCTCCCTCTCTCTCTGCCCTTCCCCTGCTCATGCTTTGTCGGTCTCTGTCTCTCAAAAATAAATAAACACTCCAAAAAGAGGGAATGGTAAATACTGTGAGCTTTATATTAAATTTGAAAACTTAGGTGAACTAGACAAATTCACAGAAAGATGTAACTGCATATCTGTGTGGGCATGGTAATTTCTTTTTAGTGAGTCCATTAGATGACCATATGGGAAAAATGAACCTTGGTCTTTTCATCATTCCATACGCAAAAATTTATTTCAGATGCATCAGAAATCTAGAAGAAACCTTGGGACTCCATGTCTTTGGAATAGGCATTGATTTTTAAACACGATACAAAAAATAAATCTAAGATTGATTAATTGGACTTACTTAAGAACTTATTTTCATCAAAAGACACTATTAAGAGGGTGAAAAAGTAAACCAGAGACTCATAGAAGATAGTCATAATACATGCATCTGTCCAAGGAGTTGAGTTTAGAACTCCTACAAACTGATAAGAAAAAGACAACCCAAAAATCTGTGGACAAAAAGTCTGAAAAGGTACTTCATAAGAACATCCCCAAATGGCCACTAAGTATATAAATAGATGTAACTCACTAATCATCAGAGGAACATAGATTAAAGCCACAATGAGATGCCATTAAACACCCATGGCTAAAATTTAAGACAATGACCATATATTTGTGAGAGGTTGCCATAACTAGAACTCTAATGCATTTCTGCAACCAGATTGATAGACTTCTTCCTCAGTGTTTCAGTTGGCCCTTTATCACAATCATCCGTTGTGACAGTGTGACACATTGTGAAGTTACTGCATGCCCCGGATTACATTTATCCCATTTACCACTGGGAGGAAGCAGAGCACTGCATTCAAGCCCAGAAGCACAGTCACATAAACTCCAGTCTTATCCTAAGGGTCTACCTCGGGGACCATCCTACCCACAACACTAGCTCCGTTTCGTAGTGCATCAAATCAGTAGAGAGAAACCACAGAGTAATTTGAACAGTGAATGATTAAATAAAGAATTATTAACTATAATGCGGGGGCAGAATAGAGTAACAAGAAATTGGCTAGTAAAAAGTAAAGAGAATTCTAGGGCGCCTGAGTGGCTCAGTCAGTTAAATGTTCAAGCCTCAGGTTGGGATCTGTGCTGACAGCGCAGAGCCTGATTGGGATTCTGTAACCCTCTGTCTCTCTGCCCTTCCCTTGCTCTCTCTCTCTCAAAATAAAAATAAACTTAAAAAAAGGAGAACTGTAGAGATAGAAAGAGCAGGTATAAGGAGCAGTTACTGTCCCCCAAACTGAAGTAGTGCACCTACCTGCAATGGACTGAATGTTTGTGCTTAGCTCCCCTAAATTCACGGATTTAAATCGTAATCCCAATATCCAGTGGTATTTGCAGGTGGAATCTTTGAGAGGCAATTACATTATAAGGACTCCACTTCCATGGTAATTATATCCTGAGGTCTCCTCCTTTACGGGAATGGGATTAGTGCCCATATAAGCAGATTCTCTGCCACGCGAGGATGCAAGAAGTCAGCTGTCGGCGAGCCCCGCACCAGAAACTGTCCATGCTGGCACCCTGATCTTGAACGTCCAGCCTTCAGAACTGTAAGCCACCCAGTCTTTGGTAATTTGTTATAGCTCCCAAGACAGTCTATCCACCCCCCACCACTTCCCCCTGCCATTGCTGAGATAGATCCTTCAAAGAACCTCCCCCCCCCCC
>NC_043717.1:96420166-96584294 GCF_006229205.1 Suricata suricatta
GTGACATGGGAACTCGGTGTTCCCTGGTCAAGCATTCGATCTTACTGAGGCCCAGTGGTAAGCCAAATGTTGTTCAAAAGGACCAGAATGATATTGAATGTGTCCCGGAAATTAGTGCTACTTCGGAGCTGGGGTCCCGTAATCGTGGATAAATCTGATTATTTCTTGTCCCCAGTGCACAGTCTACAATAGTAAAGGAATGCAGGCCCCTTTGGGTATGCATGGGAGAAAGATAACAATAGAGATTTTTTTTTACAAGGGTCCTTCTACTAATAGAAATTTTTTGTGGAAGAGTCCTTCCATAAGAAGCCTCCTCCTCATACATGAGTTTTTGGACCATTAACGAAGTCTGGGCTTTGATTGATTCAAGGACCCTTAGTCATTAGTAGAGTAAGAAGCGTGGTCTGCAATGCAGGTGATCCTGCAGCGCACCTCCCCGTACTGCCATGTCCATTCACTATGGTCAAGGCAAACTACACCAAACTAAATTCATTCAGGACTAAGGACCATGAACCTCAGGACAGAAAATTAGGGTTAACCCTCCATCAGGAAAAGGAGCACCACCAGGAAGAGTGCTTGTAAGGGTAAGAGGATGTGGAAGAAGTAATTACATAACCATATGCAGAAGAAAGGACTGTAATGAGTATTTACTTCTTTCTTTTCATATGAATGTATCCACATATATATCAAATAATTTTGGTTTTGACAACCTCCCATCCCCTTATCTTGTAACACAAGATGTGTTATTGGTTAACTTTTTTTCAGTATTTAAGGTACAGGATATTAAATTGGGATGTGAAGAAGAATGAACAAGACAAGAAAATATAGGACTTAGTGCCCTCTTTCAGAGAAGGCTTGGGATTTTCTCAGCTGTAGGTGGGCGAGATGCATCATGGATGCAGAAGTATGACTTCGTTGTTGTCTGAAGAGATTAAGGATGATTTCAGGAGAGGTGTGTGGACAAGAGTGTCACTTGTAATGAGTCAACTTGGCTAGGCCAAATTGCATCACCCGCAATCCCCTTTCTGGTATGCATCTGGTTAGCTTGTGCCACGGGCAGGTTCTTTGAAGATGGGGGGGGGGTGTTTGAGGGGAAGCAGCAGCCATGTTGTAGCTCACACACATTGTTGCTGATTGGCTGACTCACTTCACTGGGGTGAAGTAGCAGCTGGGCCTCCAATTTCTCTTCTTTCCCCTGGATCTTCCTTCAGCTGCTCCATCTTCTGGGCCAGGTGTGTGTGTATAGCTCCAAGAAAAGGGTCCTCTTGGCTTCAGTGAGTCACTATGGTCACCAAGGCCAGAGGCAACAAGGGTGAGTATGTACTTCAGTCTGTCCTTAGAGAGCTCCAGATCACGTTTGTGAGTTCCAGCTTGTTTGTTACGTCCTTACCCTTATTTGAGATGACAACACCCTTATAGAGACTGCTTAAGTGCCTTCCCCAGTGTGTAAGGCCAATTTTCTTTAACAAATCTATCATCTGTCTATCTATCTATCCATCCATCCATATATCCATTCTTCTATCCTCCTTACTTTTTCTACAGCTGGCTGAATGCTAAGTGAGGGAGATGACCAAACCCTTATTAATCCCATTATACCATCTGCTTCTAGACCTGTGAAGACGGCAATCTCTGTGCTGATAGCCTGAATGCTGGCCTGTTTTGAAATCCATCTTTTAAAATTACCCAGATGTTAATTTCAACATTTTTAAAGTTTATTTATTTATGAGAGAGAGAGAGAGAGAGAGAGAGAGAGAGCGCATGCATGTGAGCGGGAGAGGGGCAGAGAGAGCAGGAGAGACAGAATCCCAAGCAGGGTCTGCACTGTCAGCACAGAGCCGGATGCAGGGCTCGATCTCACGACTGTGAGATTCTGACCTGAGCCAATATCAAGAGTCAGGCATTTAACCAAATGAGCCACCCAGGCGCCCTTCAATTCAACATTTTGGAATCGATCATGAACAAATACCATTGATGACAGCGAGGGATGTTTTCAAGACCAAATTCTTATGAGCTCATCTTAATTTTTTAAAAGAAAATAGTATATTCATTTCTGTCTGAAGGAATGACAAATCATGACAGACACATAACTAGAAATTTCTCCAGCATTAATGAACTTGTGAAAAGTCAATACAATGTATTATTTTTATATACGCAAATCAGTATTTTATTACACAAAATATCTGCAAATCGATAAGAACATAGCTGCTAAATATAAACGTCTGTATAAACAAGAAAGGAAAACTTCATATTTTGTCTTTTAGTGTTTCTTAAAATTATTTTTTATTTTTGTTTTTAAATAAAAACGTGTACATGTTTAAGTCTTACAACACAATGTCGGACACACATATATACTGTGAAATGATTATTACAGCCAAATTAATTAACATCTCCACCTCGTCACACAGTTACCTTGTGTGTGTGTGTGTGTGTGTGTGTGTGTGTGTGTGTGTGTGGTGACAACACCGGAAATCTACTCTCTCAGCGAATTGTCAGGATTTATTCAGTATTAACTATATAGTCACCAGGCTGCCCATTAGATCCCTAGGCTTCTTCATCCAGCGTAACCACGGCTGTTACCCTTTGACCAACATCTTCCTCCTTTGGTGCTTTAAAGGCATAGAATGTGCCAGTCAACCTACACATGGTCTTCCCTTCCTGCCTGCCTGACCTGCTCCAATATCATACCTGGAGACAATAGCCTTAAGGGACTCCTTGAGCCAAATTCCACATAACACCTACATTCATTATACACACACACACACACACACACACACACACACACACATATGTATACCCACTTTAAAAGCCCCCATTAGTTCTGCTTTGCTGGTTGAAGGCTGACTGATAACAGATTGCGGTCCTGGGAGAGGTTTCAAAGGAACAGAATCTTGACATTGTGTTCTCTGAATTACTGGGTTTTCTGGAAAGCATCTTTAATTAGATTGGAAGGCTTTAATGACCCCATTTCTAGTGGTGAAGTGGGCACTGTTAGTCCACAGCAGGAAGTGACAAAGCGTTACTCAAATTTTCAACTTTTTATACATATAATCAAGCGTCTATAAAAGACAAGTCTCAGGGCCGCCTGGGTGGCTCAGTCAGTTGAGCGTCTGGCTTTGGCTCAAGTCATGTTCTCGAGGTTCATGGGTTCAGGCCCTGCGTCGGGCTCTGTGCTGACAGCTAGCTCAGAGCCTGGAGCCTGTCTTAGGATTCTGTGTCTCCCTCTCTCTCTGACCCTCCCCTGTTTGTGCTCTCTCTCTCTCTCAAAAATAAATTTTAAAACATTAAAAAAAGGCAAGTCTCCGGGTGACAAGTATATGATATGTTAGAATATTTTCATCAAAATAAGGAGTATTGTGGAGAAAAGAAAAATAAAGAGTATTATGGAATTGATTTGTCATTTCTAAATAAGCTTCATAACTCGAGGGAAAAAAATGCTGAGCTCAGAACCTTCCAGTCTCAGATCAGCGTTCAAATGAAGGACCTGAAAAGTCCTGTGGCACATGTGAAAGAAACTCTTACCTCATGTAGCCACAGGCGCAAGATTTGGGGAGTCCAGATCCAAAGTTTAATCTTTGAGGGGCCAAATTACAACACAAGTTGAATGTACGGCTTCATGGGGTCTCTATTTTGCTAATATTAGGGCACTGGCTGGGAAAGATGGGGTACCGGAAATTGGACTAGGAGTATATGGGTGCATGCCAATGAGTGCCGGTCCCTGAACCTCTGAATTTTCTGAGGTGTGTCTTCCAGGAAAAAGCAGCCCTTCCACTGCTAAGCCCCCTCCTACCAACACTCCTTCTTAACCTAGAGCTACACTCGAGTGCCGGCCAGCCAAAACAGTGGGCTGAAAAATGAGACCCATGGGGAGATGTGAAATCCACCCAACAAACTGTGAATTTTCCAATGGATATAGGGTTCCCTGGGGCAAATGTATGAGGATGCTTCCAAAGGGAGGGCTTAGGAGGTGGAAGCAATATATTCTTGGATCTTGTTCCTGTACAAGTTTTTGCGTGGACATGTACATCTATTTCTCTTGAATTTCAGCAGTGAAATTGTTGCGTCGTTTTGCAACTTTATATTTAGTTTTGTGATGGATTGCCGGGCTGTCCTGCGAAGATGCGCCTCATTTTGCGTTCCCACCGGCGATGTGGGAAGGTCCCAGTGTCTTCACCTTCGTTAAACACCTGTCAGCAGCTCTCCCGGTGGCGGTGTCGCATTGCGGTTTTGATGCCCGGCTCCCTGGTGACGGTAAGGTTGGGGATCTATTTGCGTGCTTAAGACCGTCAAAACGTCCCCGTCGCCTTGCTGTCAGCCCGGAGCCACTCTCGGCTCCTACTGCCTTCCGCACACCTTCTCCCGGGGACCCCAACATCTTCCAAGCAGTAAAGGGTGGAAAATCCTTCTGGACTTCCTCTTCTGCTCCCCAATCAAGAAATCTCCCTGTCTTTAATGGACTCGCCTGCGTGTCACAGTCCCAGCCACGGGACGTCTCACAGACAACGGGAACAGGGAGGTTATAGCGGCTGCAGAAACCCGTCACAGAAGGTCACTGCCCGGGTGGGAGAAGGCTGCGGGGCTGTGGGAGCATCGAGGACCAGGACGTGGGGGCGTTGGAGGCCCAGGTCACGGAGCTGGGCTGCGGTAGGACGGCGGGCCTCTTCCCGGACGTGTGCGGCTCCCTGCAGAGGACCCGGGGGACAGACTCAGAGCGGGGCTCCTAGTGGCAGGGGTGCTGGCGGTGCTGCAGAGCAGGGAGGCGCGGAGCCCCCAGGGTCGCAGACGAGCTGAAAGTCTTTGGGGCTTGGGGCGGGCGACCCGCGGCCGGGATGAGTCAGCGAGGGCAGCCGCGGGGTTCTGGGGACAGTCGCGTGCATTTCTGTCCGTCCGCTGGTGTCTGTCCTGGTGGCATCCAGACATTGACAGTGACCCCAGGGACTGCCGCAGGGACCAAGAGAAGAATGCAGCTTTGAGGATGGAGTGCGTTAACGCTGAGTAGCCCGACTCCGTCCGCCAGTGGGGAGAGGCCAAGTTCTCCCAAGCCAAACGTGGGGGTGGGGGTGGGGGGCTGCGTTTTGTACCGGAAAACGATCAAAAAACCTTAGGACGCTGCTCAACTTCACACTTGCGCTAGACAAGGATCACTACTTAGCCCCCAGGCTTTCACCAGGTCTTCAAAAAGATGGGGGAGCAGCAAGAACATCCTGAGTGTGTTGCTGTCTCTAGCCAGAGACCTCGATAGGCTGCTGGCTGCAGTTCCTTTGGCACTGCCCACAAGGGGGAGACAGAACTTGGCGACTCACAGAGCACAGTGGGGGGTGGCCTTGCCCCAGGATGCATATCAAAAGCGGCGTGAATGCAGACACCTTCTGTACCGACAGTGGTTATCACTGGGACCGGATTCTTCAATATCTGACAGTACCTTGCCTTCCAACGTTCTGGAAAGATTTGGTTCCTCAAGTGCGCAGCATTTTTCATGCCGGAAACTGGTCTGCACCGCAAGACCACTTGTAGTCCGTCCACCCAAAATTCCCGCATGGAGTCCCTTGTAAATAATAACAAACAGTACATGTTTCTAGAAACTCTATCATTGAGAAGTTTATTATGGCTGCCACTTCCCCACCCAGGAAATGGGGGTGGGGGCATATTAGGGACTATGAACTTTGTAAAAGCTATAGAAGACCACAGAGAAAAATCACAATTACAGAAGCAAAAGTGACAGTCTTCTAGTTCAGATATTGGCCCGATCAGGATATAGAAGTGAGTAAGAGGGCCTGGGAACTGGTTTCTGCTTTCACACAGAAAAAGAAGAAATCTTATGAAAGGTGTCCAAATGTAGTAAACCTTTCCAGTTACAGCTGATTAAGAGTTGAAACCTAGGGGGCACCTGGGTGGCTCAGTCGGTTAAGCATCTGACTCTTGGTTTCAGCTTAGGTCATGATCTCCTGGTTCATAAGATCGAGCCCCGCCTCAGGCTGCTGTGTGCTGACAGCATGGAGCCTGCTTGGGATTCTCTCCCTCTCTCTTTGCTCCTCCCCTGTCTGTGTTCTCTCTCTCTCTGTCTCTCTCTCTCTCCCTCTCTCTCTCTCTCTCTCAAAAATAAATAAATAAACTTATAAAAATTTAAAACTTAGGTTTTCATTTTGGGGGTGGTCTTTTCTTTTTTATTTTCTTTTTAAAGTTTATTTATTTTGAGAGAGGAAAAAAATACAAGGGGAGAAGCAGAGAGACAGAGAGAGAGAGAGAAAATTCCAAGCCGGCTCCACATTGTCAGTGCAGAGCCGGACATGGGGCCCGAACTCCCGAACCAGGAGATCATGAGCTACCCAGGTGCCCCAGGGGTGGTAGTGTAAAATTCAACCCCTAGCTGCTAAAGGTCACCATTGATGACAAGGGAGGGGAGGGGAAACCTCATTAAACTGCATCTTTTAATCATTTTATCTGGGACTTTGTATACTTTCCCACTTTTAAAACTCAGTTTAGGGGCAGCTGGGTGGCTTAGTCAGTGAAGCCTCTGACTTCGGCTCAGGTCAGATCTCAAGTTCGTGGGTTCGAGCCCCGCGTCGGGCTCTGTGCTGACAGCCAGCTCAGAGCCTGCAGCCTGCTTCCGGTTCTGTGTCTCCTTCTCTCTCCGCCCCTCCCCCTCTCATGCTCTGTATCAAAAATAAATAAAACATTTAAAAAACTCAGTTTAAATACAGCAAATTTTATAGGAAATTGTCATCGCAGTACAAGCATTACAATGAAATTGTTAGAGTGTGAATGGAACATGCTATTTCACTCCTGACACATTTATTTGGAAGGGGTCGCTTCACTGGTTTTATAATTCAAAAAAATATGTTTTTAAACACCCTGTCAGAAAAGAGTTGTTTTCAGTATTACAGATTCCTTTACCATTGTGTTACAATTTGCCTGTGCTATGGAACCTTCCTAAAACATACTCTGGTTTGGATTATATTTGATTGATAACAAAGTTTACACAGTGTTTTCACTTCACTGTAGAAACACCATTGTTTTTGTTTTTCTTTTAATGCTACCGAAATAAAATACTCATTTTGCTATTAAAAAATCCTACCTCACCAGTACTCCTATTAGTGTCTGAATAACTAGAAGACAGGACTATTGTGGGGGCATAATCAGAATCCTGCCTCCTACACAGGCCAAAAGGGGACGGCTGATGTGCGACAGCCCCACCGGAGACAGCCCTGGAGGACAGCGTGAAGAGGGAGCCCCAGGGGGAAGATTTTGAGCAGTGCACCTGCTTCTTCGTGCTGCCTGGAGGAGAGCTGGCCAGCGGTATGAGTGTACTGCCGTGCATAGGCCATGTCCGAGTCACTAGCCGAAGGGTCAGGGACTTTGAAAACACATGACTGAAAAGTTGTGGCAAGAAGGCCTAGGGAAGAGGTATGTGGATACACGTCTTCGAAGAGACATATGAAGGTAAGTGTGTCACGTGGGTGATCAGCCAAGAACACCTCACCAGGGCACACGTTTCATACTCTGATGGCGAGGGTGCCCATTTGGTAAATATCCATCAGGCTTTTTCCCAGCAGTCACGTCGGAACCCAGGGGGGCTCAGGAACTAAGTGGCCAAGTGGCAGGGATGGAGGCTGTGCTCAGCACCGTGGGCCTCCACTCACCAAGGCTGGCCTCACTACAGCCGTTGCTGAGTGCCCAGTCTTCTCAGGGCCAGAAGCTGGGGCCAATATGGAGCCCCTGATGTGGCACCAGAGGGGTCAGCCAGCTACCAGGTGGCAGGGAGGTCACTCTAGAACACTTCTGTTAAGGAAGGGGCAATGCTTTGTGCTTACTCAAATAGACACTTCCTCTGGGCATGGTTTTTTCTTCCCACCTATAGTGCTTTTCAGAAACCAGTATTTGTTGGTTTGAGAAATGCTTATTTGCACCCTACGGCCCCGCAATTGCGTTACAAAGAATTTAGTCAAAGAATACAGAAATGAAGATTCAAAGGAGCACATGTACCCCCAATGTTTATAGCAGTGCTATCAACAATAGCCAAATTATGGGAAAAGCCCAAATGTCTATCCACTGATGAGTGGATAAGGAAGATGTGGTGTGTATATACCATGGAGTACTACTACTTGGCGATGAAAATGAATGAAATCTTGCCATTTGCAACAACTAGAGGATGGAACTAGAAGGTATTATGCTAAGCAAAATAAGTCAGTCAGAGAAAGAGAGGTATCATTTGATTTCACTCATATGTGGAATTTGAGAAACTTAGCAGATGCCCATAGGGGAAGGGAAGGAAAATAAGATAAAAACAGAGAGGGAGGCAAACCATAAGAGACCCTTAAATATAGGGAACAGGGGCACCTGGGTGGCTCAGTCAGTTAAGTGTCCGACTTGGGCTCAGGTCATGATCTTATAGTTCGTGGGTTCAAGCCTTGCATCGTGCTCAGAGCCTGGAGCCTGCTTCCGATTCTCTGTTTCCCATTTTCTTTCCACCCCACCCCATTTGTGCTCTCTCTCAAAGATAAATAAACATTAAAACTTTTTTAAAAATATAGAGAACAAACTGAGGGGGGTTGACGGAAGTGGGAGTGGGGTGGGGTTGTTAAATGGGTGACGGGTATTAAGGAGGGCAGTTTTGGGGATGAGCACTGGGCATCATATGTAAGAGATGAATCACTGGGTTCTGCTCTTGAAGCCAAGACTACACTGTATGTGAGCTAACTTGAGAACCAAAAAAGAAAAAGAAAAATGACTTATTCACCATCATGGCATTTCAAACAGCATCACTTCCACACAAGAAACCCGTTTTATAGGAAATGACGACAGCAATTGAGCAATATTCATGGAATTCACTGGTTTTAGGTTCCACCTCATCCTAAGTGGAATGAGTTTTGGAAGACTTCAGCTGTTTCTAGCTTAGTGGCAATAACTTGAGGGCCTGGGGCAACAGCCTCTAGGAGACGGTCAAGATCTATCTAAGTGTTTACGTGCATAGATACATCCTGCTGTCAAGGTATGGGAATGGTTGTGCCTCTCCTCACTTTTACCCCTAGAAACACAATAGAAAATTTTTGCTTCCTGTCCCCATGACAATAGATCTAGCTCTTCTGGACTAGAGGTCTTAGTTCCAAAGAAAGAAATGCTTTCACCAGAGGATAAAACAATGAGTCCATTGAATGGGAAGTTGAGACTTCCACTGGCCACTTTGGACTCCCCAAACCTCTCAATCAACAGATGAAGAAGGGCTGTACTGTATTGGCTGTGGTGACCGAACCTGACTATCAAAGGCAAGTTGAGGTCCTACTACAAACGAGCTATGGAGGAGCATGGCTGATATATCTAAAGAGCTTCTTGATAGTCCCGTGTTTCATGACTAAAGTCAATGGATAACGTATGTATATCACATCATCACGATATACATTTTAAATGTCTTACACTTTTGTTTGTCAATGAAGCTGGAAAAAAAGTCGATGGATAATAACAATAACCTGAGACATAACATCTAATGCCCAAACCATTCAAGAATGAAGGTTTGAGTCGTCTGCCCAGACAGATTCACGAGGAGCTGAAGTGCTGGCAGAAAACAATGGTTGTGAAAGAAGGCAGTTATAGGGGCACCTGGGTGGCTCAGTCACTTAAGCATCTGACTCTTGATTTCAGCTCAAGTCATGATTTCACGGTTTGTGAGATTGAGCCCCAAGTTGGGCTCCACAGTGACAACATGGAGCCTGCTTGGGATACTCTTTCTCCCTCTCTCTATTCCTCCCCCATGTTTTCTCTCTCTCTCTCTCTCTTTCAAAATGAGTAAATAAACATTTTTTAAATAAATAAATAAACTTAAATAAAGAAGGTAGTTATAAATGCCAGCTATGTGATCTGTTGCAGAAGCCAGGACAATTATAGTTTTCTGCCTGAAGAGTTACCAACACACACCTTCGCAAGTGGGAAGACAAACAAATAAGAAAGCAAACTATATTTTCAAAGGATATTCTTAAGGCTAAAGCCAAAATCTACTGATGGAGAATCGTAACATTAAAAAGCTCCACTGCTTTTTCTCAACCTTTGGAAGGCAATTCCCTTGAGTGCCACACTCTAGGAAACCAGAGCTATCCAGCCTCATTCTACAGCACAGCAGCCCTGTCCTTGTTTCTTACAGATAGCTGTGAAAACAGGTTATGTTTTTGATTTAGTTAACTTTGGTATGAAGATGGTGAAAATTTACTTTTTCGAGTACCTTCTCAAGGTTCTGAATCTTTTTTTAAATCTGAAAATAAACAGAAATGTCATTAACCAAAACATGCCTAAAACATCTGTGTTGTGCAGACACTGTGGGGGATACAAAACATGGAACTATAAAATGAATCTTTGTGAAAAGTTGCAGGATACATCAACAAACAAAAATCAGTTGTGTTTCTGTACACAAACGATGAAATACCTAAAATGAAAATGAAGAAAACAATTCCATCTATAATACTATCAAAAAGAATAAAATACTTAGCAATAAAAACCCAACAAAGAAGGTGAAATATTTGTACATTGAAAAGTACAAAACATTGCTGAACTGGAGTGCCTGGCTAGCTCGGTAGAACATGTGAATCTTGATCTTGGGGTCATGAGTTTGAGCCTCACACTGGGTGCAGAGTTTGTTTTTAAAAAATCACTGAAAGGGGCATCTGGGTGGCTCAATTGGTTGAGTGTCTGACTCTTGATTTCAGCTCAGGTCATGATCTCATGATTTTTGAAATCAATCCCCAAGTCAAGCTCCACTCTGATGACTTGAAGTTTGCTTGGGATTCTCTTTCTCTCTTTCTCTTTCAAAATAAATAAACTTAAGGTGCACCTTGGGTGGCTCAGTCAGTTGAGTGTCTAACTCTTGATTTT
Organism: Suricata suricatta; assembly: GCF_006229205.1. Taxonomy (NCBI): domain Eukaryota; kingdom Metazoa; phylum Chordata; class Mammalia; order Carnivora; family Herpestidae; genus Suricata; species Suricata suricatta. The sequence continues at coordinate 96,431,021 of NC_043717.1, forward strand.
GGCTCAGTCTTTGTGGGATCCAGCCCTGTGTTGGGCTCCATGCTGAGCATGGAGGCTGCTTAAGATTCTCTCTCTCCTTCTGTCCCTCTCTGCTACTCATTCTCTCTCTCTCTCTCTCTCTCTCTCTCTCTCGCTCTCTCTCTCTCTCGCTCTCTCGCTCTCTCTCTCTAGCTCTCTCTCTCTCTCTCTCTCGCTCTCACTCTCGCTCTCTAAAATTAAAACAAAAATTTAATTGCTGACAGAAATTAAGGGGATACAAATAAATGGAAAGAAATCCCATGTCCATGGATTGGAAGATTTAATATTGTTAAGATGCTTATACTACTCAAAGCAATCTACAGTGCAACCCCAAACAAAATCACAATGGCACTTTGTGCAGAAATAGAAAAATTCATCCTGAAATTCATATGGAATCTCAAGAGACACTGAATAGCCAAAACTATTTTGAAAAGAAAGAAAAAACTGGAAGACTCAGGCGCCTGGGTGTCTCAGTCAGTTAAGCGACTGACCCTTGATCTCCACTCAGGTCATGATCTCACAAGCCCCACATTGGGCTCTGGGCTGACAGCTCAGAGCCTGCTTGGGATTCTCTCTCTCTCCCTGTCTCTGCCCCTCTCCTGCTCTCACTCTCTCTAAAAATAAATAAATAAACTTTAAAAAATTGGAAGACTCACATTCCTAATTCCAAAATGGATTACAAAGCCTCAGTAATTAAAAGAGTGTGGTACTGTCATGAAGATACACAAACAGACCAATATAATAGAGATCTTAGAAATAAATCCTTGCATATATGGTCAAATTCTCATCTACAAGAGCACCAAGACCACTTAATGGGGAAAGGAGTTTCTTCAAAAAAATGGTATTGGGGGTACAGGGGATGCTTGGCTGGTTCAGTCAGTAAAGCATGTGATTCATGATATCAGGGTCATGAGTTTGAGTCCCACATTTGGCATGGAGCTTAATTTAAAAAATAGTGCTATATACAGAAAAGGGATTTGCAAGGGAGGGAGTTCAGGAGTTTACTTTAAATGTGTGGAACGGGTTGAGTTTTAAATGTCTCTTAGACATGCAAGTGGAGATACCATGTATGCATTTGCGAGATCAGACGAGATCGGGCGCGTTCAGGGTGGTATGGCCGTAGACCCCATGTATGCATTTGAATTTGAGTCTGGAGTTCAGGAGCAAGTTGTAATCTAGAGATATAAATTTGGGAGTTGTTAAAATCTACATCTCATTTAAAGTTCCAAGACTATGTGGAGCCATTTAGGGAGAGAGTACATTCACGCGCAGAAGGCCCAGGATCTGGATTAGTGCCCCTGCAATAGTTAGTGGTGGGAATGAAAAGAAATGACCAGAAAAAGAGAATGACAAAGAGTGCCAGTAAGCAGGAAAGAAATCAGGAGAATGTGGTTTCTGGAAACCCAAGAAGTTTTTCATGGGCGCTGAGTGAATGTGTCAAATACTGCTGAGAAGTTAAAGGCAACACGTAGCAAGACAGGGGAGAGTTGACAAGGACAGTTTCAAGTGGAGCGGAGGAGGCAGGAGCCAGACTGCACTGGGCTAGAGTATGAACGAGGTGAGGATGTGCAGGAAGTGCAGTTCCATCTTCCTGTTGAGCCTGTCATCTCCTACTGTCCCCAGAGAACTGCTTCATCCTACTAACTCTTGCAGCAACTCCAACTGGTTGAACATTATTAGATTTTCCCCCTTCTATTTTCAAACATTCTCATATTTGTTTCTCAAAGACATAATTACCATCCTTCCTATTCCATTAACAGGAAGGCCACACTCTACCTTCTCTTAGATGATGGAGGACCATCAAGTTCTCCAGGTCTTTTCATTTGTTTTCAAGCCCTGCAGCAAACTCATCTGCCTCATTAATTATCATTCACTGAAAAGAATAAACCAAAATATCTCATTAATGACAAAAAATGTAACCACTGCAAAGTTGGAAAGTCTGCATATGTGTTTAAAATCATGCATTTACATCATTAATATAAGCTTTAATAATGCAAAAAGAAATTACCATCCACCAAGAAATGCTCTGTTCTCAGGGTGCCTGGGTGGTCTAGTCAGTTAAGCATTTGACTTGATTTCAGCTCAAGTCATGACCTCAGGATTTGTGGGTTCGAGCCCTGTGTTGGGTTCTGTGCTGCCAGCATGGAGTCTGCTTGGTATTCTCTCTCTCTCTCTCTTTCTGCCCCTCTTCCACTCATGCACTCTCGCTCTCTTGCTCTCTCTCTTCAACACAAATAGATGAACTTTAAAAATGCTCTGTTCTCAGAAATGCAATTTAATTTTAATGCAGTCTAAGTGAAATGAGGGGGAAGTGAAAATACAAGGTGTTGTCCAAAGTCAAACATGATACAACCATGATTAATCAAAATGTTTGGGGAATGAGCAGCTCTCATCAACCAAAAGGAGCCAAACACGTGGTTACCCATGGATGAAGTATAACCCATTCAGCGTCAACCCTCTTTAGGGGAAATCGTGTGTGTGTGTGTGTGTGTGTGTGTGTGTGTGTGTGTGTGTGTGTATGTGTGTGTCTTTTTGTGCTTTAAACTCATCATTAACAACTATTAATTACTGCTTACATCATGCTACACATAGATGGTGAAGGGTTAGGTAGTTTGAAAATGTGAAGTCCCCAAACACAGGGAGATTCAAATATGTCCACCAAGGTGCCAGGTAGAAAGGGGTGCTTTTCAATGTTGGGGGGATAAGGACCAGAAGTGTAGAAGGTTATCTTTGAGCTGTAAATATCTAAGGATAACCAAAACTATGCCTTGTGTCATTTGAACAAAATCACAAGAATCAATTTTCCACACCATTTGCATTCCCACAATAGAAGAGTACAAAGAGGGTGAAAAAACATTTCATTGAACACCTGCCAGGTACGGTTCTAAATGCTTTACATGCATTGACTCATTTAATCCTCTGCAGAGCCCTGTAAACTAGGTATGACTATCATCTTCGTTGTTATAAATAAGGAAACCAAAGCACAGCAAGATAAAGGAAAGCTCTAATTAGTTGAAGATTGGGGTAAAATGGAATGCCATCAAGTCTAGTTTTTGTGAGACAAGGATTATTACCCGTCCTGTGCCTTAATACAATGGCCTCTTCCACAAATACAGATATGACATGTTCCTCCCATCCCCATTATGGCTGCGATAGACCCTCAGAGAAGAACCACCCTTCAGAGCTTAGAAAGAGCACCCAAGGAAAAGCACAAATGCCAGCACTGAGCTAATAGTCCCAAAGGAAGCATCCTCACCAGGGCTGAAATACAGCACCAAAGGAAAAGCCCCCCAATGCATAGCTGACATACGGTGCCAGTGCTGAAGGGAAAGCCCTCCCCCCAGCGTTTACGGAAACAAGAGTGCCATGCCTGGGCTGAAATAGAACACCCAGTGGAAAGTCCTCTCCAGGATTTAGGGAGAGCTTAAGAGGAGAATCCCCCCTTCCAAAAGGGTTAAAGTCCAGATCTTGTTGGAGAAGCCAAGCTATGACTCAATGTACGGCAGGGGATTTTTGTGGTGCTGAAAAACCTACCCTCTGGAATGAGAGCTGTAGCGCCAAAGGGAGAATCCCTTTCTCCAGCGGGGAGATCAAACACTCAAGGAGAAGCCCCTCCTTTAACATGGCTAAGATGGAGGGCATTAGGGAGATCTCTAATTCAAGTGTCAAACAGGACACTTAAATAAAAGCGCCCCCCCCCCCGCGATGTCTAAGACAGAGCATCCAAGGAAGAGCCCCAACCCCACGGCAGAGTAAAGCATTCATAGCTCCCCTTCACAAGGCTTAGATATGGAATTTAAGAAACAGCCCCCAACCTAGGGCTGAGGTGAAGCAATCAAGAAAGAAACTCCCCACTGCATGGCTGAGAAGCAAGCAAAGCAGGTCCCCTCCCCCAACATAGCTGAGATAAGGAGCACCCGTGGGAAGGTCTTCCCCCAGTACTGAGCTAATCACCCAAAGAAGAGATCCTCCTCACCCAACTGAAAAAGAAGACCCAAAGAAGCCGCCTCATCAACATACCTGAGAGAGAGAGCACCCAAGGGAAAGCTCTCCCTCATGGCTGAAATAGTCACCCAAGAAAGAATTCCCCCTTACAGCTGAAGGCAGAACACCCATGAAATAGTCCCCCCCCCCACGCCATGGTGGATCTGTAGCACCCAAGGAAGAATTCTCCGTCCCAGGGTTGAAATAATTCAACCAAAGAATAGTACGACCCCCTGGCCTGAGAACACCCAGGAAGAGTCCCCTTCCAGGGCAGAGATAAAGTACCCAAGGAAAAGTATTCCCACCCCAGGAGTTGACATCCTTACCTTACTGAAGGAGACTAGAAGTAGTTCGAACAATGGCAGTCAAGGTGTGGTGTCTCACTGTTGGAACTTTCTAGGAATTGGCCCTCTGACAGTTGACTGAAATCTGCTTCAGGAGTATCTGAAGATGTTGTATACAGAGATATCTCACCAGAAGCACCACTTGGGGGGGGGGGCGTTTAAAGGGAAGCTGTTGGCCATGGAGTGCTGCCAGGCACACGGTCCTGTACAAGCTGGCTACAGGAGAAGCTGCATGCAGAGGCTGGTGCTGGAGAAGCCTGGTGCCCAGTAGGAGCCCACTGTGCCAGCGCCCCCCAATCAGGAAGCAAAACTTTCCCCCTGCAATGTCTCTGGCACTCCCTACAGACAAACATCTGTGACCACCTCGGCAAAAAAAAAAAGGAACCAGGTCAGGCCAAACGGGACAATTGGGAGCTGAGAGGCAAGAAATCCAGAACCAGCACACCGTATTAACAAAGGAGCAAAGTCATACAATGGTCCTAATCAGTGCTGAAAGCACAATTGATAAGATGTAATAACTATTCACGAGGACAAAATCAAAAGCATTTGTTGAAGAGTGAATCTACCAGAAATCTGCAATGTACATTATTCCTCGTCATGAAAATTAGAAGTATTCTTTGCAAGAACAAGAATGTCCACTATCACCACATCTATTCAAGACTCTACAACAAGACCCCTTAGCTTGCATCACGAGACAATAAAATATAAATAAGTGATTTAGCTAAACTGCAAACTCGAAGTAGTCTATAGACAAAGAATTGAACAACAAGGCTAGATGTAACATCAATACATTTAAATGAATAGCTACAAGAAATTTGGGGAATGTAAGTTTTTAAGCTATTGCTCAAGTTAGCTAAACTCTATAAGGAATAAATGTATAAAGAGAAATAAATAGTATATATGGAATATATATGTATATGAGTGTGTGTGTGTGTGTGTGTGTGTGTATGTGAGAGAGGAAAGAATATGACCAAATGTGTGTAAAACCAGTATGCAGATAATTATCAAATTTTATTGAAAGATATCAAAGAATATTTAAAGAGACAGCTATACCATAAACACCATAAATGGGAAGACTTGTTGTCCACGTCCTTCACCACTCAATTTAGTGTATAAACTTACCACAATTACAACCTAAATTCCAATAGTTTTTCCTGAAACTTGACATATGATTCTGAAATTTACATGGAAAAGTGGAGGCCCCAAAATAGCCAAGACAAACATAAGGAAGAACAAAGTAGTGGGATCTGACTTACTATCTCAAGACTTACTAGCCTTTAGTAATAAAGACAATGTGCTAGAGATTCGCAGGTACATACAGGGAACAAAGCAGGGCCCATCATGCATAGATGGACATTTCATGCATTTCAGAGATGTCATTTCAGATCACTGGGGTAAGAACAGACTTATTTTCTTTTTGCAGTATATGGCACGGGGACAGTATGCAATCTGTGAAAAACAAAGCAATCGGGTTTCTTCTTTACACCATATACAAAAAAGAAACAGTTTAGATGATTAAGTACCTAAATATATTTCTAAAAAACACTGTAGAAGATACTTGGAAGACTTCAGAATAGGACGTCAACTATACTTCAATAAAAAAAGAAAACAAGACTTCAGATTAGGAAAAGATTTCTTTTTTTAATGTTTCTTTTTAAAATTTATTTTGAGAGAGAGAGAGAGGAAGCATGAGCAGGGGAGCGATAGAGAGAGAGGGAGCATGGAGCCCGATGTGGGGCTTGATCTCAGGACTGTGAGATCACAATCTGAGCCAATATCAAGAGTCGGCCACCTAATCAGCTGAGCCACCCAGGAGCCTCCAAAATAGGAAAATATTTCTTAAAGAATACAAAAAAAAAAGTGGCTAAAACATAACAGAAAAAGTGGATACAATAGTATTGGTAATAACCTCATTTTTAAGTTTGATGATAAATTTACAAACATCTGTTTTACTAAGTTTTATCTTACATAAATGCCCAATATATTTTTGTATGAATGAAGTTACATTATAAAATGTTTGTCTGGAAAAAGAAAGGCACATAAATTATGGCAGAGAAGGAGGACAGTGCCCTTAATAACCATGGAAGAAATAAATCCAACTTTTAGCAGAATTTTAGTCTTACTGGTGAACCTGTGGTTTGAGGAAATTATTAGGAAAAAGCAGGGTTAACATTAAAGAAAATTGTAAAAAACAAAAATCCTAGCAGGCTGTTATTTTTAATGGATACGTGCTTCACCCCATGAATGCAAAGATGACTCAACATTTAAAAATTTATTCTTATAATTTACCACTTCAATAGACAAATGAAGAAAAATATGATTATCTCATATATAAAAAAATGCATATGACAAAACTCAAGACCCATTCCCAAATTTTAAAAATAATGATAACTAGGGGTAAGATATAAGGTTAATATATAAAAGTCAATTGCTTTCCTAAATACTAATGATTAATATTGGAATATGAAATTAAAAAAAATACCATTTGCAATAGCACCAAAATAATGAAGTATATATAAATCAAATGAAATATGTACAGGATCTCTATGTGGAAAACCATAAGATCTATATAAATAAATAGATATTCCATGTTCACAAATTGGAAGATTCAATATAATTAAAGTATCAATTCTGTCCAACATGACCTATTCAAAGCAATCCCAAATCAAGATCTCAGCAAGTTATTTTGTAGTTATTGACAAAATGGCTGTAAAGATTATAGGGAAAGATGAAAGACCCTGAATAGCCAACACAATACTGAAAAATAAGAACAAATATGCAGCACTCACAATACTCAATTTCAAGACTTAGTAGAAAGTTTTTCATCGTATATTTAGGCCTATTATCCATTTTGAGTTAATTTTTGTGAAAGATAGAAGATCTGTGTCTAGGTTCATTTTTCCCCCCATATGGATAGCTAATTGTTCCAACACGTTTGTTGAGAAAACTATGCTTTCTCCCTTCAATTGCTTTTGCATGTAGTCATCTTCTATCTTTCACAAAAGTTAACTCAAAATGGATAATAGGCCTAAATATAAAATGAAAAACAATAACATTTCTATAAGAAAACATACGAGGAAATTTAGATGACCTTGGATTTGGAAATGAGCTTTTAAATTCAAAACCAAAAGGAAGATTTGTAAAAGAAATCTGGTAAGTTGGACTTTACTAACATTAAAACTTCACTGTGATAGACACTGTACAAGAATAAAAGGACAAACCACAGGGGCACTTGGGTGGTCACTTCAGCTCAGGTCATGATCTCATGGTTGGTGAGATGGAGCCCCCCCATTGGGCTCGGACTTGCTGCTTTCAGTGCAGAGCCTGCTTCGGATCCTCTGTCTCCCTCTCTCCCTGCCCCTTCCCCGCTTATGCGCATCCTCTCTCTCTCAAAACTAAATGAACATTTAAAAAAACACACAACAAACCACAGAATGGGAGAAAATCTTTGAAAAACACACATCTGTAAAAGACTTGTATTTGAAATATACCAAAATCTCTTAACACTCGACAGTAAGAAAACAAACAGCACAATTTGCAATTGGAGAAAAGATCCAAATTAGATACTTTACCGAAGACAAATACAGCTGGAAAAGAAGCATGTGAAAAGGTGCTCTACATCATTTGTCATGAGGGAACAGCAAAGTAAAATGAGATAGCACTACATACCTATTAAAATAGCTAAAATTTAAGACCTGCGAATACCAGTTGCTGACAAGGATGCAGAGCACTCTCGTGCATTGTTGAAAGGAATGCCAAAGGGTCCAGCCACTTTGGGAGACAGCTTGGCAATTTCTTAGAATGCTGAACATAATCTCACCATACGATCTAGCTAAGCACACACCTTGGGAGTTATCCAACTACCATGAATAATTATGTCTGCACAAAAACATGCGTGCATTTAGAGCAGCTTGATGCATAACTGTTGAAAACTGGAGATGTCCTTCAGAAGGTCATGGGTAAACTGTGGAACAGCCATCCAATGGACTGTTATTCAGAGATTTAAAAAATGAATTAAGCCGTAGACACACCTGGAGGAAGTTGAATGCATATCGCTAAGTGAAGGAAGCCAGTCTAAAAAGGCTACATAATGCATGATTCCAACTATACGACATTCTGGAAGAAGCAAAACCATAGAGACAGTAAAAAGATCAGTGGTAAAGTAGGGCTCAAGGGAAAGGGAGAAGATTGAGTAGGTGAAGCACACGGATTTTTAGAGCTATGAAATTATTCTATATGAGAATGCAATTGTGGATACATAACATTATTGATTGGTCAAAATCCATTGAACTTTAGAGCACAAAAAGTGAACCCTGAGGTCTACAAGGTTTTAAAAATCATTTAGGTCAGGGGAATCCCAAGAAAGAACGCAGAATCTGACAAAACAATCTAACCGTGTTACAAATTTGTGAAAGTGACATACTGAAGTGGGGGAGGGGGGAGTGCAGACCTAAGTAACTTTGGAAATGAGTGGGGTCTGTGAAACTAATGGCAAACAAAGGTGCATAATCACTTCTGTGGTTGGGAATGTTGTTTTCCATGGGAGTACAGGGTAACGATTCTGAAACCATGTATAATGGGTTTAAACAATGCAAGTAAATGGGGAGCCGGTGGTGGGAGCCAGGTTTCTTAGCATGGGAGTAGCCGTTTGCAGATTGCGAGGGGAGGTGGTTTGAATGATTTATGTGGTGACGGATGGAATGTCGATATGAACTCATCTTTCACATAATAGAGATATAGTGGTTACGTACGGATATATTTATATATGTGTGTGTATATGCACAGGTTAGTGGACGCACACATATTCCCTTGCTCTGTCAGCTGAAAGGGCCTGAAAGGCACACAAGCCCAGAAGCCCTGGGGCCCAGATCCTGGTTTCTAACACCATTCTTCAAGAAAAGGAAGCAGGTTCCCCAGAGAAAAGCCTGATTCTAGGATTGCGGAAGGAAATACACAGGATGAGCCTGGCATTCTTGCAGTGCCAGAAAGAAAGTAACTGTTTAAAACAAAACAGAATCCACAACGATGGGAGTATGTCAGAGGGACACGAGAGCCCAGTGAAAGCGCCACCAATGTCAAACACTGGGACAATTCCTACCTCAAAACAGTGTTGCATGATAATCCAAAGTATAGAAAAAAACATATCCGAGAGTCGAAACTCATATAAATGAGTGAATAAATTAATAAGGGGGAAAGAAGAAATACAGTTCCCATGCTGAAGAATGCCCAATAATTTATGTAGATACTCCATCCTCAAGGAAGTGGAGCAGAAGTCCCCATTCCCTAGGTGTGGGGATGGAGAGCCACTTCCTTCCAAAGAGGACAACATGGGAATTGGGGGGAAAGGGTTGTTTTACAGCGGAGAAACCTGACAAACACTAACTTAGGTGATCAAGAATAACATCAACAGCGGTAAGCCATGTTCATAAATAGGTACCCTTGTTAGCACGCATAATTCCAGTGTAATGGTAAAAACATCAGACACATCCCAATAGAGGAATATTTACCAAATACCTGGCCAGTATTCCCCCAAGAGTGTCAAGGTCATGAGAAACAAGGACAGTATAAAAAACTGCCACAGCCGAGGAAAATCTAAGACATCACGGTTAAATGTAACGCAGTACCCTGGCCGGAATCCTGGAACACATAAAGGATGTTAAGTAAAATCTGAAGAAACTGGAGTATTAACTGTAGTTTATAATGACGTATCAATATTGGTTCCTTGATTGCACCAAATGTCTCATGGTAACATAGGATGTCACTAGTAGGGGAAACAGCATGGAGTATGTGGGAACTCTGCTCTATCATTTAAAACACTTCTGAGAAATAAAGTTTATTTAGAAAATATCATCTCTTAAAAAGTGATAGAGGAACTGTTTAAAAGAGACTAGAGGGGTGCCTGGGTGGCTTAATCGGTTAAGTGTCCGACTTGATTTCAGCTGAGGTTATGATCTCACAGTTTGTGAGTTCAAGCCCCTTAGCAGGCTCTGTGCTGGCAGTGTGCAGACTGCTTGGGATTCTCTCTCTCCACCTCTCCCCACTCGTGCTCTCTGAAAATAAATGTTAAAAAAATAAAATTAAATAAACAAGAGACTAGAGAGACACACTAAGCAATGTAATCTGTGAACGTTGGTAGGCACAGCCATGGGGATGCGTGGGGAAGTGGGAATATATTGGATTGTTGGCCATTTTCCTCACTGTGAAGCTGTATGGTGGCTGAGAAATGTCCTCATTCTTATACAAATGGCGCACTGACATATTGAGGGGCGTCATGATGTTGTGAAGTGTGATTATGAAATCCACAATTTACCATAAGCTATTGAGGAGCGAACAAAAGCAAAAGTGGCAAATTACTAGGAATGGTGACTCTAAACGAAATGTGTATGGGCATTCCTATTATTCTTTCATGTTTCCCGTAAGTTTGAAATTTTTCAACATAAAAGTTTAGAAAAATATCAACAGGATTTTAGAAATGGGCCCAGTGATACTAATGTGCATCTGGAAATATAAACATACATGAATAAGTAGGAACAATCCTGAAAATAATAATAATGCAGTGTGGACTAGCAAGGCCAAATGTGAAAGTGTATAGCAACTTGAAATAATTGAGACCGGTCATTTTTGCAACAGACTTCAGAGCTCAGAAACAGATCTAAGTATATACAGAAATTCAATGTATGAATGAAGATGACTTTTCAAATCCGTGTGTGGGGAAAAAAAGTCAAAAAATGGAGCTGGGAGAACCACATAGCTATTTGGGGAGAAAAATGTTGAATCCTTACCTCACTCGCTCTACCTAAATAAAGTCCACATGAATCAAAGATTTAAAGATTAAAAAAAAACTTAAAAGTGCTGGAAAAATACATTCAATTTATTCTTAAATGTGAAGAAGGCCTTTCTAAGCAAGGCATGAATCCCAAAAGCCATAAAGACTGAGAAGTTTAACTACATAAATAGGTAAATAAATAAATCTCCGAAAAATATTGTTAAACATATGACAATGGACCAATTTTCTCAGCTTACAAAGAGCTCATACAAATCAATAAAAAACAAAGCATCTAGTAGAAAACAGAACATGACCACATAGTTCACAGAAAATGAAATATAAGTAACCAATAAACATGAAAATGTGTTCCATAGCCTTCGTTAAAATGCAATGTAGCTAAAGTAAGGTGCAAGGTATCACTTATTCAGCTTCAGACGATCAGATGTTTAAAAGTTTAGTACCCAGCAACGGAGCGCTTTGGGAATAATTATTCTTATACATTATATGTGGGAGAATAACAAGGCAAAGACTTCTGGAAAACAATTTGGCAATAACTACTTAACTGAAAATGAAAAATAGCCTTTGCCCCAGCAATCCTCTTGCTAGGAGTTAATCCTGTGGGTATAATCTCATTTTATGTACAAGTATGTTCGCCGGAGTATGGTTTAACCATAGTAAAATACTGAAAACCTGAGATCCCATCAGTGCTTCAATATTTGTAACACATTCATACATTGGAACGGCACAGTCATTAAAAAGAATGAGGTATTTCTGTGTAGCCCGATTCAGAAAGATCTTGTAAGACACAGGTAGCAAAAATAGCAAGATACAGAAGATTGTATACAGTTCGATTCCATTAACGTAAAAAGTTTTAAATATATATTTGCTGGCAAATAATGTTTTCCCCAAACAAATACACATGACACTTGAAGCTGGTTACCTCTGGAGGGAGTCATTAGGCACAGGAGGGAAGGGGGCAGGCAAGTTTAAGGTCATGCCTCTTTGGACCATCTGATTTTTTGTTTTTGCCACGTACATAGATCATCTTCATACTTGATTTGTAGGTTATTTTGACATATTACTAGGCAGCATTGAATACTGGTAGTACTATTTTTCAAAATACTCCAGATAAGTGCCAAGTTTTACAAACCACAACTTCCCCTTGGATTTTCATCAGACACCGGACTTGCCCCCTGATGCTTTGATCATAATGATTTGCTGTTAAGTATAACGTTGTAACAAATTTGTGATGGAATGATTGGACACTGCTACTCAGGGACTGAAATCCTTATATTCCAAAGGGCATTTGATAACTTATAAATATAAATGAGATTACACATTGTTTCGACTCTATAAAAAGAACCATAAAATTGCCGTCAGACTTTACATGCACAAGAAAAAGTAAAGTACCCATTGAATTTAGTAAAACAGCGTCACACCGGAGGAAGAAAATACAGTCATAAAATTAGCTGTTACACTTTTCTGGAGACAGAGAAGCAGAAGGGAACGAGATTTAAAAAACAAAACGAAAACAAAAACCACTACCAAAAACAGGGTGAGACAATCATTTATTTATTGGACAGGGCAAGGTCATTTAAAGAGAGGAAACATATCCAAAAAGGAGGTGTTTAGCTTGGTGTTACAGGCATTGATGTTCAACAACAAACAACACTACTCAATACATCATGGAAACAGGCCACATACAACCGGGAAGATGCTATCATATGCCACTCAAAATGAAGCCACAGTGCTCAGGAAACAGTCATTGGGGAGTGACAAAGCGTCATGGTCTCCAGTCCGCCGATCTGCATTTTCTGTGGCTGGGACATTGGCCCATAGCACTTGGCCGGTTCCCTGGTTATTAAGAGGGTCTTGCTATATCCTATAGAGCCTTCAATATTGAGTGCGCGTTTCTGAATGTCCCTAAGATGGCAGTCCCCTGCAGGCGTGACTAGCTTACATCGCTTCATTTTTGGACTACCCTAGGTAGTCATGGACGGTCTCAAAGTATTATCAATAAAATTCTGGCTTTAATCCGTTTAGCACTGTTACGATGCATCCAAATCATCTTTAGTCCTATGGTACGGACTTGAAAAAGAAAACAGAAATTCATTGGAGGAAAGTGAAGAAGAAATTTGGGAAGCTCATCTGGCTTGAGGTATACACACCTGCTAACAAAGTTAGACGCACCTGAAAACTGTGTCAATTGTCTGCCAAATAACTTCGCATGATTTTTACCAGGACTTTCCTGACTGGGCAGGCAAAGATTTCAATATCCATTTAGAGACTAGCCAAAATCTTGTAAATGGCAGTATATCATGAGTGATTGATTACGAGGAAAAACTATTTAGCCTAAAACTGACTTAAAAAAAACATGGTTAAGCATCTGGACCTCCCTAGTCACATCCACTGAGTTTACCGACCGCTTCCTTCCACGGAAATCCCAGTTCTTGGGAGGACAAGCGCTCACTGCACGTACAACAAAACTATACTCGGGAAGCCAGTCACTAAAGGCCAGACATTTTATGAAGCCACTCATATTAAATGACCAGAATAGGCAAATCTAGAGGCAGAAAACAGATTAGTGGTTGTCGGGGGCTGGGAGGCACTGGGAGGTGGGGTGGGGCGGGGAAGGAGAGGTGCCTGCCAAAGCAGTTAGCGGGTGATAGAAATGTTCTAAAATTCACTGTGGTAGTGGTCGTATAACTTTGTGACTGTTACAAAACCACTGAGCTGTACCCTGTAAGTGGCAGAATTGAAGATATGTGAATATTAAAAAAGGAAGACAGCCCCCAAAGAGAAGAGGTTCTTGCAAATCAAGTCATACCTGAGGAAATGGTAGACAAGCCTGATATAAGGAGCTGACTTCTCCTACGACACTATTTTGATTAAATTATTGCCGCGTTAACCCCTGAATTCCACTGTTAATTCATTTCCAAATTATTCTAGGCTATCAGCAGATTTCTAATTTTGCTCGCCTTAGAGAGCAGAGTCAGGGTTCCACAGACAGACTGGCTGGGCAAAACAAAACTAAACAACGATAAAAAACTCAATGACAAAACAATCTCGTGCTTTGGGCCTTGTGTTACCAGGCAGAATAGAAGAGCCGAAGTTCATTTCTAATGGGAAAGACGCCATCAGGCATAAAGGCATCTTAATGACTCTTGCCTAAAGCATATTTCCTTTCCAAATCTGCAGTGATTCCCTTTGCACCTATACAATTCAACAAATCAATGCTTTCATACCGGTACAGTTCAACAAACGCCACCTTCTCCATAAAAAAGTGTTATGCTCCCTGAAGATCAAAGAGCTAGCCAAATTTCCCTAGACTTAAAAGTACTATAAAAAAAAAAAAGTCTTCTCTGTACCCTCATCCTCACCCTCAGCAGCATACCATGAAGATGGAAACCTCTAAGCCTGCTACAAATCCAAAGCTATAAAACAATTTCTTAAATGACCTTGTTTTTAATTAAAGAATATTAGTTCCGAATATTTAAAATATATTTGTCCCGAGGACTTTAAGTCTACCTCGGTTGGGTAAGAATGACGAGACTTTTCCTCTAGGTTTTACTGATTTGCTAGTTTAGTATGCAATAAAATAACAGCGTCTCTGAATAAGTTAAACTGGCTAATGACAAGTCATCAGCTTTCTTCCATGATTGCTACTCTTCTACACAGGCAGGATAATCGATGACATTATGAATGGTCTTTTTGGTCTATCTGCAACTATCCTTAAGCTACATAATCAGTTAGGGAAATTTCTGACAGATAAATGAAGGGAACACAAGTAGGTTTACGGCAAGTTGAATTTGTTAAACCTATTTAAGACAAAGGATTTCGGACACAAGAATTGCTCACTGCACACAGAGCCCCAGAGAAGTGACGGCACAAGACAGCTGACGTGGGGAGGTATATGGGAGTGGGGTGGGCTGAGAAGTCGTGAGAAATTAAAAACTGGCATGTATCTGCTGAGGCAGAGCCACTGTTGGGGGGGGGCGGGGCATCAGAAAAACGGACAAATCACTGTTTTGGTCTCTTGAGAGAAGTCCATTTGCAGTTAAGTACCCAAGACCTGTTTACTATCATTCATGCTGCAAAATGCAGTAGTCACATTATTGCCAAAAGGATCCCAAAAACTCAAGTGCAAAAGAAAAGAAATCTAAGAAAATAAATAGTTACAAATTCATCAACACTTTTCAAAGAAATGTGTTCAAAACAGGGACTTTTACAAAAGATATGAATTTCTTTTAAATGGAAAAAATTCTATGAAAGATCAATAACTCATTTCACAGATAAGTTATACTCCATTAATGATTTGATAACAGTGTACAAACAAGGGCCATAGAACTCTTTTTAGTTATGTCTGAAAAAAATCAATATAATATAAATACTGATGATGGGGGGAGTGTTTTATACCCCAAACTCCAATATTCCAACTCTGTGTCCTGTCCTGTTATTATAATTTGTAAAAATCTTAACGACGCAGTGATTCAAGTTTTCGTAGCTTCAATGATGTATTAGAGGATAACGCATCTTGATTTGAGGAGTTTGTTGTATCTGAAGGCCGGAATAGCACTCGACCACGATGATTAAAAACATAAAATGATGGGTGATTCCTTAATGTGTCAAATGTCCTTAAAAGAAAAAACAAAGAGCATCCACTTTAGATAAACCTGTAAACAAGCCTATTTAAAAACAAGCAGGCTTCTAATGAATTATGAATTTGCGATGACTTATAGTCTTAACTAAGTTTAAATCCATGAAATCAGGCCATAAACGGTAATTCATACTGTGTCTCATTTCTTTCCTGCACAAGGAAAAGAAGAAGCCTGGAAAAGCAACAGGAAGCCCTCAGATTTTGCTTTCGGCCATTCCTTCCTGTGAATAATGGCACGAATCACCACTCAAGTTTGATCACATCTATGACTCTTACCCTACCTAGCCATGCCAAATAGTCTTTTAAAATCCCAGTACACAGATTGCACCTCGGATTATTCTCATTTGGCCGTCGCTACTCAAGCAATATGATAATTTCACAGATGTGTCTCCCAGAGTCTTTCAAGCACAACAAAAAGCTCCTTCTGGCCCTTCTGTACCTTCTGTTGTCCAAACTCATGCATTTTTGCTTCCACCTACTCAATTTATATATTTTGCTACCACCTACTTAATGCCATTCTGTTTTACTTCTTTCCTGGCCCTTTGCCTGAGATTCTTGGTAGACTCTTCGTAAGAACTACAGTGGGTGGTGATAGTAGAGTATCCTTTCTTCTTTCCCAGCGAGATACATCCATAGAGAGAGAGTCTAAAAAAGGTCACAAACACCTAAGTTGATGGCTTTTAGTATTGGTTTGTTTACACATTATTTTCCTGGAAAAAGAAGGAGAAGAACTCCACCTTGATAAAAACTCAAATATCAGGGGCACCTGGGTGGCTCAGTCGGTTAAGCATCCGACTTCGGCTCAGGTCATGATCTCACAGTCTGTGGGTTCGAGCCCCACGTCGGGCTCCGTGCTGACAGCTCAGAGCCTGGAGCCTGCTCAGATTCTGCGTCTCCCTCTCTCTCTGCCCCTCCCCTGCTTACTCTTTGCTCTGTCTCTCAAAATAAAATAAAGACATTAAAAAAATTTTTTAAAAACCCCTCAAATCTCAAAGCCAGCCCACCTAAAACTCTAAGCACACTCCCATGTAAAACAGGAAGCCAGAGATTTGACTATTTAAAATGTAAGTTGAAAAGTAGAAGTAACAAGGGGGTGGGTTTCCTCTAACAAATACATGCACGTTGTGAATCCTTCTAAGCACACATTGTAAAGGGTTAAAATTTCCAGGCTCAAGAAGGTGGGTGAAGTCCAGAGATGGAATTGAACAAAGGTAGAAGGATAATTTCATGAAAGTAAGAAACATGGAAAAGAAAAAGCAAGCAAAACTCAAGAAAATAGTTTAGAAGACGTACAGGAGAAAAAAGCAAGCAAAAGAACGAATATACTCCAGTCCAGGAAGAGGAAAGGGCCAGAGAGCAGGGTTTATGTCACAGACTAGGTTCCAATGAGAGATGAAACAGAAAACCCCTCTTCTTCCAAATACCACATTGGGTCAAGTGGATAAAAAGTGGGGAGAAAAGAAAGGAAGGAAAGAAAGGGAACGACAAATGAAGGATGAAAGGAAAAAATTTCTGAGGGAGTATCTTCTATATGTCCTTTTCCTTCCATCCATCAAACCAACAAATAATTTTAAGCAAATGTTCCATGACCTCTTAGTCAATGTCAATAATCTGTCATTCAACTTCCATCTTTCTATCTTATCAAACACTGCATTGGTATTTTGACCTCACTACTCAAATGAGCTGCATAATCAAAATGTGAAAGCAAAAGCAACTTTTATGTACCAGAAAACATACATTTCAAATTATGTAAATGAAGCAAAACCCCTACGAAATGAAATGCCTATGAAAAGGGTAAGACTTACTTATTTTTTAGTTCTGAAGTGGCATCCATGTCTTTAAACTCCCCTGCAATATGAACTATACCATAACAGGTCACCGCAAAGGCCAGAAGTGTCTGAAGAACTATCTGTGAGTATAAAGATTGAGATCATCAAAGAACATACAAACAGTATCATAAACATTTGCAATTTCCTCTCCGTCTCTTTTTAACCTCTGACAGGTATTTCTCCCAGGTGAATTCTCCCTTTAAATAATTTGAACTTAGACACACCAAAACCTTCTATAAATTTTGTGGATCGGCTGCAAAGATACTTCTGGGTCTTTTCAAATAGCAAACAGGTACTGAGGTATTCAGAACTCAGTTATCAACAATTTCCTGCTTCCAAGAGCAACTAAGAATTTTTAAATGCATTATTGTTAAATATCATTGCGTATAAAACGAACACCCCCAACCCACCACCTGGCTTAAGGAAACTACCAGAACCTTGCAGGTCCCACGTGTCCCTTTCCAATTATATCCTTCAGCCTCTCCTCAAAGTTAACTATTGTACTGAACTGCAGATTCATCAGTGCTTTGAGGCTTTGTTTTCTAATTTTACCAGCTATGTATGTACCTCTAAAATGTATATTGCTTATTTTTTCCCCCATTTTTGGACTTTCTTGTGAGATTCACCCCTATTGTAGTATATCCCTGTAGTCCATTCATTCTCATTGTGTTTTATATTTCATTATACGAATACACCACAATTTATTCATTCCACCGCTGATGGCTACAGGGGCTGTTCCCGTTGTGTTACTTTTACAATGTCAATGTGGATTTCCTGGTGTATGTCTCCTGGTACATGGGAGTAGAATCACTGGGGGTGAGTACACACATGTTCAACTTTATTAGGTAATACCGAAGTGTTTTCCAAAGTGGTTGTGCAAGCAGAAACTTGCAATGTTTGATATTAACCAACATGGGATTAGGGGCACGTCTGATTTTCTTGACTGTGATTTTTCTGTATTTTTCAAATTTTGCAATATGTAAACAGCAGCAAGGTATTTTATATAGATATAAATGAATACCTGTGTGGTGTGGGGGGGGGGAGCGTAATGCACCACAAAGCAAAGGTGAGGGGAGAGTGGGTTACCAGTCTTTTCTATCATAACTTTGATTACAGACAACTCATGTCAAAATTAGCCACAAGCTATTACTCTTAACTTTCTAAATTAAAACTAATGTCACATGTTATACCAATTTATATTCCCCCACCAGTGTACCCAGACCCGGTTCATACAATGCAATCATAGGCACCATCAACGAGAATGTGGTAAATCAATGAGCTAATATGAAATTATGTCACAATAAACTGTTAAGTAATAAAAAGCTAATTATAAAACTATACAGATGTACACAGAGATAATAACTTTTTCAAAGAAAAACTGTTTTGATTAGGTAAGACCACATATGTGTAAATACGGTACTGTCTGTGCACAGGAATGGGGCTTGAACCCCTGACATACTCCAAACTGTCAGGAGTAGAAGCAGAATTGCTGAGCAGCGGCATCCCTTGTCCTTTCTACTGTTTGGGGGTCGGTTTTACTTTTAACACTTACTTTTTGATTCTGTTACAAAGAAGTTACTACTGTGCCTTTTACAAAGATGAAAACGGGTGAGTGAAACATACATCATTTTGGCTTAAAAAAAAAAAAAAACAACCAACCTGTTTTAATTTACTTTTACCCCCTACGTGTATGTCCCTAAACAATGTTCTGTTACTTTTTCTTGTTCTTAAACTTTACATAAAAAGGAATTGTGCTAAAAAATGAAGTTGAATAATCAACTTTGTTAGTCTGTCTCAGACTACAGAGAAACTTCTAGAATGATGATTTAAACTACAGTTCTAGAAACCAAACACAGAAATTTTTGTTTCCAAGTCTTCAAGTTTTACAATGAGTGACAAAGAGTAAAGTAGCGAACAGATGTTTTTTCATGTCTGGAAAATTTTATGAGAATAAAAACCAGTAAAAACTTATTATAACCTATGTGGCTAATTTTTAAAATATATTTTAACGGAATATAAATAACCAACTTACATCTATTGGCAGTGATTCATCTTCCTTTTCTGTTAATCGCATATAAGAACGATCTATAAACCAGAAGCATACCATTAAGGAAATTGTAGCCCATTTTTCTTTCTTAAAATGCAAGCAAATCAATACACCAAAGAACCAGCTGACTTATATGCTACATAAAGCAATGCTAATCCCAGATTCCTCAAAAACCTCTATCTTCTAAGGCAGTCAGCCTGATCTTGAACTACTTTATTTTCATCATGACCTGCTTTGTCACCTTATAGAACATGGTAAGAGTGAAAGGTGAGCAAGTACAAGGAAGAAATACTTAAATATATTTTTTTCTTTCAGTACTATAGGAAAACTAGAATCCTCTAAAAATTGCTTCTTTCACTAAGCGGTCAAAGAAATCACAATTATTTAAAAACAAGTAAGCCTACAGAAAATCTCAACTCTGAAGTAGCACCACTGTCAACATAGCATGGACAAAGGAATACTGGTATGGATAGGTTTTTCTCCCGACAGAGTATGTTGGAGCAGTGGCGGAATAGGTAAAATTCTAGGAAGTCCATTTCTGCCTCTCCGATTAAATTCGAATTCTGCTGCTGCCTTAGCCTCAGGAAGCAGCAAGGTATGAAAGAAAAGGATCAGGATTTGGAAGCTGATAAGCCTGGATCATAAAACCAGCTCCTCAACTTACTGTCATTGAGTTTATCTCATTCAACCTAAGGCATCCATCCCCATGAGTTGTAACACGTCTCTCAACTTCAGAGTGTTGAAACGGAGTGCTGGGAGGGGAAGTGGGTCTGAGAGTCAAAGAAATACAGTATCTATTTTTCAACTGCCCAAGCTTCTGCAACGGTAAAATGGGGATAATGGGATGATGAAGTAAGATACACAATAGCCATTCTGCCATAACAAAGCTCATTACAGCAAAGAAGGGCATGCCACAGTGCGATGGTATGCTCTCCACTGCATGTCCACTAGCAGGACATGATTAGCTTCAAAAGTAAATATTAGTCTTTCTGCCACATAAGCAGTAATCAAGAGGCCCCACTGCAGTGACAAATGCCACGAGGCATTCTCATCTCTCCAGAAACACAAGTTCCTAAGTCTGGAAAAACCTTGCACGAGCCCTATTTAATAATGTGCTGTAGACTGAAAAACCACGTTGCTGGGAGGGAGCACACAGTGACTCCTGCAAGAGTGCGTTTAGAAACATTTCTCAAGTTTTATCTGATGGGTTTAATATGAGGACCGGTGTAAAAGAAACATCAAGCCAATACCAAAAATAGGTTTGGCTAGCTTCCTACTGCCAGTGCGATTGCCAGCCAGCCTTCTTCTTTGCATGAAGCCTAATCTGACTCTAACACTACCATTCCTCATCCGTAAAACAAAGGAGCTGGACTTAACTTCAGTGATCTCCTGGCTCCAGGACTGCTGAAATCCCGCAGTACTTAACAGTACCCTCATCTCCTCTACCATAGTGCTTCTCAAAGGACCGTGCAGACAAATCATCTGAGGGTCTTCTTAAAATGCAGATTAGGAGTCAATAAACTCTGGGGCAGGGGAGTTTCTGCATTTCCAGCAAGCTCCCAGGCGAGTCCCTTGAGGCCGGTCTGTTTAAACAAACTGGGGCAGGAAGGCTCTGAGATACTTTCCTTAACCTCCTTGTCTGCCCCTCCCCCCATCACCCCCATCCCAAAGCATCCTTACATACTTTTAGCAGGGCACCTATATTGCTTTATTGTGATTATTGATTGATCCATTTGTTTCACCACTAGACTCTGAACTCCCTCAGGGCATCACTGTACCTCTAGCACCTAAGCACAGAGCAATTTCAACCAATTACACAAAACTGAATTTCACAAATCGGTGCAGCACATAGGCTCTAGAGCCCAACTGCTTGTGTTCGAATCCTGATCCCACCACTTATCATCTGTCAGTTTGGGTAAGTTTCCTAGCTATGTGAGTCTCAACTTCTACAGCTTTCAAAAGCGATAATAACAGCAGCTACCTCAACAGGGCTTTTGGTGGGACTGAATTATATAATACACATAAAGTGCTTAGTTCAGGGTCTGGCACACGGTAAGCACTTCATGAACGTTAGCTATTATTATTATCATTAAAGATTGGAGCTTTGGAGAAACTGTCACAGAATAGAGAAACATGACAACCAAACGTAATGTGACACCCTGGACTGATTCCTGGAATAGAAGACCTTACTGGGAAATCTTGTAAAACCCAAAAAAAAAACTAGACTTCAGTTAATAACAATATACCTATGTCAGTCTCTCAGTCGTGAAAATAGGCCATGGTAATAGAAGATGTCCCCAACGCGGGAAACTGGGTTAGGGGTCTACAGTAACTTTGTACTATCTTTGCAACTTTTCTGTAAGTCTAAAATTTCAAAAAAAAAAAAAGTATGTAAAAAATAAAGTTGCATTTCTGTTAGACAAATGTCGGAATACATGTATGTAAAAAGCAGCTAAAATAACTGGGTCATTTTGATTCTCTATAATAAACAGAAAAAAAGATTTTATCTTGAAACATAATTACAGCTTTGAAGGAATTCACATTTCATTCTCTTTACTCCTGAAGATATTCTGAAAGTAATCTAGCAAATGAATAGAGTTCAACTTTAAATTCACTCCCTTCTTTCAACAAAGTTAGTATCTACTGTGGGGAGGATTGTGCTAGGCAGCCAGATCACGGTGATGAATAAAATGGGCTGCCTGTGGGGGCTCTATAGGCTAAGACAGAGATTAGCCCACTTTTCCTGTGAAGAATCACATAATAAATATTTTAGGCTTTGCAAGCGATACTGTCTCTGTGTCAACATCTCAACTCCCCACTTGGACAACAGCCAGACAACACCTAAGTGAATGGGTGTGGCTGTCTGCCAGTAAAACTTCATTGATGGAGACTGAAACTCAGATTTTATATAACTGTCACGGATCATAAAACGATATGCTTTTGCTTTATCCCCTTCAAAGTTAAAAAATATGAAAACATGCGTAGTTCACTACAAAAACAGGAGAGAGGCTGCATTTGGCCCACATGCCAGGATTTGCTGACCCCTGGTCTAGGGGAGAAGGAAGACCTCCAAACTGATCAGCTATCTAAAGACTGCACTACCTTCTCTGTTGGACTTCCAAGTTTCTTCTCAACGATATGGCTGTATTTGTATGTTAAAGTAGTTTTACTTTTTTTCCTTTTAAATTTCCCACTCTGTGACAAAGGAGAGGCAAGAATTAAAATCCACCTCCATGAAGGCTCACAGAAGGGACATGACTTGCCCAAGGTCATACAGATTCAGTGGTAGAGCAAATTTTTTGGAACCAGCCCTCCAGACTCTTTCTCCTGTAACACGGTGCCCCCACAAGCAAACAGGCATTTATCATCTCAGTCTCTGCCTGGACAGCCCAGGGGTGCCCAAGATGTTGTCCCACCCAGTTGTCATAGGACTGTGAGCACCGGAGGTCCTCACTCTGACACTTAGCCTGCTCAGCCCTACGCTGGATCTGACATCACTCGTCCCAGATTCCCGGGGCCAACTCCCCCTCTGGCCACTCTGCCACCAGCTCGGAGCCCTCTCCCAGGCACCCCCTTCCCCTTCCATCCCTGCTGCAATTTCGGGTGCCCGTCTCCTCAAACTCAAGACTCCAGAGCCTTCTGCCGGGAAGCCCCCTGCTGCTTCTCGGAGTCACCCCCAACTCTAAGGGCTTTATGTGACCATTCCTGGGAAACTCGGTCCGACACTCCCTCGGGGTGCACCCACACACCACCCCCGGAGTCCCGCACAGGAACGGCCGCGGTCCCCACCCCCGACTCCTGCACTTACGCTGAGCCGCGGAAAAGGCCGCGTGGGCTAGGGCGAAGAGGCCGACGCCCACCAGCCCCTTCCATAGCGACGGCGCCATGATTCCGGAGCAGCGGCAGCCCAACAAAAGAGGCGAAGGGCGGCGGAGCTTTTCCTTCTTCCACCGGCGGGTGTCCGCGCAGCGCAGAGAGATGACGTCACCGAGCCCCTGGGCGCGAAACGTCTCAGAGGTGGAAAAGCCGAAGAGCCGTGAGAAAGCGGAAGCAGGAATGCCGGGAAGAAGGGCACAGCGACGCGGAATAAGGTCCGCGAGTGACCGCGAGCCGAGCCTGCGCGGCACAGCCTCTCCGCGAGGGGCAGCGCTGAGCTAAGAGCCCGCAGACGGAGGCGAAAGTGGATCAATGGAGAAGCGGCGCGGAAGGACGCCAGCAAATCAGCGGGGGCCGCGGGGCGAGGGGCGGGGCCTGCGGTGAGAGGCCCGGGTGCGGCTGGAGGGGCGGGGCGGCGAGAGGGCCAGACTGGGAGGTACGAGGCGACCCCGCGTCTCTACTCTTGGAAGCGGTGGGGGGTGGGGGGAGTGTTTCTTTGCTGCTCGCTGCAGGAGTCTCGTTTGTTTTCAGAAGGCGGGTCCAGTGCTTCAGACCTCTGGGAGGCCACAAGCGAAGCGGAGAGTGGGGTGTAGGGGAGAAAACCCCGGGAATTGGAGCCCCAAATACGTGGGATGCTCCGTAAAAATTAGTTGCCTTCTCCTTAACCTCCAGAAGGTCTTGAAGAAAGATTCACGCCCCAGGGGGTGTGGTGCCCTGGGAGAATGTTGTCCTGGAGAGAGTGGGTTAAGTTAGGTTTAAAGGAAAGGGCGCGAACCACGCTGTCCTATTTTCTCTATCTCTGATCAGGAAAAAAAAAGGGGGGGGGGACTCTCCTTTCTTCATTTGTCTTTGTGTCCATCCCCTAAAATGTAGACATTCATCCGTGAATTCTTTCTACTCTGCTCTCCTTTGGCGAGCTCACCTATTCATTCCCACCTATTCAGCCACAGTGATTCCAAAGCGATATCCCGATCTCAAAGGTCTCTCCTTGGATCAGACCTGCATCTCCAGACCTGCTAATCACTTACTTCTATCCTGCCGCAATTCAAAGTTAATATGGCCAAAACGGAATTCAGTCTCAGCTTCTCCTGTGCCCCCTGACTGACTGGCACTGCGTTGTAAGCTGCGTAACACAAGTGAAATGCCCTCAGCCCTGGCAGGATTGCAAATTTTGCTAACTGTCGAGTGCTGGATGGTTCCTATCCTGGCCACCCCCTTTAAATTTGCAATCTCCCATTCCCGGTCCCCTTAGCCTGCTCTATTAATTCTAGATCGCCTTCTGAAATATTCTATAATGTACCTGTTTATAGTGTTTGTTTTGTTGTCATTTTTCCTTGTCTCTCTTCCCACACTGGAATGTAAGTTAGGAAAGAACAGAGATTTCTGTCCATGCCTAGAACATTGCCTGCCACATACAGGTAGGCATTCAACGAATGTTTATTGGATGAATTATGGGAAATAAGTGGGGAGTGACTTACCCTTGTTTGAAAGGATCTCAGTAGAGAGTCCTTCCGTTATTTTGAAGTGGCTTCAAAAATCCCTGTAGACTTGTATACACTCGTAAATTTTGATAATCCTTTGATTGATGATAAACCTTTTCTGATCTTCTTGAGATTCCCCAAAGCTAAAAAAAAAAAATTAGAAAATAAAGAAGGCATCCAAGAGCCTTCATATTTCCTAAACTTATGGGTTTTGTCCTTGATCCTATTTTCCAAACCCTTAATTATGGTCATTATTTTTCTCTGGGCCTGCTCCAATTTTTTCACCTCTAAACCAAGACTTGACCCAGTACTCAATCAATATCAAGTACCGTATAATGTATTCCTTACTACTGTAGGTGAATTCATAAACCTCACAATCAGGAAGAAAAGGAAATAATCTTTCTGTCCTGACTTGAAAGTGCTTCCTTCCTCCCCCCTCCCCTGGGAGGTAGCAAGATAGAAAAGATAAATGACCCCCCAAAAAAGTCTCAAAACTTGGTTTTAGGGGCGGCTGGGTGGCTCAGTCGTTTAAACGTCCGACTTCAGCTCAGGTCATGATCTCACGGTTCATGGGTTCAAGCCCTGCATCAGGCTCTGTGCTGACAGCTCGAGCCTGAAGCCTGCTTCCGATTCTGTGTCTCCCTCTCTCTGCCCCTCCTCCATTCATGCTCTGTCTCTCTGTTTCTCAAAATAAATAAACATTGAAAAAAAAATTTTTAAAACAACTTGGTTTTAGCTTTGATAATGGTCAAATTGAAATTAGCCTTTTCAGGCACCCTACTAAAGTATCTCTGCTAATATTAATTTATCTGAAGTGGAGAAATGATGAAGAGGTTTCTGAAGGGAGCTTAGATCTGGTTCCTTTCTCTTTTTTTTTAATGTTTATTTATTATTAGAGAGAGGAAGACAAAGTGTGAGTGGAGGAGGGTCAGAGAGACAGGGAGACACAGAATCCGAAGTAGGCCTCAGGCTCCGCAGAGCTGTCAGCACAGAGCCCAACACAGAGCTCACACCCATGAACCATGAAATCGTTACCTGAGCTCAAGTTGGATACGTAACCTATCGAGCCACCCAGGCGCCCCTGCTTCCTTCCCTTTAAAAAGGCGAGGCTACAGGGATGCCTGGGTGGCTCAGTCAATTAAATGTCCGACTTTGGCTCAGGTCATGATCTCACAGTTCATGGGTTCAAGCCCTGCATCAGGCTCTTGTTGACCGCTCAGAGCCTGGACCTGCTTCGGTTTCTGTGTCTGCCCCTCCCCTGCTCGTGTTCTGTTTCTCTCTCAAAAATAAACATTTTTTTAAAAATTAAAAAAAAAAAAAAGATGAGGCTACAGAGAGCCAGTAAGGAATCTGTTATTTGTATAAGTCACCAGACATTGGATTTGATTTTCTCCATTACATTCCTTTTTTTAGATTTTTTTATTTCTTTTAGAGAAAAAGACAGAGCATGAAGAGGGGACAGGGCAGAGAGAGGGAGACACAGAATCTAATGCAGGTTCCAGGCTCTGAGCTGTCAGCACACAGTCTGCCACGAGGCTCAAACCCACATACTGGGAGATCATGACCTGAGCTGAAGCTGAATGCTTAACCGACTGAGCCACCCAGGCATCTCTGATTTTCTCCTTTACATTCTTAATATGAATGTCCCATTCTCTTCTTTTGAATATCTTACGCTTGGACAAAATGCAGAAGAAACTAGGCTAGTTTCACATTTTCTGGAAGTTAATGGTTAACTCTTCTTCATGGAGTTGGATTTTAATGGTCTTATCTGTAGATTTTAACCGGAAGGGAAGCCAAAGTATTCAGTCACAGTTACCAAGGACTGTATCATTCAAATAAGTACTTTGGGTCCATTCACCCATTGTATTCTAGGTTGGAGTTAATCCCGAAGGTGCAAGATAAAAAAAAAAAAAAAAAAAGCACTTAAATTCATAGGTGAACCTAGAAGTGCCTTTAGTTTTCTTAAAGAAACAGCCATTTCCCATATTTACAGTGGATACATGATGTGGCTTTGTTAAAGGTGGGGACAATGATCTCTGAAGGGTTTCCTACCCAGATGTTATTTAAGAAGATGCATCAAGTCTTCCCAGGATTGTCTGTTGTACAGAAAAGGCCCCACAATCCAAAATTGTCTTCAAGTTCATTGATTTTGTTATATGCCACCCAGCTAGGCAAGTAACTTCATACACCTTTCAGACATGCCATTTCCCATGCAGATTCTCTTTCTATCCAGCATGCTCTGTCCTTTCCTACCTGGTTCAAAAATCCACTTTGCCTAGGAATATGTTGTTGACTGTTATAGATTATCTAGGAGAGGCATATATCTATTGTAGGTACTAAACCTTTCTTCAAACTATTTATACATATTGTCCCTGGGTAACAATTTCTAGAATTTTACCACCTGCTGGGTAAAGTAGTATTTTCAATATTTATCTTGATATTGCATAATCTCTTTTTTCTTTACAAAAAATGGTGTATGTTCAGTGTAAGAAATTCAAACAAAACGCTATATCTCTCTTAACACATTAAGTGGTGCTTTGGTATCTAGGATGTTGAACCTTAGTAAACAAGACTGTGGCTACTTGATTCATATCTTTAAGATTTGTTCACTGAAAGGTTTATACTACTGGGGTTAAAAGTATATGCTCTAGAATCAGTTTGGATTTGAATCCTGGATTTTGGATCCTTTGGATCCTTTACTATCTGGGAGATTGGGCAAGTTACTTAACTGTGCCTCAATTTCCTCATCTATAAAGTGGGGATAATAATAGTACTTACCTGGTAAGATTGTTATTTGGATTGAGTGAGGGCATACATGTAAGTTGTTTAGAATAATCTCACATGGTGAGTACTAAATAAATGCCAGCCATTATTACTGCTGCTGTGCTACTGTTGACTCTTCTAGATATTTTTCCAGACTAAGAGGGTTCTATATCCCTTTAGTCTTTCCTGAAACATCAGTTGCTTCTCCCCTTTGGTGATTTTAATTGCTCTTCTCTGGACCATTCCTAGAGCTACTAATAACTCTCCTGGGGTTTCATTACCACATCTGCACGAGGTATCCTAGGTTACTTGTCTGAGGTTAATATGACTATTCATTTCAAGTAGCCTTGGCGCTGAAAATGGCACCAGAGGTCTTATTGGCTTTTTTTTTTTTTTTAGCACATTGAGGTGGTGCATTTAGGAAATAAGTGGAAAATTCCAACATTGTACTGGGTCCTAACTGATATTTGTAACCTATTCTTTCTCCCATGTTTTTAATTTTTTTTAATAATTTTTTTAAAATTTCTTTTTGAGAGAGAGAGAGAGAGAGAGAGAGAGAGAGCAAGCGAGCATGAGCAGGAGAGGGCAGAGAAAGACAGAACCACAGAATCGAAAGCAGGCTCCAGGCTCTGAGCTGTCAGCACAGAGCCCGACATGGGGCTTGAACTCGTGAACCGTGAGATCATGACCCAAGCCCAAGTCGGCTGCTTAACTGACTGGGCCACCCAGCCGCCCCAGTCTCCTACTTCTTGAATATAGGTATTCCCTATAGCATTGCCCCCCAAACTGGGTCTCTTTCTTCCTTCTCTGGAGAATACATGAGCTCCCAAATCTGTCCCCAGTTCTGGCTTCACCTGTGAACTACAGACCCTCCACTTGGATACCCGACCAGTCCCCTCAATCCAACCTGTCCAGAGCCAACCTGTACCTCCTGCCTCCCATTTTAACGCTGTGTTTTCTAGTTATGCAGGTTCAGAACCTTGGAATCTTCCAGTCGTTCTGCCTCAGGCATTCCCAGTCTACGCACCCAATCAGCTGCCAAGCCAGGTTAATCGTGCATCTGCGTTGGCTCCAGCCTCCAGCCTCCTTCCTCCCTTTTCCATTCCTACTGCATCCGGTAAGTTAAGGCCTCCTGACCTTTCAGCAAGACTACTGTTCTAACCACTTTATTTCTTTCACTCTTCTAACTTCTCAACCGGCCTCAGCTACAGCCCATCTCTCTGCACTTCATTCATCCCCCTTTCTTCTGTCAAATTAACATTGGGGAAGTTTTGGGTTTATTTTTTTTTATTTTAGAGAACGTGTCAGCAGGGCAGAGGAGCAGAGGGAAAGGGAAAGAGACTCTTTTTTTTTAAGATTTTTTAAAGTTTATTTATTTTGAGAGAGAGGGAGCATGTGGGAAGGGCAGAGAGGGAGGGAGAGAGAGAATCCCAAGCAGGTTCTGCACTGACAGAGCAGAGCCTGACACAGGGCTCAGTCCCACGAACCATGAGATTATGACCTGAGCCGAGAAAAGAGATGCCCAGGCGCCCATCATTGGGGAAGTTTTGACCGGGGAAATGAAGGAGTTAAAAATTTCTCCGGCATAAAGACCTTCCACAGTATGGCCTCAGCTTAGTTTCCAGCATTTCCCCCAATACAGGAATTAATCAGCTCAATATTTATCAGGCACATCCAGTAAGCCAAGGACTGTGCTAACCACTAGGCTAAACTTATCTACACTTTTCAGCGACCAAGTATTTCCTGAGCACTTACTATGTCCCTGGGACTGTAAAGTCCTCTTTCTGTTTAGTCCTTGAACTGAATCTATGTCCCTAAGTGAATTTAATGTCCTCTGAAAACATGGGGATTTCCTTGGTACTCAGTTAAATTTGAGAGATCATCTTGGAACCTCAGATGTGTTTTATTGAATACCTATTTTGGTCAGACCTTACGTAGGCGCTGTCAGTAAAGAAATAATTAACACCTGGTTACTGCCCTCAAGGTTCCCAAGACCTGTGGAGTAACAGACCTGTAAATCAAGCATGATAATACTTCAGGAGGGCTTAGAGAGAGAGTTGTGCAGGGGGTGGCGGGAGCTCATACAAGGGGCCCCAAACTCAGCCCGAGGGCATCATGGAAAGCTTAGTGACCTTTAAACTGAGTTTTGTCAGGTGAGCAGAAGTTAGGGGACAAAAGGGTTGAAGGGCAGAGGGACGCAGGGAAATGCACATAGATGTAGGAAAATACGTGAAGCATCCAGGAAACTGCAAGGACTTCAGCATGGTCGAAGCCAACTGTATTTCGGGGAGAAGGATGGCCTAGGAGGTAAAGAAGGGGTCAGAAGTCAGGACTTTTGGAGTGTTGGGTGCCACGCTAAGAAGGCAGGACTGAAGACCGTGGGGGTGGGGGGTTGGATGGAGCAGGGCTGTGATCTATATAATCAGACTTGTGCCTCAGAAAGATCCCTCTAGTAGAAGCATGGAAGGACAACCGGTGGAGACCAAGGCAGAGGTCAGCAAACCTTTCCCATAAAAGACCAGGCAGTAAATAGCTTAGGCTATTTGCAGTCTCTACAGTCTCTTTGGCAACTACTCAACTCTGCCTTAGAGTGCAAAAGTCGCCACAGACCATAAACACCCAAATGGGCACGCTTGTGTCCAATAAACCTTTACTGATAGACACTGAAATGTAAATTGCATATCATCTTCACATGTCACGGAATGTTCCTCTTTTGATGTTTTTTCAGCCATTAAAAAATGTATAAAGAATTCCTAGTTTCAGGTCATACCAAAACAGGTGGCAGGCCGGATTCAGGTGGCTGTATATTGCAAATCTCCGGACTAGGGGACCAGAGTGTAGGGAATGTAGGCAACTCTTTTTTTTTTTAACTTTTTTTCAATGTTTTTATTTATTTTTGAGAGAGAGAGACAGCACGAGCAGGGGAGGGTCAGAGAGAGAGGGAGACACAGAATCTGAAGACAGGCTCCAGGCTCTGAGCTAGCGGACAGCACAGAGCCTGATGGGGGGCTCGAACCCAGGAACCCTGAGATCATGACCAGAGCCGAAGTCAGACGCTCAACCACCTAAACCACCCAGGCGCCCTGTAGCCAACTCTTTTGAGAAGCTCATCGCCAAGGGGGAGAAAGAACTAGTGCGGTAGTGGAGGCAGGTGTAGACAAAGGCCGGTTTCTCAGATGACTCCTGGAAGTGGTTTTGGAGAACAGGAAGAGGTAGTGGACCAGTTCTGGAATAAAGTCACAGGGATGAAAGGTACCCCATAGGGAATACAGTCAGTGGTATTATAATAGTGCTATATGGGCTTAGATGAGAGCTACACTTGTGGTGAGCACAGCATAACGTATGGACGTGTGGAATCGCTATGTTGTGCACCTGAAACTAACAATGTACCAGTGTATATCACCTATACTTCAATAAAAAGAAAGCTAGTGGACCAGCAGCCATTGCAAATGGTGGAGAGAGATGATTGTCGGACTAGAGCCTGGAAGAGGCAGGAAGGAAATGACGGAATGCAGAGTACAGACTGCAGTGCAGGTGTTTCATAAGGGAGGAGGAAGCGCCGCTTTCACTTGAGGCTGGAGGGGAGGAAAAAAGGAAGGACACTACCAAGAGACTTAAGTGGGTCGCAGGGCAAACAGTCTTCTTGAGGGTCTTGATTTACACAGTGAAAAAGGAGGCAAGGCTCAGATTCCAGGTGGTTTATCATATGAGCATCGGATCAGTGCGGATGAAGGCAGGGCCGGGGCATAGGGCCGAGAGGAAGCTGTGGCCCAGATGCCCATGCCCTCCGGGAATGTATGGGAGTGACCAGGAGGCCGTCAGATGACGAGGAATGGAGAGTGTTCCAGCTTCTGTGAAGGCTGGAGGAGTGATGTGCTTTCAACAAGGACGGGGAGGCGAGCTGAGTGGCAACTCCTCCTTCCAGCCACATGATACGGGGCGTGAGTTGTGTGTGTGTGTGTGTGTGTGAGACAGAGACAGACAGACAGACAGACAGACTGAGAGAGGTGGTGAAGAAACAAATAGCACCACCTGAAACAGCTTCAGAACATGTGATGTCCTTGGGTGAGATTCAAGTACTGGTTAAGGGAGGAGCGGGAAGGGACATCCACGCAGCCACTGAGAAGGCTGGGTAATTTGTTCATGATGGAGGTCACTTCAGAAAGCACACTACAGGGAGGGCAGTGGTGGGAGGATGACGGATTGGGGGTGGTGGGGTGGCAAGAGTCAGAGCATCAAGCAGCGTTGGGTTGAGAGTGGGGGTACATTCTAAGGGAAGGCAAAACTCACGGAGATTGGCCCGCTTGGTTGAGTTATGGCCATCTTAGGATTCCTCCTGGAACTTAGATGTTAAGAGGTGACTATCGAGGCAGGGCTACTAAGCTGCTGGGGCCTGTAAACAGAGGCAGAGTCTGGGGCTTGAAGATACTTGCTTACTGTGGTCAGGCAAGCAATCTGTGGCTTTGGTTATTTTCAAGTTCCCAACACTAAGAGGCTGATTTGTGCTGAGGCAAAACAGCCTTGGATTAGGTGCTTAGGCCTGAAGAAACAGGTAAACCAATTTGCTAGGTCTTCTGGAGTGACCAAGATAGGTCTGGAAACTGGGAAGGATCCTCACCTGGGCTTCTTGCCTCTAGAAAGTCCTGCCCTGCGTGCACAGGGCTGTATGGTTAGGCTGAGCCAGGGTATAGGGGACGGGCAGCCATGGGGTTTCTTGGGAATGCTCAGACAGCCACAGGTACTAAGAGGAGAAAATGGGCTCACAGTCCCTGGGATAGTTCCTGATGTGACAGAGACAGAATTTAGAGTTGAACACCTGCTCTAGGTCCTTTTTGTTTTTCCCCAGCTCACTATCCTCACAGAACTTAAAGAGCTGGTTAGTGGGAGTGAATCCAACATGGGGTAGCTTGCAGTTGCCTGGATGTTATTTGCCTTAGCAAGGAGGGTATACGGTCTTGAGATGAAAACGTTTGAGAGTCAGGACTTCTACTAAGCAGGATGATAGGAATTGGATTGATAGTACCATTCATGGTATGAAAATTTTGAGAGAGAATTCGGGCTGTAGTGGGGAAAATGAGCTCATTTAAAAGAAGTGTTAATTTTTGAAGGGCACCTGGGTGCCTCAGTCTTTTTTTTTAAATTTTTTAATGTTTTATTTATTTTTGATACAGACGGAGACAGAGCATGAGAGGGGGAGGGGCAGAGAGAGAAGGAGACACAGAACCGCAAGCAGGCTCCGGGCTCTGAGCTAGCTGTCAGCACAGAGCCTGACGTGGGGCTCGAACCCACGAATGTGAGATCTGACCTGAGCCTAAGTTGGAGGCTTAGCCGGCTGAGCCACCCAGGCACCCCAAGGGTGCCTCAGTCTTAAGGGTCCAACTTCAGTTCACATCTGATCTCACCGTTTGTGAGTTCCAGCCCTGTGTTGGGCTCTGTGCCAACAGCTCAGAGCCCAGAGCCTGCTTTGGATTCTGTGTCTCCCTCTCTCTCTGACCCTCCCCTGTTTCGGCTCTCTTTCTGAGCTTGCTAGGTCCCTGAACAGGGTATGTGCTCAGTTTCCAACCTGTAGAGGGGTGAACGGAGGGTGTCAGGTCTGGGTTTGGGTTTGTAGTTCATTCGTGTAGAGGAGAGATGAAAGTCCAGAGAAAACAGAAAGCCCATGCAGACTAAGGTGTGATCTGATAAGTATGGGGGGAAATAGGAAGAACGGGGGATATTCTGGGGTGCCAGCTTGAGAGGCTGAGAGGAGAGAAAAGACTCCTTGAGGAAGAGAGGGGAAGAGATGGTGTCAAAGGTGTCACCGGGTGGGTGACATGTGCGTTGAGGCGGCGTTCAAAAGGAGCTAGAGGAGAGGGAGAAAGGAACCACACCTCAAAAGATTTCTTCTTTGGGAAGGGAGGGGAGTGTTTGGAGCGCAGGTAGATTTGAGCACACACCGATTGAATCTTCTTCGCGAGATTGAGGAGTGTCTCTGACGCGCGAGATGACTCGTATCTCAGGGGGCTTACATGTAAGGAAAACGGAACGTAAGGGCACACGCGTATTCCTTGCCTTTGAGTCGATTCTTTTATGAACAACTACAGTGTTGTTGTTTTTGCCCCAGTGGGGGCCGAGCAGGGAGAACCCGATTTAAATGAGATGGAGTTTCAGGCGTCTCCCAAGGGGACAACTTCTTATCCAGTTAAGAGACACCAGGGGACAATACCGAGATGGGTTATGAAAGCTCGAGTCCCCGGAGAGCTATAAGAATAGGACCAAAGTAGACCTAGCGCGATCGGCCTCTGCCTGATTACGCCCAGCTGAGGGTTCTGTTCCAGAAGGCAGTGGGCTAGATTCGACAGCCTTTTCGTCCCTTGGCAGAACCTGGGGGTGCGTGTCCGGGACTAGGGGGAACCCGTGCAGTGGAGGCCCGAAAGGGGAAGGGATGGGGCCAAACCAGCCGGGAATGTCGCGTCCCCTTTAAGAGCGGCCGCGGCGCGCGCTCCGACGGCTTCCCTGGGGCCCCGCCCCTTTCCCGTGAGCCCTCGGGGAGTGGTCCGACCGCTGGCGGCTGCGGGTGAGAAGCGGGGCGGGGGGCGGGGGAGCCATGGCTCGACGAGGCTGGCTGCGGGCGCCCCTCTGCCGCGGTGGCGGCGGCGGCGGCCCCGGGGCCCGCCGGCTAATGCGGCCGCTCTGGTTGCTCCTCGCAGTGGGCGTCTTTAGCTGGGCCGGGGCTTCGGACGGCGCCGGCGGAGCAGCGAGAGCCATGGACGAGGAGATCGTGTCCGAGAAGCAAGCGGAGGAGAGCCACCGGCAGGACAGCGCCAACCTGCTTATCTTCATCCTGCTGCTCACGCTCACCATTCTCACGATCTGGCTCTTCAAGCACCGCCGGGCCCGCTTCCTGCACGAAACCGGCCTGGCTATGATTTACGGCAAGTGCCTCAACCCATGTCCGCCCCCTGGCGCTCCCCCTTTCTCTGAACGCCGGCTGCTTCGCCTCTTCTCCTGGCCCTGCCCGGCCTGTAGGTCGGCTCCCCTTGTCATTCCTTCTATTTTCTGCCTCGCCTGCCCCGTCACCCTCGTTTCCCTGCCTCGCCCCCCCCTTTTTTCCTGCTGTGCACCCCCATTTCTCAGCCTTCCCTCGTTTCCTTTTCAGCCTCGTCCCCAGGTTTCTCTGCCTCGCACCCCCTTTGCTTTGCGTGTCCACACCTTTTTTTACTTCGACCCCACCCCCTTCTTCCGCGCATCCCCCCCCCCCCCGCCCCGCCCCGGGGCCTCTGCCTACCGAGCTCGGGACCCGGGACTGAGGATGGGAAGGGAGTGGGTGCGGTGTCTCGGATTGGGCTGGGGACTGGGGGAGGGGAAGACAGCATAGCGATCCGTTTCTCTGGGATGTCAGTTTGTTTAAGGTCCCTTGAAGCTGCAGTGGTATCTCCTCTGCTCAGAATCTGGCGTCCCCTTGGAGCCGGAGACCCCCCCTTATCCATCACCCCCGCTCTTGCTACGCCCTGTCCTTTAGGGGTTGAGACTGAAAACCTCACGCCCCTGTAGCCCGAGTGAACGCCTGAACGCGAAAGGAGCTAATGAAGAAGGCTTAGGGTATTTTTTCGCGACGCCCTGGTTTATTGTACTACGCTTGTAATATCTGATTAGGGTACGTGTGGCCGACCCTCCTAAGCTCGGCCGTGCCGAGGTGAGGACAGGGAAGCCTTAAAGGTCTCCCAGCAGTGTGTTGTACTACAGGATGATGAGGACAGTTCAACCAAACAGTAATTAGGAGCACCACGCATCTGCAGGATGGGTGACTTGCTGGTGGCCTAACGTTACTGACGGATCGTTGAGTAAATGGCTTCAGCCCTTGTGTCTTAGTGGGCTTTCTTTTGAGATTTGTTGATGCATTTTTGTATTTTGTTCCTAAGGAGAGAAGGGCAAAGCCAACCATGGGCTCACAGGGGTTTGGCCTGCAAGAGGCCTCAGGAGACGGAAAGATACATATTGCTGACTTAATGTGATTGTGAGGGTGTATAGTGGCTGAAGAGATGAGGGTGGACAGGTCTTTTACCTGCGGTCCATGAATCTTCATATAGAACAGGCTTACACTGATGAGCTCCTCAAGCTTTGTTCCGCAGACTCACGAACAGGTAGAAGCAGCCTTGGCACAAAAAAACATTTCCCCCCGCCCCCCGCCCCCCCAGCCCATTCCAGTAACTACAGACTTCCTGAACGGGCATCTCAAGGGTGGCCAAACAACGTAGTTGGGTGCATCAGGAGAATGCATGAACTCAGGCTTATTTTTCATTTGTAAGGTAATACAATTCTAAGCCTGTGTGCAACTCTCACTGCTCCCTAGGATTCTTAGTTTTTTAGACACATTAGCTGGTTTTCATGTTTCATATTCTTTGCGTTTTACTTGCAGCGCCCCTTAAGGTAAACCAGCCAGATGAGCTTCACATCTCTATATAATTTCTTGTATAACAATAGATACATTTACAAATCAAATGTACACACGATTTATTTATATTTACTGCCCTCTACAAACATTTGCCAGGCAGCCAACTATGTATTAGGCACAGAAAATATAAAGAAATGGATCCCCACCTTCAAGGAACTTTGCTTTCTTGGGTGGACAGGTCATATAAACAAAATAATGGCATCTTAAACTTAGTCAAATGCCAAGAGAGTATTATGGTGTTAAAATAAGGAACGGATTGCAGAGCCCTCTTTCCTCCAAATGGAGAGCGAGTACGATGTAGTGGCTAAAGGTGCAACTCTTTAGACCAGAGGTCTGCTAGTTTTTTTCTCTAAAGAGCCAGACAGTAATTACTGTTGTGGGTCACATAGGTCTCTGTGTCTCTGCTGCGTTTTCTTCTTTTTGCTTTTTTCTTTTTACGACCCATTTATAAACCTAAAAAATGTAAAAACTGTTTTTAGCTCTTGGACCATGCAAAAACAAACCGCCGCTGTAGGTTACCAACCCCTGCTTTAGCGTCAGCCTGGGTTCCTGTACCCGTGTGCCATCTGTTTTTAGGCAGAATCCCGTACCCTCTTACACTGTCATCTGTAAATTGGGAAACATGACAGTTGGATTATTGTGAGGAAGAAATGTTTTTAACGTAGTATCTGACCCCTAAGTACATGTCCAATAAATGCTAACTGTGATACTACTGTTACTGCTCCCATAACTGCCTTGGCTCAGGTTAGGCTCGGAACAGTTCTTTTCATTGCTCCCTCTTATGAGTTAAGAGGCAAACACAGTGCTTTGTTTTGTTTTGCTTTTTAAATCTCAAACAAGGACTTAGAATTGCCCTGGAAATATCTGCTCCTTGGTAGTTGATATCTTTAACCTCCTCTAACTCTTGAGCTAAATAGAAAAGTGGGATTACTGACTGCATTTCCTGGTGTGTCTGAGTTAGTGAAAGGTGATGGAATACCTTAGTGTCAGTATCTTGTGAAGGAAAAACAGATGTGTCCCTTGCAGAATATAAAGTAGGAGGATATTATCCAGGAGTCAGTTCTGGGCTTGGTTTGCCAGTACTTGGGTATTTTTCAGCCTGTTCCATTTTCTCAGAATGGCAATGGAGACTATAGATCAACAGCGTCCTAACTCCCAAGTCCAATTTGAGAATAGATGGGATTGGGTCCAAGTATTTTCAGTGCAATGGACATTGATGTTTTTAAATCCTAATTACTGTCTGCTATTTACCTTTTCTTATGACTCTGACACTATCATAGCTGGTATGTTAATATATTATTTTAAGACCTTTAATTTTCAGCTTGAATTCCAGAGGAATAGGTTCCTTGCTCTGGGACTATCCAGCCCTCCAAGATTGAGCCCACTGCTCGTTTTATTTCCGTGATGTCAGTGTAGCTACCTAAATCCTGGGGAAATGCTATTTAAAATAAGCCTCTCCTTTATATGTTTGACAATCAAGAGTAAAAAAAAAAAAAGAAAAGAAAAGAAATGCCAATATGGTCAGTTTCTAGATCTAGAATGTCATATAGCCTAATTGCTACAGCCAACAGAGTGTGAAAGCACCCACGTGTTCTGTTCATTGGGCTCGCTTGCTTAAAAGCGAGTCACAATTAGTAAAAATTCACAGGGTAGTTAATTAAGTCTGAAAAGTGACCACTCACTGTAGTGTGCTTACAGGTTGTATAAAAAGCAAGGGACAGGGAAGAAATATTTTGCCTGAAACTTGGAGCATCCAGGGTCCTACACTTACCTGCTGCAATTCATCAGTAAATATCAAGTATCTTTGACGTATGAGATGTGATGGGAAATACAGATATGAGTGTTCATCCCTGCCCACAAAGCAATTAATGATCTGGTGCCTTAATAGGTAATGTTTATTGAGCATTATAATGCACTCTACAAGTATCACTTCATTTAAAGTTCCTAACAACCCTGTGAGATGGGTACTATTATATTTCTCATTTACCGGTAAGGAAATTGGGGCAGAGAGAGGTTAAATGACCTGCCTGAAGTCACGTAATTTGTAAGAATTGAGCCAGGATTCAGACCCAGTCAGCCTGGTTCAGAAGCCCTGTTCTCTTAGCCCTGAACCATATTGCTTTATATTGAAGAGATAAAGCTTAACTATCAAGATAAATTGGTTAGTATTCTCATCACTACATTTGAGAAAACTGAGGTCCAGTGAGAGGTTATCTACCCTAAGGTCACAGACTAGAACTTGATAGAGCCAGAATTAATACATCTATCTGACTGTTGAAGTTGTGCTTTTTCTCAAACATAGTACACTATGCTGTACTAAATTTCATAAGAAAGATCAGATATGTAGAAAGCTAATACTTAACAGCTGTAGGGGTTTTGGAGGTGGATTGTGAGAATGGAGACCTTAACCACTGAAGCAGTTTAATAGTGAGA
This sequence comes from Suricata suricatta, assembly GCF_006229205.1. Taxonomy (NCBI): domain Eukaryota; kingdom Metazoa; phylum Chordata; class Mammalia; order Carnivora; family Herpestidae; genus Suricata; species Suricata suricatta. The sequence goes on from NC_043717.1 coordinate 96,469,653, forward strand.
GCAAAGAGATGATCAGAAAATTAGAGAGGCTTTGGAAATAGAAAAACCAGATTTCAATGCTGGTTTTTATCACGTAATGCCAAATACTGTTGGGCAAGTCATTTATCCCCGTTTTAGTGATGAGGAAACAGTGACTGAGAGATTTATAGTAGTGTCTACTGCGTAAGGTTATGAGGATCAGATAATATGTGCCGAAAAAATTAGGATGGAGATTGATTGATTCAGGGTGCTAGGCGAAAGGATTCCCTTGGAAAAGAGGTTGATCTTTCCCCAAAGGGGGGTTAGGGGAAATAGGCTAATGTTGACATGAAGAGGCATGGGATTGAGGCAGCGTACATCAGATGGCCTGTAGCTTCTCTGAAAAGTAGGCAGTGAAATTGAGAATCTGAGAAGGAGGGTAAAGGTTGGAAGAGCTACTATAGTGAATGTGCTAGAAGACAAAAAAAAAAAAAATGAATGTAAACACATGTAAAACTAACCAGAGGCTGGCAAAGGCCTTGCTTTTTCTTGCCTGTCTTAAAGTTAACTTTTAAAACAAAATCTAACAGCATTCTTCAATAAGAAGGTAAATGTTATATACATACACACCCACAGACACAGATATGTGTATATCAATATATATGTACATACATACACTTGTTAATCTGTAGAAAATCTTTTTTTTTAATTTTTTAAAATTTATTTTTGAGAGAGAACAAGCAGGGGAAGGGTCAGAGAGAGAGGCAGACACAGGATCTGAAAGACAGGCTCCAGGCTCTGAGCTAGCTGTCAGCACAGACCCCAACATGGGGCTTGAACCCACGAACCGTGAGATAGATCATGCATGACCTGAGCCGAAGTCAGATGCTTAACTGACTGAGCCACCCAGGTGTCCCTAATCTATAGAAATTCTATCAATGTTGGCCACATCACATATCCCAGTGATGTTCTTCCATATTTTAAATTTTTTTTTAACTTTTATTTATTTTTGAGAGACAGAGGGAGACAGAGCATGAATGGGGGAGGAGCAGAGAGCAAGGGAGACACAGAATCTGAAGCAGGCTCCAGGCTCTGAGCTGGCAGCACAGAACCCGACACGGGGCTCGAACCCATTGACCTCGAGATCATGCCCTGAGCCAAAGTCGGACACTTAACCGACTGAGCCCCCTGGGCTCCCTTATTCTTCCATATTTTTGATTGTCAGAGGCTTCTAGTGTGGTAGCCTGGGAGAATGGGCTGAAATCCATTAGAAAACCAGTTTCCATTGACCAGGCAGACCTATACAGTGTTGTGGCCACGGGTGATGATAGTGAGTTCTTTATTCCTGGGAGGGCTTCCAACACCAGAGGGTCAGGAATGTGTAGGAGGGGTGGGGCCTCTCTATTCTGTGAAAGATATCTCTTTGTGGTTGTATTCTTTGTTGCCTGTGAGTGGTGATTTTAGATTTCGTGGTATCAATATTTTTTGTGCCTCTACGTAGGAGGTCAGAAGTTTCTGCCTTATCCCTTTAACAAAGCACCCTTTTTGTTCACTTTCTCTTGACTGAGAATTGCTTTAACTCCTTGATTATGATTTGACCTTTCACAGACCCCCAATTAACTTGAACTGTCAACTTTATTCAGAGAAATTCCAGTTTTTCAGATGTCTGCTGCTGTAATAGAAGGATCTTGATTTTTTCCAACCTAAGCGATCATGCTCCTTGCTGAAGTCTTAACTGCCTAAGTGTGTGTTCCAAATTTGTCCAAGGGCAGAGCCCTCCTCAAGGCACCCATTGACGTTTCAGCATCAAGTCAGAGTGCCCTGGAACCAGTAGACCCCATTCCTTGCACAGACAGGCTTCAGGACTTGGAAAGAATTTGTACTGCTGTTATTATTATTTGCGGTAGGTTAGCTGAGAGTTTTGCATAAAAAGGCGGTAACTTTTTCTGTGCCTCTTCATTAGGGGGTCTTATGGGACAGGAGAGAAAAGAGCTCTTTGTGTATCACATAGGCAGGATGACTGTGGACCAACAGACTTTTCTCACCCAGGTTATGTTTATCAAACCCAGTTGATACCCAGCCATCACTTTTTCATTTTGGTTTCTAGAGGTTGGATATTTTCACAGTGTATCTATCATTTAAAAAATTTTTTAAACAGTTTTTTATAAGTTTATTTATTTATTTTGCAAGACAGAGACAGTGAGCAGGAGCAGGGGAGGGGCCAAGGGAGAGGGAAAAAGAGAGAGAATCCCAAGCAGGCTCCACGCTGTCTGCACAGAGCCAGACGTGGGGCTCGAAGTCCCAAGCCATGAGATCATGACCTGAGCGGAAATCCAGAGTCGGATGCTTAACTGACTGAACCACCCAGGCACCTCTATTTTTAAAATTTTAAAATAAATGTATACTTCTTCACTCATTTCTTCCACTTCCCAGCCCACCCCCTGTCTCTGGCAACCACCAGTCTGTTCTCTGTATCCATGAGCTTGGTTTTGGGTTTGTTTTGTTTTGTTTTAGTTTCCACATAATAAGAGATATCATATGGTGTTTGTCTTTCTCTGTATGATTTATTTCACATAGCATAATCCCTTCAGAGTCCATCCATATTGTTGAAATGGCAAGATTTCATTCTTTTTTATGGCTGAGTAATATTCCATTGTGTGTGTGTGTGTGTGTGTGTGTGTGTGTGTGTGTGTGTATACACACCACATTTTCTTTCTCCATTCGTCCATTGATGGACATTTAGGTTGTTTCCATATCTTGGCTAGTGTAGATAATGGTGCAGTGAACGTGAGGGTCCATATTATCTTTCTGAGTTAGTGCTTTTGTTTACCTCAGATAAATACCCAAAAGTAGAATTATTGGATCATATGGGAATTTTATTTTTAATTTTTGGAGGAACCTCCATACTAGTTTTCATAGTGGCTGCACCAATTTACAATCCCACAGCAGTGCACGAGGGCTCCCTTTTCTTCACGTCCTTGCCAACACTTGTTATATTTTGTCTTTTAGTCAAGTCTCAGTCAAGACTTAGTCATTCTAACAGGTATGAGATAATCTCTCCATGACTTTAATCTGCATTTCCCCATTTCCCTGATGCTTAGTGATATTGAGCATCTTTTCGTGTACCTGTTGGCCATCTTTATGTCTTCTTCAGAAAAATGTTCAGATCTTCTGGCCATTTTTTAATAGGATTTTTTTTTTTGCTATTGAATTATGTGAGTTTTTTATGTATTTTGGATATTGGTCTCTTATCAGATATATGGTTTGCAAATATTTTCTCTTTCATTTATATTCAATCAGAAACTTTGTTAAAACCTTTTAAAAGGTTGAGATCATCATACTATGGAGTAGTTACTCATTGCTGCTCACTTTAAAAACCGTGTGACTGTGAGTTGCCTTGGAGAATGTCTCATCTCTGCTCCCTCCCCACTTCTTAGCTCCTTTCCTCTCCCCCCATTTCATCACTTCCCACTCTGGTCTGGCTTCTGCCCCTACTGCTACCTTACCAGGGTCACCTATGAGCTCCTCGTTACCAAACCCAGTGGACACTTCTTAACACCTGTCTTCCTTGACTTTACTGCAGCATTAACTAGTTTCCATCACTTCCTCCTCTCCTCTTCCTGGTCCTGTTGCTTTTCCTTTTTAGACTCCTCCATCAGCTGCCCCTCGTCTACCAGCTCCTTCATGTTGGCTATTAAATGTTGGGATAAAACTCTGGTCATATAGCCATAGTCCTCCTCCCATTTTATTTGCTCCTCAGGTAATCCCAAAGGCACCTGACTTCAGCCATCTCCACTTGTGACCCCGTACCTCCTTGAGCTTCAGATCCCACATACTCCACTGTGCATGTGTCACAGGTACATCAAACTCAGCATTTCCAAAACAGAACTGTACGTTTCCCCTTGTGAATCTTTTCCCTTTCTCACGGGACAGCCCTGCTGCTACCATTCTCGTGGCTCAAGCCAGCTTGCCCACCGAGTTGCCAAGTCGCTTTGGCTCCCAGTCTTCCTCCCAGTGTCCCTTCCTCCTGGTCTGCTCAGCCACTGAATTCTTCTAAAAGATAATGCTTCCTAAAAATCTTTCTCTTTCCCTTTCTCTGCTGTCTTAGAGTAAGCCCTAACCTCCTAGTGCCTGAATGACTGCAGTGGCCTTCTGTCTGGCCTTGTTGAGCCTCCATAGTCTAGACCAGCCATCTCTTTCTAAAATAGAAATCTGATGTCAAGCCCCTGTTTATTTATAACCCTTCTATGACTTCCTTTTGCTTTCAAGATGTGGTGTAAACTCCCTTCCCCAACTCGCGAGGTCTTTTATGACTCAGCTCCTGCCAATCTTTCACACCTCAACTCTGTGCTTTGTAACCCAGCCATACTGAGGCGCGCAGGGTCCCCTGATTGGGCTGTGTTCTCTCGCCCTTCCGTGACTGGGTGTGTACTACTGTACCTCCCACCTGGAAAACCTTTTACTTTGTTCCCTTGCTTAGGTGGCACCTTTGGAAGGCCTTCCCTGTTGTCCCACTTCCTCAGGCTTGGTTAGGTACCTCTTTTCTGTTTTTATAACACCTTGTGTAACACCTTGTGCTGTAATTGTTTATTTGGTCTGTTTTCGCTAACTGGACTGAGGGCTACTTGGACGAGGGACGTTGTTTTCATCTCTGAACCCCCGAGACCTTATCAGCATAGTACTCTGTTCACATACGTTAAAAGGATGGCTGGCAAGTTAGCGTGAAAGGCAACAGGGAGGTAAAACGTAAGTGCTAGTGGTATGCTGTATATCTTGGAGTTAAGCAAAGATCCAGAAGTTTGAGCTCAGTTTACAGTTGAGGTATATCTAGACAATGGAGTATTATTATTTGACTGTGAAAGGGAATGAATACATGCTACAACATGGATAAACCTTAAAAGCATGATGCTACATAAAGAATGCAGACATAAAAAAGTCACATATTACAGGATTCTATTTATATGAAATGTCCGGGATAGGCAAATCTATATATAGGGAAAATAGATTAGTGGGCTGGCAGTAGAGAGGAGTGGAAATGACTGCTAAAAGGTATGGGGTTTCTTTTTGGAGCAATGAAAATGTTTTGGAGTTGGATGGTGGTGATCAGTATACAACTTTGTGAATATACTAAACGCCACTGAATCATATGGTTTAAAAGGGTAAATTTTATGGCATGTGAATTACATCTCAGTAAAGCCATTATTAAATAGTTTGATCAATATAGGTTTTATTTGTGCACACTCGAATATCAATAGGCTAATCCAAGAACAGGTCTAGCAATATGTTGAGGTCAAAGTGCCAGGCTGAGAACTTCTATGCCATGTTTTGATTTTAAAGCACATATTTTAAAATTAAAATCTGACTTTTTACTGGTAGAAAAACTCCGCCAATCTACAAATATTATTGATGTTCCAATTTGTTAAGTGTGTGTGATTTGGCCAGCCCGGTACTGTAGGAATAACTTGAGAAATGTTGTGTGTTTAAGAGTCTTGTGAATTGGTGGATGGAGGGGGAGGTGGTAAACGTATTTCTAACATAATCACATTGTCAGTTTGGGACACCTTAGAGCATATTCTGTGTATAGATAATTTGAAGGTGTTTTTTCATTTTGTTACATTCCTAATCGCTTACCTATATCTTGATTTAGAAATGCAATGTTATATGCTGTACCCTAGGGAATGTTTTCCCCTCTTGTCCCACTGGAGTATATGAATATTGGACTCAGATTTGTGAATTTAGTAATACTTTAAAAATTGTAACTGCATTGGTTCTGAAGCATAGGAGACTATCATAAGAGTTCTGCAGTTAATCCAAAGGTGTGTATGGGGTACAAAAGAAATAGTCTTTGTCCTAAAGAAGAGCTTATATGGTTCCTTTTTATTATTTCCAGGTCTTTTGGTGGGCCTTGTGCTTCGATATGGCATTCATGTCCCAAGCGATGTAAATAATGTGACCCTGAGCTGTGAAGTGCAGTCAAGCCCAACTACCTTATTGGTAAATGTTAGTGGAAAATTTTATGAATATACACTTAAAGGAGAGATTAGTTCACATGAACTCAATAACGTGCAAGATAATGAAATGCTTAGAAAGGTAAGTTCTCATTTAAAGGGAATATTTGGGTTTTTTTTTTTAAGAAAATGGATAACTAGCAGCAAAATGATTCAGGAGAAAAATTAATAATGAATTTTAATGCTGTTTAAAATGAGTCTTTTAAAATGGAGAAAAATCTCAATTAACAAATGTAATGCTAAGGAAATGGGCATCTGTACATTTCATTTTCTGATGGAGACTAAGTACTATAATCCTTCTCCTTTCACTCCATGATGTTTATAGTTGTAATAAATGGTGACCAGCATTGACTTCAGCAGAATTTATAAGCATTTCTTTCAATTTGCAGATGGTCTTTAGAGTTTTATAGTACATCAGCACATTGAGTTTGATAATTCCTAAAATATCCCATTAATATTTCTTTGAACTCTTTCTTGCTTTGATTGTATTCTCTACTGAGGACAATTTAATCTTTCTTTGATTCATAATCTGGCACAACTTCAGGGTCCCCATTCTGAGTATCAGTTATTGTACCAGGCTGTGCATAAGGCTTTATGTAGGAGGCTGTGTTGTAGTCTTACTGGCTCCCAGACATTCCTGGAGCTGCTTTCTCCTGTCCCCGTCATAGCCCCCACCCCCACCCAGGAAGCTTCTAAGGGCTCTCTGCGCATGTCTCTTTTTTTCCGCCCACCCTTGGCCATTTGCCTCCACTTCTGTCTTCTGCATGGGCAGGAATCGGCTCTCATAGGTACGTGGTTGTGGTCCTGACCATTTTTAATGCTTTTTAAAATTTCATACGAGCTTCATTTACTTTGCAGCGAGAATTCTTTCCACCTGTGGAAAATTTCAGTTCCTTAAAAGTTCTAACAAATGACATCTTAGCATGGGTATGTGTATAGCTGCTTTCTGTGCATGTCAGATCCTACTGTAGCCTCATGAACAGAAGGGAGTATCTATATTTTTACAGGGAATAGATATTAAAAGAAATAGGCTGTCAGGACTAGAAATCTTAGTCCTACAGACTTTTTTTTACTATGATAATATGCTCTATACTTTTAGAGATGTTCTCTGTGCAAGAAGGCTGTTCCTTCTTGCCAGCAATAATGCCACACCCCCAAATTTTGTTACCAGTTTGGGGGTCTCCTTTATTTAAAGCAAAGATAGGTTCATATTTTCCTCATTTTTAATATTTTTAAAAAACTTATTTAAAAGTTTTTTAAATGTTTTTTTTTTATTCTTGAGAGAGAGACAGACAGACAGAGTGCAAGCATGGGCGGGACAGAGAGAGACACAGAATCCGAAGCAGACTCCAGGCTCTGAGTTGTCCGTACAGAGCCTGACGCGGGGCTTGAACTCACAAGCCGTGAGATCATGACCTGAGCTGAAGTTGGATGCTTAACACACTGAGCCACCCAGGCACACCTTTCACATTTTTAAGATTTTTAATGTCATAGTATTTTTTTAATGTTTATTTATTCTTGAGAGAGAGAGAGAGAGAGAGAGAGAGCACGCAACAGAGCATGAGCGGGGCAGGGTCAGAGAGAGAGGGACACACAGAATGTGAAGCAGGCTCCAGGCTGTGAGCTGTCAGCACAGAGCCCGACGTGGGACTCAAACCCACAAACCGTGAGATCATGACCTCAGCCGAAGTTGGACACTCAACCTACTGAGCCCCCCCCCAACCTCTAATGTCCTAGTATTTTAACGCGCTTTCCACAGATACTACCTAACAGAATGCTCTGACACTGTCTCCTTGTTGTTTGGTTGTGAAATAGAACAACAGCTATCCTATGTGAAATGTTTTGCAGTTACCATGGTAATATTCTTGCCTTTCACCAGTTTAAAATTCAATCTTTATGCTTTTTGATAATTTGGTAATGTAATAACGAGGTCTCCTAAGGGAATTCATCTAAAAGAACTCTTCATTTTAACAGGTTACCTTTGATCCAGAAGTATTTTTCAACATATTGCTTCCTCCTATCATATTTTATGCAGGATATAGTCTGAAAAGAGTAAGTGTTTTTGTATTTCATATGCTTTGAAAAACCTTAAATTCCATGGGCTTTGTCATCTTTGTCGCTTCAGAAACAGACAGTTCTTTCCAGGTTTCCCTCCCTTCTCTCCTTGCTGAAATTTATGCCTGTACAAAAATTCTTCCTCTTATTTCCTTTAATGAATAATGCATTTAATATTAGCAAAGCAGACTAGAATAGAAAGCCTTTTCTTTTTCAAATAATTGGTAAGTATTCTACCTCACTATAACTTTTTTTTTTTTTTTTTGTCAGAGACATTTCTTTCGAAACCTTGGGTCTATCCTGGCATACGCCTTTCTTGGAACAGCGATTTCTTGTTTTGTAATTGGGTAAGTACTTGAAGGTTAAAACACTTTTTTATCCTTCAAATGATGCTTTTTAAATAATGTGTATTCAGTTTATGCAGTATTGTGTTCCTGAGTGTGTCTAAGGACCTTTTTCTGTAAAATATATTCACAGACATAACAAGTTGTTTGAATTTTCCTTAAGGCCAAGGTATTACCATATTTAAATGACATGAGTTAAATATGGGATCAGTCACAGAGTACTGCAGTAGACCCATCTTCTTCTTCTCAGTATAGTCTCACTTCTGGAACAGTTACTGTTTTCTCTAAAGTAGAAATGTGTTTCTTGACCAGGTCAATAATGTATGGCTGCGTCACGCTGATGAAAGTAACCGGACAGCTTGCGGGAGATTTTTACTTTACAGACTGTCTGCTTTTTGGTGCCATTGTGTCAGCCACTGACCCAGGTATGTGTCCGCGAGAGGGACGCTGACGTTCTCAAGTACTGAAGGCACAGTGTGTGGCTGGCAAAGGGACGTGTGCGCTAGCCTTCCTTCAGGTGTAGAATTCATAAGTTCCCATAGTGGTACACTTTCCAGCTGTAGAGGCAGGAGCAACATATGGGCCCTTTGGGGTTAAGCATACATTTTATTTTTATTTATTTTATTTTCATTATTTTATTTTATGTTATGTTATTTTATTACATTTGCTCATTACTGGTCCACAGTTTAATGCTATTTAGAGGAGAGCTCTAAGGCCTCCTCTTCAGAAATTCAGGTTGGTGTCTATCTTTAGTAACTGGGTATTTGGTGAGTATGTACTAGATTATTGAAAATCAGTAATAATGGCATATTCTTTCAAGCTTCTGGAAAACCAGTTCCTTAAAACTCTTCTGTTTATATTCAACCATCTGCATTTAAGAGTAAGAAAAACAGTTTTTAAATGACTGTTATGAGGCAGGTGTGTGGGGTACTTGGGTGGTTCAGTCGGTTGTGTCCTACTCTTGATTTTGGCTCAGGTCATGGTCCTAGAGTCATGGGATCGAGCCCCGCATTAAGCTCCATTATGACCATGGAGCCTGCTTGAGATTCTCTTTCCCTCTGCCCCTCTCTCCCACTTGCTCTCCCTCTCTCTCAAGTAAAATAAAAATATCTATAAATATATATTAAGAAAGAAGGCAATTGTGCCTCTCTAAGTGATTTGGCATCATGGGTGGGCCTTACTATACATGAAAGACTTGTTTTTTATAAAGTTGGTTTTATGGCTATGAAGTAGTTTTGTTAATAGCACAGCTGGAGAATGAATGTAATTGTATGGAGTTAGTTTGTAGTTTTCCTAGTACAGTACTGGTGAGCCTCACAACTGCATTCGCATTAGGAATCTAGAGAGAATGCACATTGGGCGCGCCTGGGTGGCTCAGTCCGTTAAGCGTCCAACTTCGGCTCAGGTCATGATCTTATGGTTTGTGAGTTCAAGCCCCACATCAGGCCCTGTGCTGACAGTTCAGAGCCTGGAGCCTGCTTCAGATTCTGTGTCTCCCTCTCTCTCTCTCTCTGTCTCCCTCCCCCAGAACCCCCCCCCCTCTGCACTCTGTCTCTCAAAAATAAATATTAAAAAATTCAGAGAATATGCAGGCTGAAGACATAGCAATTTTTGAACTAAGGATGCAGGGTTTCTTTACTGGGCTTTAGGACCTTGGCAGAGGTTTTTTTTCTGTTTTACATTTTGCCCTTGTTCACTTAATCATCTACTTTAATTGTCATCCAGCACAGTTAAAGGTAGGATCTTAAGGTTATCTCTGAATTCCTGTGTTAACTGATAACACAGGGCATTATATACAAGAAGCAGGAAAATCTGTTCTCTGCTCTCTGCGAGATGATTTTATAAAGCTCAGAGGGCATTTTAGAGAGACGTTTGTATAGTTTAGCATTTTTTTAATTTAAATAGTTTATTACCAAGTTGGTTTCCATATAACACCCAGTGCTCTTCCTTGCAAGTGCCCTCCTCCATGACCATCCCCCCTTCCCCTTCCCCCCTCCCTCCTCAGCCCTCAGTTTGTTCTCAGCATTCAAAGGTCTCTCATGATTTGCTTCCCTCCCTCTCCCCAACTCTTTTCCCCCGCTTTCCCCTTCCCATGGTCCCCTGTTAGGTTTCTCCTGTTAGACCTCTGAGTGACAACATATGGTGTCTGTCCTTCTACGCCTGACTTACTTTGCTTAGCATGACTCCCTCCAGGTTCATCCACTTTGCTACCAATGGCTAGATTTCATTTTTTCTCATTGCCATGTATGCCATTGTATATATAAACCATATCTTCTTGATCCATTCATGCATTGAGGGACATTTAGGCTCTCTCCATGATTTGGCTATTGTGCCACTATGAACATTGGGGTACATGTGTTCCTGTGCATCAGCACTTCTGTATCCCTTGGGTAAATCCCCAGCAGTGCTATTGCTGGGTCATAGGGTAGTTCTATTGATAGTTTTTTGAGGAACCTCCACACTGTTTTCCAGAGCGGCTGCACCAGTTTACATTCCCACCAACAGTGCAGGAGGGTGCCCGTCTCTCCACACCCTCGCCAGCATCTATAGTCTCTTGATTCGTTCATTTTAGCCACTCTGACTGGTGTGAGGTGGTATCTCAGTGTGGTTTTGATATGTATTTCCCTGATGCTGAGTGACGCCGAGCATCGTTTCATTTTTAAAACTGAAAATCAAATTGTTCCCTTAAAGACAATGAAGGCTGCCACCGTACTGTTCAGAGCTGCTCCCATTATCAGTATGTACATAGGATGGGTTTTGCAAGGAGCCGGTCTCATCTCTGTTTTCTGTGTCCCTTTGCTTAGAAGCAAGGTCCTCGACTGCACTGTCTGAGAAATCTAAGTCAATTGGACTAGTTACGTTACTTCAACCTTCTGGTTTTGTTTTCGTTACAAAATATTGCCTGAATGGCTCTAGCAAAACTGTTTTGCTTGTATTAAATTGGACAGTTACATCTCTTCTGAGTTATATAGGCATTTGCCCCTATAATAATGCTGTTATTTTCTAATTGTTTACTTGTTAGAAGGGTGAGCCGTACATCCCCTTTGCGAAATTGTTCAGCTGGGCTTTTGCCCTCCTTTTCTCTTCCTCTCAGTAAGCTTTTGTAGCCATATATTCCAGACAAAATGCTTTGCAGTAGAAACTACATCCTTTAAAATGCCAGTTTCCTGTTTTATTGGTTGGCATTTGAAAGGGCTCTCCTATCTCTGGTTATAATATTCTTTCATGTCTGCTTGGGTTTGTGTAGGGAGCGAGCTGTGTGTGACTCAGCAATCATAGTTATAATGCAGCTTCGGTCTCATCTGGTTTTCTAAGAAGTCTCATAGAATTGTTGCCTGGAAGAAGGATTTTGTTTTTTTATCTTCTCAAGCTCTAATAGTCTGATCATTGGCTTCTTATTAAATTAAATATAGAATCTATAATTCTGGTCATAAATTTCATCTCCACCAATACCAAACTCATGCTTTCATTTCCTATTGTCTTTGCTAAACCAGTGTGCTTGAAATTTGCAAGTCAAATAGAAATGAGTTGTAAGTCTCCAAAGAAGAAAGGAAATTTGCAGGAAGAGCTGCTTTTCATAATACCCTTCTTCACCAAAGATTCATGATTGCCTGGTCTGTAAGAAATTCTGTGTATATTCTTTACGGAAAAGAAATACACAAGACAAGAATATAAGCATTTGCATGACACATGTAGGCCAACTCAGTCCTCCAAGTTAATTTCAGCTGTTTGTCACATAAAGGAAATGTTGCAGGTACACAATTAGGGGAAAGAGAAGTATCGCCAGGATCTTACCTGCTCTTTAATATGGTAAGCTAATATTTATGGGGACTGGATCCTAAGCAGAAGAGATCAATTTCTAAGTAACCATGGTAATCATGTATGGAGGGGACTGTGTTATATTTGTAGAATCTAAATATTCCTCCGATTCTTTCTCCTTGCTAGTTTGTAGAATCTGAATATTCCTCCGATTCTTTCTCCTTGCTAGTGACTGTCCTCGCCATATTCCACGAGCTTCAAGTGGATGTTGAGCTCTACGCACTTCTCTTCGGGGAGAGTGTCCTCAATGATGCTGTCGCCATAGTGCTGTCTTCGTAAGTGTTTGTTTCCTTCTTATGTCCTGTATACTCAGTGTTAGCGTGCTAGGAGCCACACGTTCCTTAGTGAAAGGAGTGCGTTAAGAATGCAGACATTTGAAAGAATGAAGCTTTTTTTCCTTCCTCTTAAAGAAATGCATACTTACAGACAACATGGAAAATTCGAGGAAGAAAAAGGAAGAAAAAATGATATGTCCTCCTCACACCTAAAGACCATTACTGTAAAGATGCGAGGACATTGCCTTGTATTCTTGTTGTCTATTCATGCGATTTTTACATGGTTGTGATTATGGTGTGTGTATAATTTTTTAACATACTCTGAACATTTATCTTTTAATTAAATTATATTTTTGGAACAGATAACATATATACATGGTTCAGAAATCAAAACTGTTTGGAGAGGAGACCTAGAAAAGTCACGTTCTTACTCCTGTTCTCATCCGCCTGTCCCCCAGCCGCTGATATGTAACCTCTTTTATTAATTTCTTGTGTGACTTCCTATGTCTTTATACAGATGCAAACACACATATGAATAAATATTCTTACTTGCCTCTTTATTCTTATTTAAAAGCATGATAAATACATTCCATACCTAGCTTTCTCTCGTGCACTGTATCCTGGGATCTTTCCATGTCAATACGGAAGGTTTCCTCAATCTAGGTACTGTACCGTGAACTGTATTGTAGTTTCTTTAATCAGTCTCCTATTGCTGGAAACTTAAGAGTTTTCAATCCTTTGCTATCCCAGGCAATGCTACAGTGATTAACCTTGAACGCATCTGTTTTATACATACTGAGGTATATTAGTAGGATAATTTTCCAGAAGTGAGATTAACGTGTTAAAGGGTCAATACGTTTGTAATTTTGTTAGACATTGCTAAATCGCCTGTCAAAGAGATTATGCCATTTGGCACTTGAACCACTGAATTATGGGAGTGCCTGTTTCCTCATAGCTTCACCCACAGAATATTTGTCAAACTTTTGGCCAATTTGGTGATTGAGCAATCCCTCGTTGCCGTTCCGTTTGTATTCCTCTCATTTAACATAAGCATTGCCGAAACATTTGTCAATTTTAGAAGTGTCAGATAATACACTTTTTAAAGACAGTTACTGAAAGGAGCAATATTTTCATCTACTTAACAGGAATTACTATGTATGTTATTAGAAGGTGTTTGCAGGTGAAGGAGTCTGAACCTCTGAGGAATTCAGTCCTGCCAACCCGCTCCTGCTAAGCAACTCTCTAGCCCTGTATGGTTGCCTTTATTCCATACCGTCTAGTGGCTGCAGGCCAGGGCTGTTGCTCAGGATCCCCTAATCCACGGGACGGCATTCGCCACCCGACAGATAATTCTCTGGCCCCAAATATCAACAGTGCTGGGACCGAGAGACCCTGGCATTCTAACTAAGGTCCCTTGTACATTGCTGTTAACCATTGAAATTAGTACCACCTCCTCTTTTGTATACTATCTTTTGTCCTGATTTATGATAATAAAATTAATACATGTTTGTAACAAAAATTTCAAAAGTATTTAACTTAGAAAGGAGAAAATTACTGAAACTTCAGCTCTCAGAAATAACCACTGTTAAAGTTTTCATCCAGACTTCTCCTTTAGGATAGTTACATTCATATACGTTTATTACTAATTTTAAGCAAAAAAAAGGCATAGTCTTAAGCATATTCTTCTGTAACTCATTTTTCTCATTTGGACACTTTACTATATTAATAACTCCTATTATCCTATCGTATGGATACACCACAAATTTACCTCTCCTGTCCCCTATTGATTAATGTGTGGTGTTTTCTACTGTTGTATTATTGTGAATGGCACTGCAGTGAACATATTCATGTATAAATCTCTATGAATCATTGTGAGTACTTCTGTAGGATATTTTTTAGAGGTAAAATTTCTGGGCGGCTCAGTTATTTAAGCATCAGACTCCTGATTTTGGCTCAGGTCATGGTCTCGCGGTTCATGAGTTCAAGCCCTGCATTGGGGTCTGCGCTGACAGTGTGGAGCCTGCTTGGGATTTTCTCTCTCTTCCTCTCTATCTGCCCCTCCCTGCTCAGGATAAAGGAATAAACTTAAAAAAAATTTTTTTAAGCAATATTTCTAAGCCAATGGATATGATCAGTAAAACATTGAGAGAGCAGTCCTATTTCCCTCTGAAAACAGATCTACTTGAAAGTTGCACAACATGTAAAAGGAGCCATAGGTATAGTAATACCCAGTTTCCAGGAACATAACACAAGAGAATAGCCCAAAATTTGTAAAAAGTGCAAATATGCTTTCACATTTTTGTTTAGAATAGCAAAAATATTAGAAGCAACTTTTAAATATCTAACAGTGGGGAAATGGTTGAACAAATTGTTAAACCCATCTGGCCCATCTTTGAAGTCTTAAAAATCATGGTTAGAGAGACTAATAATTTATGTCATCAGATGAAGAAGCAAAATTAAAAACCATATATTCTCTATAATTAAACTAAACATCAAGTAGCACACGTGTAACAAGAAGAGGGGAAGGAAATGAAAGCAAATAGGACAGCTCTGTCAGGGCAGGAGAATGAAGGAATGATTTCCCTCCTACATCATACATGGCATTACTTTGACGATACAAAAGTGTTTTTTTTTTAAAGTATTTACAGGGGTGCCTTGGTGGCTCAGTTGATTGAATGTCCGACTTTGGCTCAGATCATGGTCTCACAGTTCATGGGTTCGAGCCCCATGTCAGGCTCCGTGCTGACAGCTCAGAACTTGGAGCCTACTTCAGATTCTGCGTCTCCCTCTCTCTCTGCCCCTCCCCTGCTCACATTCTCACTTGCACTCTCTCTCTTTCACACGTGCTCTCTCTGTCTCTCCGTCTCTCAAAAACGAATAAACATTAAAAAAAATTTTAAAGTATTTATAAAAATATTGCTGCCTCAAGATAAAATAGTATTTGCGGAAAAGATGAGCTAAGATGTCAGTTCAGAGGCCAGGATTAGATAAGAAAACATAAGCCTCTCGTCTGTTCTCAGTCCACCATGCTTTCATGTGTTCTTGTACATTTTAGTGATTAAAGAACAATATAATAATTAGTGTGAGTCTTGAATTTACATGAGCAAATCCACGGAAAACAGTCATAGGAGGCATGGCATAGATATTTTGTTCCAGCCACATTTTGAAAACTGTCACCAAGGAGAAAGAAGGTTGTAGGAGCAAGATCCTTTCTTTTCTCCAGCCAGCTGTTCCATTTTCCTGTTACTGTGTGGTCAAATCTCATTTATGGTGGTGAGGCCCTTTATGTGTAGGTCAGATAGTATGACATTAGAGGCCATTTCTTATTTAGTAAAATAATTTTTTAACTTAACTGGGGATGAAAAGAACTTGGTGTACATGGTGTGGCAAGCCCACTTTTCAGCCTTGAACCTTAAAAAAACATTGCAGTAACCCTAGGGAGAATTCATTATATTCCTAGGAATGTGTTTTTGTCTCCTTTTCCGTGACACGACTTCTATAATATCTTTGAGTCTAGACTTTTTATAAAAACACCGGGACCTCAATTAACTGAAATGAGAACTGATTTAGTAATGGCAGGCACTCTCACCAGACTCCTGCTGGCAGCAGTGATTTTCTCAGCCATTTCTATTTCCTGGGGCAGCTCTTGTAAAAAGAAGCATTTTTAGACCAGGTTTGGACTGTAAGTTCAGGATGGAGAGTGTCTCCTGTAATTTCTAGTCTTGGCCTCTTGCAGAGTGACTTTTCTTTCAGAAGTCTGAGGGGGAGACCCAGCTGGGCAAGCTAAAAGTACTGTCAAGTGGATTCCAGTTCCTTGGATGGACTTTCAGGCCCATTTTCCCATAAAGGTCCATTTTAGTAAGTGAATGGATGTTAGGCATTGGGCCCATTCTGGTATTCTAAAAGTCGACAAGGAGAACAAAATGTGACCTGGTTGAGTATTGAGCAGTATCGAGCAGTATTGTTTATATTATATTCTTATCCCTCTGCTGGAAATAAGTGGAGTTTTTCATTAGTTCGTTCACATGAGTGTGTTAGGGCTTGTAGGCACTCAGTGCTAGTAAACAGAGTCGTAGAAGACCAGTGCTGCACAGGACGTTGTCGCTGCGGAAAAGGCTAGGTACAGCTTCACAGAGAGACCCTTAAAATGTTCTGTCTCCTGAAATGGTCCTTTATGTAAAAGCGGAGTTTTCTTGCTAGTTGGACCCACCCTAGGGTGTTTTGGTAACCGTTTGTCCTTGTTTTGGCAATTGGAAAATAAAGTTTTTGTCCTCTTCCCCTTCAACCCCCGCCCTGATCCCAATTTCATCTTTCAAGCTCTACGACACCAGGTGATGTGTTTATTTTATTATTGTTTTAGATCGTTTTTAAAGTAAAAGCTGCTTCTAGAAGCCAAAACCTCTCTCTTTTGTAGCTCAATAGTGGCATACCAGCCAGCCGGAGACAACAGCCACACCTTTGATGTCACAGCCATGTTCAAGTCTATTGGGATCTTCCTTGGGATCTTCAGTGGATCTTTCGCAATGGGTGCCGCTACTGGCGTGGTGACAGCCTTAATATCCTTTTATTAATTTTCCCTGTTAACCCAACAAAGTGGTTAATACTGTATTCCACGGTCTCCTAACGCCATAATTGTCCTTGTGTTATAACCATTAGGCTTATAACCTTCGATTACTTGGCTTGAAAACATTAGGCAATCAGTCATTCTTAATGACAAATAAGTGAAGGAATTTCATTGTTTTGCATTCGGTTCCGTGCCCTCAAACCTTCACTACAAAAGTCTAACGAGAGACAGTGAGCCCTCCAGGGTTGTAGACTAAGTGGATGTAAAGGTAAGTATATCTGACAGAGCCTCTGGGTATTCCACACGGCTCTTCCTCTTCGTTCGCTCCTTGTTGAATAGGACAGACAGAAGAGTGGGACCACGATGCCAGTTGAACAAAAGAGGCTTCCTGGGTTTGGACAGATGAGAGTTCATCTGAGCTCTTAACCAGTTTTAACCTTCTGTTCTGGAGGCTTTGGCACTGCCACCAGTCTGCTATTGTAGATGTTGGGCAAGTCACTCTTAGGTTCATTCAAAAAACACTTCCCGATTGCCTCCTGCTTGCCAGATGCTACACTCTGGGCATCAAAGATGGGCAAGACATGCGTGGTCTCTGCCTTCTTGGCACTTCTGTGTAGGAGCCCCGACATTCAGCCTGTGGGCCCTCAGCGGCATAGGAGGGTGGCAGGTAGGGCCAGCAGGGATGGTGAGTGGGACTAGATGACCTCTACAGAGCTTCCAGTTCTAGAACTAGATCATTTTTATATAAAACAAATACTCATGGGGGCGCCTGGCTGGCTCAGAGCATGTGACTCTTGATCTCAGGGTTGTGAGTTCAAGCCCCACATTGGGTGTAGAGATTACTTAAAATCTTTAAAAAAAAAAGAAACTTTTTCAAGGATCTGTAAGTTTGCCCTACTTCAGCTTTGCGCTGGAAGAGACTTGTCTTATTGCTTTTTACAGTGAATGAGGCACGAAAAGACAGTAAGATGTTCTGAAGGAGGAGGCAGGATGATTGTTATCAATGCCCGTTAACAGTCTCCTTGAGGGTAGGGAGTGGATCTTGTTAGTAATCTTCTTGTGGTGTACACTTGTTGAAGGAACGTAGACTCCAGTCCGAGATTTGTCACAGGTCTACACAGGCCCTTCTCCCATTGACCAACATACTTTTCAGATTAGTGTATGTGGGTGCCGTGCCTCAGTTTCTTCATCGCGGATGACTCTGCATCACAGAGGTGCTAGGGGATGAAAGGAACGTGAAATCTCATGGAAACGCCATATTCTTCGTGCGTGTAAATCGCCATAATTACGGAAGCTGTCTCGATGTGGGTTGCAGATTAATAATCAGTTGTATGTCTGCTCTGTCACTCCCGTCTCTGCCTGTCCTTTATGATGTGGTTGCCAGCAAGGCATGTGATACCCATAAAACAACTGGATTGAAAACACTGTGTGGCCTCCTCTCAGACACAAAGACTGCGATGCTCATTTTAAGAGTTCCTTCACTTTGGTGCCTCCTTATTCCATGACTTTTGTGTTGGACCGGAAAACCCTCCTTGCACAGTTGCCTTGCTTCGCCTTTTATTTTCTCTCTAGTCGCACTTCTGTATCACGAGATCTCATTACCAACCTTGACAGCCTTACGTGACAAAGTTCACCAAGTTACGGGAGTTCCAGTTGTTGGAGACGGGCTTGTTCTTCCTGATGTCCTGGAGTACTTTCCTCTTGGCCGAGGCGTGGGGCTTCACAGGTAGGGTCCTCGCCCCTTGCCACTCCTTAGGAAGGTTTACTTTACCAGTCATTTTTTTTTTCTACCTGTGGGCGGAGCTTCTGGCATTCGAACAGACTTGTTAGGGTTGGGATGTATGCGGTTACTTTACAGTATAAAAGATTTTTCACGGACGTGGCTCCTCTTAACAAAGTAAGTGACCACTGGAAATGTGAACTCTGAGATGACGATCGTCTGTAACGTCAAAGCCTCACTCTGAAAGTCGGGAATTCTCCTTTGATGTGAACTTGGAACTTGTTGTTGTCTTTATAGGTGTGGTTGCAGTGTTGTTTTGTGGCATCACACAGGCCCATTATACGTACAACAATCTGTCCACAGAGTCTCAGCATAGAACTAAACAGGTAAGAGAAACTTTACAATTTGTGAATAAACTTTTCCTCCTTGCAGCAAAACAGAAGTCTCTCTCCCTCTTTTTTTTTTTAATTGAAAAATCATCTTTAGTCAGTTCCAAACAAAGTCTACTCATTTCAGCTTCTCTTGCTTCGACTCTAGAAATGGATGAGCTCTTAGAGTGGAGATAGTTCAGCAGAATAGCGAGGGGCCGTCATGATCATGTCTCCAGTGATCAGTTAGCTCCCTTGCCCCGTTTTCCTAAGAGGAACATTCTGGACGTTCATTCCGGTCTGACTAGAAGTACCGCTGGGCGGTAGGAATGAGATTCATTTCTGATCTGACTGGATCTGCTGCCGGGTGACAGGAGATCGACTTCCGTTCGGGCGCCGTGCGGCTGCTGTGCTCCCAGCGCCGTCAGCTCCACTGGGGTTGGGTTGCCTACGGCTCCGAAGGATCAGTTGTGCGGGGTATTTGAAGGGAACCCTAAAGGAAATTGGCGCAGCATTTTCTAGTCTCACGAAGCATATGGAACAAGTGGATGAACAATATGTAATGTCTGGGGTAGAAACCAACACATAGCTGGTCCTGATCATATTGAGAAATCGAAGGTTTCTGTTTTTGCCAAATGATTAGAATGCAGGGAGATTACCCTAGAAAGGATCCTGACAAAGCAGGAGCAAATGTCCTCATTCTTCTTTCTTCTGGAGCCACAAATGTAGTATATGAACCTGTGCTTGTTTTCTAACTCCTCAAAAGAGATTAGACTTTTCGTCCCCAAGCGTATACGTTGGGGCTACAGATCCCTTTTTACAAATTCAGTCACTGCAGTAAGTGTAGGGAGGAAAATCATCATGGAGTGTCCTGCGGTTTTCTAGGCAATGGGGTGGGGAGTGCAGAGACGACAAAGCAGGAGTTTCCAGTCTTGTTGGTGATACGAAGCTTGTACAAGAGTAAAAAAACCAGAATCCCAGACTACTAGAACTTCCAGATTGTGTGTTTCAGATGGTACGTCATACGAGAGGTCAGAGAAGTGGAGAAGTGGTTTGCGGCCTGAAGAGGCTAGACAACAATCCTAGGAGAAACGGTACACCTAGAAAGATAGGAAAGGTTCAGAAAAGCATAGAAAAACCACAAGCATAAGGAAAAAAGCCACAGGGGCAACCATGCCAGTAAAGGCGGGAACAAAAAGTAGGTAACGTTAGTGAATGGAAGGCACAGGGGTTGCCGTCAACGGCCAGACCTGCCGGTAAGATCTCTGAGCTGAGGACAATGTTGGTATTTCTCAGTGGTTGGAAACAGATCAAAAGAAGAACAATATTTTGTGACACATGACAGTGAAATGAAATGCCGAGTTCAGTGACCACTAGTGGTTTTATTGGCACACTGCCACACACCCTTTTTTTTTTTTTTGGTAGTCTGTGGCTGCTTTTGTGCTGCGGTGGCAAAATTTAGTGCCTGTGACAGGGACCGTGTGGCCTGCAAAGCCTCAGATATTTACTTTCTCTTCGGCCCTTCCCAGGAAATGTTTGCCCACCCTTGGTGTTGTGGATTAAGCAGAGAATCTGTGTTGTTCCAAATCCTGGCTCCAGTACTTGCTGGCTCTGTGTCCGGGGGCAAGTTACATAACTTCTCTGTGCTTCAGTGTTACTATCTTTGAAGTGAGGATAGTCATAGTACCCACCTCGTGGAGTTGTGAGATTTAAGCGCGATAATGCTTGTAGAAGTTCCGCGCATAGTACCAGGCACATAGTAAAAACTGTTTTAGCTATTGAACTAAAAAAGTTTAGCTTTATAATTAAGCAAGTAAGTAACCAATAGTAATAGTATATCAAGTCACTTAAAGGAAATGAAATATATACTTACTTCCATTTTTAATTCCCATTTTTCAAGAATGAGGCAACCCCAGGTTAGAAAGGTTAACTTGCCCAAAGCTACACAGCCAGCAAGCGGGAAAAGCAGGATTTAAGCCAAGGCATTTTGACCCCTGGGCCCATAGTGTTACTTAACCACTACCTTGTTTAGTGGGCCAGCGGGCTCATGTTCAAGAGTGGTGGTAGATAATCGGGATAGACCAATGGATGCTGGATTACAGAGGGCCTGGACTTCATTCGTTCGGCAAATCTTGAATCGCTACCGTGTCAGTAACACTTGGCAGGCAGTGGGGTGAACGGGTGGGGATGGGCAGGCAGCCGGGGCGGGGACAGAGCACACGCTATAGCGTGCAAGCCCCTACTCCCTGAATGGGGGCCAAGACCCACATAAAAAGTGAAATCACAGGAGGCGGTGAGGCAAGAGGTGTCACGAAGCATTTAACGCCAAGAGAAAAGAGTTTGAAGTAGATCTTGGAGCCTAAAAGAGGGAGGTTTCTTCAAACTGGCATAGTGAGAGAGACCCCCTGGTGAGGGGGCAGGAAGGGGGTGGCAGGGGTACAGGTAGGGGCTCTTTACAGCAGTAGGGGCAGGCGATGATGAAAGCCAGGAAGCCAGACTAACGCAGTGGCGGGGACCGCAGGGCACCTCCCCAGAGGAGGCTTGACAATGTTTGGGGGAGGAAGAGGGGAGTGACCGAACATGGGGATTGGACAAAGGAAGCCGATGGAGGGATGTGTGGAGGCAACATTTCTGGCTCTTTCTGTGGGACCAGAAATGTCCTCTCTATGTTCGCTCCCCCCTGAGGCACATATTTTGGGGATGAAGATGAGCTTTACATGGGCGAAGTGTCTGCTTCATTATCTTAGTGATACTTCATGTTTTCAAATGACATAATGCGATGCATTTACTGGACTAACCTTTTAAAATTTCGTTTCAGTTGTTTGAGCTTCTCAATTTCTTGGCGGAGAATTTCATCTTCTCCTACATGGGACTGACACTGTTCACCTTCCAGAACCATGTCTTTAACCCGACATTTGTAGTAGGCGCATTTGTATCCTTTATTATGTGCTCTGTTTTGAAAACTTCTTTTCACTTGAGGTTCACACTTGTTTTCTGGAGGGGCGGTTGATAAGAATACATTTAAATGTATGAAATTTTCCTCTGAGTAAGACAAATAATGCTTTCAACTCTTTCTGCTACTCTGTTGTATTCCATTCTCTTCTCATTCTTGTTGAGTGCACTGATGACCCAGGCCAAAATGACAGAAGAGAGTCTCCACCCAACCCTCCAGCAGTCCCCTGGAATAAAACTGTCCTCTGTCACTGCAGGGGAGAAGGGAAGAGCGGGCCCTGGGGAAGAGTTAGCCGTCTGCTCCATGAGGCAGTAGTTGCAGGATGGCGAGAGGCTGAAGGAGACTGCTTGCTTCTGTCTCTGTCTTTAAAAAGCAGTCGAATCGGAAAAGCCGAGCACATGAAGGCGAGTGCCGGCCTTGGGACAGAGCAGGAGAAAACGGAATGTAACCCACGTGGAGAGGGGCTGGCCTCCAGAGGGAGGAGGCACAGCCCCACCACCGTCCCAGGAGAGGACAGGGCGTGTGAAGAGGCCGGTGCATGTGCAAGGTGGCACTCCTGGCTGCTGGCTTCTATTTTTACTCTAGCGTAGGAGGTGAGAGCACCTGCGGAGGACGTGGGAGCAGGGGCCCGTCTCGGTTTTCTGTTGTATAACAAATTAGCCTAGAACTTGGCAGCTTCAAACAACAAGCGTGTATTACCTCACACGGTTTCTGGGGGTCAGGAATCCGGGAGCAGCCCAGCTGGGTTCTGGCACAGAGATCTCTTGTGAGGTTACTGTCTCGCTCTGGGCTGGCGCTGCACTCTCTGGACTTGACTGAGGTGGAAGATCCTCCCCAGGCTCGCTCGCTTGCGGGTCATCGGCAGCCATCTTAGAGGCTGTTGTCCACAGGTCATAGGAGTTTTGAGGAGGTTTGGAAATAGTTGTAGAGAGCGAGCGAGGGAGGGAGTGAGAGTTGAGCACAGAAATACAGTAGGATTGCTGAGCAGTATTAAGGACCCTTTCGGGTTTGAGGAATAGATTCTAAGAGTAGAACCTGCCTGCCCTGTTGTACTAGTTTGTCCAGGAGCATCTGTCCTGGGAGCATGAGGAGCGAGATGGGTCCTTCCAGATTTGGGGTTTAGTCCAGTGACTGCAGGGAAATCCTAGAGAGGGGCAGATGAGCGCAGGATACATGGAAGAATGTTATTTTTTAAATTTCTTCTTTTAAAGTTTATTTATTTTGAGAGAGAGAGAGAGAGAGAGAGCGAGCATGAGTGGGGGAGAGGCAGAAAGAGAGAGGGAGAGAGAGAATCCCAAGCAGATTCCGTGCTGTCAGCATGGGCCCAACAAGGGGCTCGATCTCACAAACTGTGAGATCATGACCTGAGCCAAAAATCAAGAGTCGGACACTGAACCAACTGAGCCACCAGGCGCCCCGGGGAAGCAAGTTAATAAGATGTGGCTGAGGACGGAAGTAAAGAAGGGAGAAGGCTGGACTGGTTGTTTGAGGGAGGAGTTGAGGACTCTGGATGAGAGGCCCCAGGGAGGCGGGGAAACCGTCCAAGCAGGATAGCTGAACGTGAAACCTGGACGCAGAGAGTGTGATTAGAGAGGGGGTTGTTTGAATTACTGGTTTCCGAAAGAAATAGTTTGAAAAACTGCTTCAGAATGAAGTTTCTGCCAAAGGGATGGCCAGAAATATTTTTAAAAATAAAACTCTTTGAGTACCATTTCTATGAGAAAGTGAGGCATTACTCAAATGCCATTCTGTAGTGTTTCCGTTTTCTGGGAGTGAACTTCAGGTGAGAAAGAGAAAACCCTGTTAGTAAGAGAAGAACCCTAGTTGGAGGACTCCCTGGAGATCAGTAGCCTCATATCCTGCTAGTCTTTGAGAATTTTTTGAGCAGTCAGGTGGCTTGATCCATGGTACTTATCCAGGAAGAGGCTAAATATTCTCCACAGGTCTCTGCGTCTGCCAGGAATTCAGGTTCCTCAATACAAAAGCCGACCGTGAAAATGGACTTTTACCAGAAGACAGTTGTCCCCTTGCTGGCTCTATTAGTCAGGATGGAGGTTTGGTTTTATGTGACAGTGACCCAGGTGAACCCAGGTTTAAGCAAGGTAGAAGTTGTCTTTCTTTCTCGTGTAAAAGTCTGACCTGGTGTGGCAGCTCTGCTTCTCGAAGTCGTTAGGGACCCGAGTAGCCTTCCCACAGCCATCCTTAGGGAACTGCCCTTTTTTGTAGGGGCCACGGCGGCTCAGCCCTGTGTCTGCCGATTCTTGTTAAGTACGTGACCCAGAATAGGTACACGTCACTTCCACTTAACAGCTGTTGAGTTATCCCTATGTGCAGGAGAGGCTGGGAATTACATTCTTTATCTAGATGCCTGTGTGCACAGATGACAGTTGGGGGTGGAGGTCAGGAGCATCTCCTAGAGAGGAAGGGAAGGGTAGGTATTGGGGATATAACTCGCTGTCACTACCATGGTGCCCCACATGTTTTGTTATTTTTTCAAGGAATCACTTTTTTTAAGTTTATTTATTTATTTTTGAGAGATACAGAGACCACACAAGTGAGGGAGAAGCAGATAGGAGAGAGAATCCCAAGCAGGCTCAACCTCACGAAACCAGGAGACCATGGCCTAAGCCCAAACCAAGAGTCAGATGCTTAACCGACTGAGCCACCCAGGCTCCCCATGGAATCACTATTTTTAATAGCCTTTGTATTCTAGAGTAGTTTTGGATTTTCAGAAAAATCGTGAAGACAATGCAGAGAGCTCTCCCAGGCCCCACGCCCAGCTTCCCCCATTACTAACATCTCACGTTAGCATGGTACGCTTGTCATGATCCATGAACTAAGATTGACAGGTCCATCACTTGAAGCTCATACTTTATTCAGATTCTCAGAATTCTTCCCTAATGGCCTTTTTTTAGTCTAAAATTCCATCCGCGATGCCACCTTTCATTCAGTTGTCATGCCTCCATAAGTTCTGGTCGACTGCGACAGTTTTGCAAACTTGTTTTTGATGACCCTTGATAGTTTTGAGGGGCTACTGGTCTAATGTTTTGCAGAATGTGTCCCGAACAGAATTTGTCTGCTGTCGTCCCCACGGTTAGACTAGCGTTACGCATTCTGTGGGAGGAAGACGCAGACGCAAGGTGCCATGCTCCTCACCCTGTATCGAGGCTGCGTACTTCCAGGCATGTCCAGAGATAGTGTTTGGCAGGTCGCTGCCCTGTAAAGCTACTCATTTGCCCCTTTTCTGTATCGTACCGCTTGGGAGGGAGTCACCCCATGCAGCCCACACGCAGGGAGCAGGGCGTTACATTCCGCCTCCTCGAGGACTTCTTTCCATGGGGTGTTGGTCTGTTGATCTGTTCTCCGTTCATTGTTTCACTGTCATTTCTATCAGTATGGACTCATGATGTTTACTTTATACTTTGGATTATGATAGATTACTACTTTTTACAATTTTGTTGCCCAGGCTATTCCAGCTTTGGCCACTTGGAAGGAACACTTCCAGTGGGTACTTTGTCCCTTTGACACACCGCCTTCATTATGTGTTTTGAAATTTTTTTACGTTTGTTTATTTGTTTTGAGAGAGAGCACAAGCAGGAGAGGGGCAGAGAGAGAGGGAGAGAGAGAATCCCAAGCAGGCTCTTCACCGTCAGCGCAGAGCATAGCGCAGGGCTCAAACCCACCAGCTGTGAGATAGTGACCTGAGCTAAAGCCAAGAGTCGGACGCTTAACCAGCTGAACCACCCAGGGGCCCCAAAGTGTTTTGTTTTTTAAGTAGGCTTCACACCCAGTGCAGAGCCCAAAGTAGGGCTTGAACTCACGACCCTGAGAGCAAGACCTGAGCTGAGATCAAGAGTCAGATGCTTAACCAACTGAGCCACTCAGGCAGTTTTTGAACACTTCCTTACTTTCTAGGGAAGATGCTTCATACTCATCTTGTATATTTTCTGCCCTAGCTTTGAGTCAGCCATTTTTCCAAGGATCCCTGGTTCCTTTTGTTGGGGAATGGTATTAGAAACCAGGATCCGGGCAGTAGTGTATTCAGTGCCATCGAGATGTCCTGGCTTCTAGGCACTCTTGGCTGATGCAGGCAGGAAATATGTACATATATGCTTGCTCCTATATGTACATATATCTATAAATATATATGGAATCATCTCTACGTCCACTAAGCTAAGCATGAGTCCATACTGATGTCTCCAACTGTAGTCCGTGATGACATGCATCATGATGGCCTCCTCTTCTTGATCTGTGAACTCTGATTCCAGCAGTGAGAAACCTGGCTCCCCCATGTCCACCATCCTGTTCACTTAATCGTTCCATCCCAGCACATGTAGGAGCATCAGAACTGGTACCCAGTACTCCCCAGGGAAACGACTTTAGCAACGGGCGTATGATGCTTATGTGCAGTTCCTCATGCCTTTAGTCTTACAGACTCCATCCACTTCCAGCGTTACTTAGGTCAGCACTGTTTACTCCACCTGGTTTGTTTTCTCTTGTCCCCCTGCTCCCCCTGCCTGGTTTTGTTTTTCCTCTTAAATGTTCCTTTATATTCCGTTTAGAAAATGGGGTGGAGACTGCATTATGACACCTGAAATAAAGAATGTAATTGCAAAGCCGGAGTCTCTACCGCAGCGAACTGGGCAAAAAGACACCAGGATTGGTTTCTAGTTAAAACCAGTCTCAATTCCCGTGAAGCCTTCCCTTTGAAGCAGGAACTTTGTGGTCGGAAGGGCGAGAGCTGCCCTCTTCTTTGTTCGGAGGATATGAGGGCAAGCTTCGTCACCATTGCTCTCCCTCCCGCCAACACTGACCGATAAGATGACTTAACCCAGTGTATTAATCATCTTACGGGTGTCCCAAGGAGGATTAGGTCTTAAACACATTTCTATTCATCTGATGAGTTTCCTATACATTAGAGCTGCCCTGTCCAATTTGGGAGCAATTCACCATATATAATTATTTAAGTTTAAGTTTGTTTCAGTGAAATAAAATTGAAATGTTAGTTCCTTGTCACACTAGCCACATTTCAGGCGCTCAGCATGTCGGACAGTGCAGATACAGAACATTAATGTTCGCCAGTGCAGAAAGTTCCATCAGACTGCTCTGTTAATGGAAGCAAAAGACGGTCAGAGACTGAGCTTCTGAAAACAGCCTTTCACCATCTTGAACGTGTCATCTAAATAATATTAATCGTCAAAAGAAATTCACCTTAACCTATTAATTTTAGGTTGCTATTTTCTTGGGAAGAGCTGCTAATATTTACCCCTTGTCCCTCTTACTTAATTTGGGTAGAAGAAGCAAGATCGGATCCAATTTTCAGCACATGATGATGTTTGCTGGTAAGTTGTAACTTTCCCTCTCTTAGCCCACTCCAAGAAACTACTCCCGGCACATATGCCAGCTTGATTTTAAATGGAAATGATGTGCTAGTAATATGAGACTCCCTTAAATGTGCAAGTTGCAACCTCCAATAGAAAATTCTTTTTATAGTGTCCCATTCCTGTCTGTGAGGATATTTTTTTGCTGGTTTCAAATTCCTAGTTCAGAAATGCAGCACACGGTGGTGGAGAAGATCAAGATTAATGTCTTTTCACACAGAAACCTGTTATGTGTTAATGGCAGTTGTATTCACAATTCCCCAAATCTGGAAGTAGCCCAGCAGGGGAACGAACGGGCAGACTGTAGGGTGTGCACGAGGCCGTGTACCTTAGCCCGAACACACGAAGCCGTTAGTAAGCGCAGCAACGTGGATGAACCCCCGAGGCATCGTGCTGAGTGAAGCAAGCCCGTCCCGAGAGGTGACTGTCTCAGAAAGGACAAAAGCATAGTGATGGAGAATAGCTCGTGGTTGGCAGGGGTTTGGCAAGGGGGACAGAGGAAGGGCTAAAACGATGTGGCCCCAAGGAATTCGGGGGTGCAGTGGGGGCGATGACACCACCTTGTATCTTGGTCGTGATAGTGGTCACACACTTGTGCGCACTGTCAAAACTCACAGGACTACATACCAAGAAAGAGTGGGTTTCCATGTATGTAAACCTAAAACTAAGACTGTGACTAGGATTAAGAGGTCAGCGCGTGTCAGTATCATCTACTAACTCTTCTTCATCTGTATCTGCTTTTGTGTGTCAACGTCACTCACGTATTTGTCCGCCTGCTTCTGAGTTCTCGG
Source organism: Suricata suricatta (assembly GCF_006229205.1). NCBI lineage: Eukaryota > Metazoa > Chordata > Mammalia > Carnivora > Herpestidae > Suricata > Suricata suricatta. The sequence continues at coordinate 96,497,889 of NC_043717.1, forward strand.
AACACGCCTTGTTTCGCTGAACTGACGAGGCTCGCGTCGGTAGCGGGTTGCTGAGGGAACCTCTCCCATTCCCTGACAGGCCTCCGCGGAGCAATGGCGTTCGCTCTGGCCATTCGAGACACCGCAACGTACGCCCGGCAGATGATGTTCAGCACCACCCTTCTGATTGTGTTTTTTACCGTGTGGGTATTTGGCGGTGGCACCACCGCCATGCTGTCGTGCTTGCATATAAGGTAGGTAGTGCCTGGGGACCTCATTTTAACTTTAAACCCAAATTCGGGGGGGGGGGTGTCTTTAAATAATGAGAAAATTTCAAGCTTTGACGAATGTATGCTGTATTTTTCCTCTAAAAAAGTATATAGCATAGGACAGAGAAAATGGGAAATGTGCAGAAGAAAGTTGAAAACCATTGTTCCCACATGTAGAGATTTCCTTCCAAGATCTCTTGCTGTGCATTATGTATATTTAAGGGGCAACACTACAGGTCTTCTTGTAAAGCGATTGATAAATGTGATCCAGCACGGACATTTACGTTAGTAAATATATTTACGTCATAACTTTATGGCTGAGTACATCATAAGTTATTTAAAGAAATCACTGTCTTTGGGCTTTTGCATTGTTTCTAGGGTTTTTGTATTACCATTAACTTGAGGACGTTGCTATTAGTATTACCATTAACAGTGTGAACATTCATAAATGTACACACCACTGTGTGCTTGTTTGATCATTTCCTTAGGATCCATTCCTAAGAGTGGAATTGCTTAATCAAAGGATATGCATATGTTTAAGGCAGATCAGAAATGTTTCTTCTTATCTGCAGCATATGAGACAGTCCAGCTGACCCCAACCCTCATTAGTCCTAGACCTTATCATTCTTTCCCAACTTTAGGATCACCATTCACTAGCCTGACAATCCGAAGCCAAGACTGTGAAGGGTTAGTGTTAAATGCACACTCGTTAATGTATTCATTTGGAAAGCTCCCTGTATCTCAAGAGTTCTGCATTGTTTCCATGGATACAGCACCCTGTGTTGCTAAAGCTTTTGTAGATTTTCGTTCTGCGTTTGGCTGAAACTTCTTAGACCTTCTCCTGAGCCTCTAGAATGTGTAGGGTTCATTAGAGAGAACGGTATTTCACACTTTATAAAATCTCTTCTCCATGCTTTTCATTCTGCCATGTATCGCTCTTAAACATTCTAAAGCCCAGCCAGCCCTAAATCACACTTTGAGTGTTATCATTGTCTTTATTTCTCTTTACTACTCAAACTCCTTTCTTCTGATTTCCGTTCTATCATTGTATATAATAGAAAATAATGTTCTTATGGTCCTGACTATGACTTCAGGGAAGTCCTGGCATTTATTGAGGACCTGCTATGTGCTGGGCGTTGTGCCAAGTACAGTTCACATACTTATCTAATCACAATACCCCCATTGTGCAAGTGAGGAAATAGGGGCTTTAAAAGTTTTTAAGTTGTTCAAGGTCATACGGAGAATTAAGTAGCAGACAGAGAGTAGCAGTCTCCCCTTTCTCATGGACTGTGCTGCATCGAGAAAGGAGGGTGTTAAACTTTGGAAGGATTAAACTCCTTTCTTAAGAACTTATAGGTGATGATTGTTCCTTAGTCGACTGAGAAGAACATAATTAAATATGAGAAAATTTATGAAAAACAATTCTGTCTAGTAGAGTCTGTTCTGTTTCCTGACTGTCCTTCACACAAAAATACCCATGCTTAGCCCCGCTCCCAAGGAAGACACCTCTTGTCATAGAGTTGAATCGATCTCACCAGCTTTGCAAGTGCTTTGGCCCATCTTGCCCGTCCAGTAGCAGAGTTTGGCATTTAATTATATGCATTGCCTTACAGTCTTGGGTTAGTTCTTATTGTGATTGTTTTGGGGATTTTTTGGCCTCTTTGCAAGCAGAGGCTGGATTTTAAGTCTCTTTTCCCTCGCCTAAAATTTGGTACAACTTTGAGGATGCTGAGGAAGCCCTTAACGTTTAAGGTGCGCGCAGACTTAGATTTGACTCTGGGTTCTTGCTCCTTCATTCACCAATTCTGTGATCTCAGGCAAGTTCTTCAGCCTTCACGAGCCTCCGATTCCTCATTTGTAAAATGGGTGTGAGAGTACGTGCCTCCTCCAGGCTGGTCGTGAGGATTCAGTGAGCTAATGGCTGTACGGCTCTTCACACAGCATTAGTCATTCATTCGATGAATACCAATCAATCCCAACCATGTACCAGGCACTGTTTTAGGTTCTGACTTACTGGTTCTCAAGTGGACTGTGGGAAGGCATTTGGCAACGTCCAGAAACATTTTTGATTGTCATGATCAGAGAGAGGAGGCTGCTCCTGGCATCTCGTGGGCCGAGGCCAAAGATGCCCCTAAACATCTGTAGTGCACAGAGCCATGCCCCACCACAGCCGTCCGGGTCAAAATATCAGTAATGCAAAGGTTAAAAGACCCTGCTCTGGAGGGAGAGGTATAGTGGTAACAATAAGACAGGGACAGTCCCTGGTCTCGTGGAGTCTTCCCTTTAGTGGGAGAAGACAGACAATAAGCTAGTCAACGAATAAATGAAGGAAACAGTGTAGATGATATTAGATGCTGTGATGACACACAGGAGTGTGATCGTGACTGGGCATAGAGTGAACTTTATACACAGAGGCAAGCCAAGGCCTCTTGAGTTCCATTTGAGCTCAGCCTACCTGACCAACAAGACACTGCAAGTTAAACAGTGAACAAGAAGAAGAGTGGTCCAGGAAGTGGGGAAAGCACGTGCAAAGGCCCTGAGGCAGGACAAACTTCGCCTGTTTAATGAACAGAAAGAAAGTTCACGTGGCTGGAAATAATGATTGAAGGGTAGGTAGGAAATGAGGTGGGCACCACCCTACAGGGGTAGGGGTTGGCAAATGTGTCCTGTAAAGGGCCAGATAGTAAATATTCTAGGCTTTGCAGGCCCTATCGTCTCTGTCTCCACTCCTCAGCTCTAGCATGAAAGCAGCCATAGACGATACGTAAATCAGTTGCGATGGCTGTGTTCTAACCAAACAGGAGGTGTGCCAGGTGTGACCTCTGGGCCGGAGTTTGGGAAGCCCTGCTCTCTGGTCTCATAGGATGTGATGAGGAGTTTGGATTTTAAAATCTGGTTGGAAATCTCCTAAGATTTTAAAGCAAGGGAGTGACATGATCTGCTTTATGGTGGGAAAGGATCACTCCAGCTGTTGTGCGGACAAAGGGTCCTCAGTGAGCTAGAGCCAGCCAGCCAGCTATCCCGACGGCCTTTCACGTGGCGTGTGACAGTCACATTTGGCTCGCTGTCATTTCCCGCACACGCTTGGCCCTCCTCTGTCTCCGAGCTTTGGCTCCTCTGTTTCCTCTGCCTGGAATTCTCCTTCACCCCCAGGAAATAGCACAGCTCAGACGCCTCCTCCCTTTGCCCTCTTCCGGCCAAGCCCCTCTTCTGGGTGCTTCCTGCGGGTATCTCTATGACGACGCTTCCTTCGGTCAGCCTCGTGATGACGGTGGTGCTGTGAGAGCCACTATTTAGTGAGGATGAAGTGACACATCAGACACCTTTAAAACCTTTAGATACATTATCTCATGTAATCCTTGCATCAACTCCAGGTGGCGGATAATATCGCCATTTTCCAGGTGATAAACTTGAGATTCGATGGGCTGCATAACCCGAGTTCCCACAGCTAGGAAGGCGCCAGGACCAGACCAGAGCCCAGCTCTGCTAGACTGCAGAGGCCCTGGGGATTGCGTTCTATTTGTTTCTGTGGCCCCCGCTCGTCTGTGACCTCCTTGAAGGCAGAGGCGGTGGCTCATTCGTGTCTATGCCCTGTGCCTAGCACAGTGCCTGGCACAGAGTAAATGCCCTAGAAATGTTTAGTACACTGTACTGGCTTCCAGTAACGTTCTGAGTGTTACAAATGTGCTATCTCCAAGACCACTAGATGTCACCTTATGTGCACAAATGTGTCCAGAGTTTAATATGGCTAAGAAGGTATTCAGCAGCTCTGGCCATTTAACACAGAAGAATCGAGCCTTTCTTTGAATTATGAATCTGTTCATGGCTGTCTGTTTTCAAGTACTTGACCATGATTCACTTGCCTTCTAGATGAGATCTTGCATCCTTTTCCTCCCCTCGGTGTGTTCGTATTCTGAGATGCTACTGCTATGGCTTCTCACTGCTCTTTTGTCTGTGCTGTCTATAGTAGTGACCTTAATGGATAAACATTTGAGCACCTATTGTGTATCAGGTACTGTGCTAGACTCTGGGGATATAGAGATGAATTGAGACATGGCCTTTACCCTCAAGGAGCTCACAGTCTATTTGGGGAGACTGACAGGTAAATAATTATACTCTACTGTGCTAAGTATTCTAATAGAGGAATCTAGAAAGTGCTATAGAAGCATAGAGGAAAGAATGATTCCATCTGCAGGGGTTCTAGAATGATTGGTTCGGAGTTAGAAAAAAAGAGTCGGGAAAACACGAAGGACCATATGTTTCAGATAGAGGAAGGGGCCTGAGCAAAGGCATGGAGGCTCAGGTGAGGACAGGGGTTGGGGAGAGAAGTAGGTGGGTATGGCTAATGTAGGGTATGTCGAAGAGAATGAGGGGAAGTGAGAGGGGAGAGGCAGGTCGGAGTGGCAGGGGTCGCTAGTTTGTAGAGAGTCTCCAGTGCCACCCAAAGGGCTTTAGACTTGTCCCTGTTGGTTGTACGCCACTCTTGGAGTCTTTTGCCAGGGGAGTGACCCAGTGAGTTCCATGCTTTAGACACCTAACTCTAGGGGACAGCCTGGCAGCTGGACAACCTTTCAGCCCAACTACCACAGACCTCGTGACTCAGAATGAGGCCTGAACCTGAGCAGTTGGGATGGAAAGGAGAGATGTGAGCAGCAGTTTAGAGAGAGAATGGACAGACTGGGTGGGCGCTGGTGTTTAGGGGAGAGAGGCGAGTCCAAGAGAGCTTCATAACGAAGCTGTTCCCTGGGTTACGGAAAGCAGGAATTCTAAGCAGATCAAAGATAATTATGAGGCACCGAGGGTAATATCTGTCCATCAGCCTATGAAGAAAACTGTAAGCGGGCCATCTCTTCAGTCATCATAACAGAACGTTGCCATGAGAGCTGAGAGGTCCGAAAACACGCAGCTCCCTCCTGGAACTGCATTGTGCCAGCCTTGTGTTCAGAACTGCCCAGTGGCTCCTTTTCAGCAAGTAGGGCAGCGCTGCTTTCCCCGACTCTGCTCCTAGTGCGCTTCCGTTCGGAGACGAGAATGTTATTTTCCTGCAACTGGTGAGTGGGACTGCAGGAAAGGCAATCATTAGGAGACCCTGCCTGCCTCAGGATCGAGGCTGTGGCTAAGGGAAGTGGAAGAAGCCAAAAATCCGCATCCACAACCAGAGATAAGCAAGCAGCTATTAACCATTCCTTCGCTTGCGTGGTAGGAAGAGTAAGCCGCCTGCCATTGTACGAATGTGAACTAGACCTTGTCTCGGCCTCAAAGATCTCATTTGCCTTTTGTGTTTCTTCTTTAGGGTTGGTGTCGATTCCGACCAGGAACACTTGGTAAATATGCATTTGTGTTGTCGCCAGTGTTTTTGTCGACAGTGCAGCCGTTTGGAAAGAAAATGGTCTACTGTAGACTTCATGCCACTGCTATTTAGATCCTGTCCTGTTTGTACCAGCTTTTAGCGGACATCATCCCTGGCTTTTCTCACTGCTTGATAGAGACACAACCACATTTTAGACAACACGTGGTTATCAGGGGTGACAGCTCTCCTATCTGTGGGCCAGCCTGGGCTTTGGCCATGGAGGGGATGGGCCCTGAAGCGTTCCTGGGTTTTCAAGTGACTGCTCTGGCACAGGGAGCCTTTTTCCTCTCCCGTTTGAGCATGAAAGCCTGTCTCTGATGTCAGCCTCTCTCCAGCTGCTCTAACTGCGTAACTTTCAAATTGGATGAGCAGCAGCTGAGAACAGCCTGGAAGCTTTGCAGTCTTCAACTCCTGACCACTCAGGAGAAGGCACTTCTTGCCCCGGGCCTCCTTCTGGCTTAATCTTGGGTGTCCATTTCTCGTTTGTTCTTCTGAACCTGAGCCTGAGCCCATCCTGTTCTATCTGCTTTTTTAAAACTAATTTTTAAAAGAAATATCTTTTTTAATGTTTTATTATTTTTGAGAGACAGAGTGAGAGAGACAGCGTGAGCAGGTGAGAGTCAGAGAGAGAGGGAGACAAAGACTCTGAAGACAGGCTCCAGGCTCTGAGCTAGCTGTCAGCACAAAGCCTGACGCGGGGCTCGAACCCACGAACCGTGAGATTATGAGCTGAGCCGAAGCCGGACGCTCAACTGACTGAGCCACCCAGGCGCCCCTAAAAATAATTTTTAAATTTTATTTATTTTGAGAGACAGAGCATAAGCAGAGGAGGGGCAGAGAGAGTGAGACAGAGAGAGACAGAGAGAGAGAGAGAGAGAGAGAGAGAGAGAGAGAATGAATGAATATCAGGCAGACTCTGCAGGATTAGTGCAGAGCCCCACGTGGGGCTTGACCTCATGATACTGTGAGATTATGACTTGAGCTGAAATCAATAGTTGGACACACTCAACCAACTGAGCCCCCAGGCGCCCGCTCCATCTGAGCGCCACTGAATACATGACTCTGTCCTAAGGCATTAGATGGCAAATCAAAGAAATTCTGTTTTTAAAGATGGAAAACATCTCTTTTAAAACACATTCTTTTTCTTGTCTGAAACAAGCCGTGGTCTATTTGTCTTCAGGGTGTGGTTCAAAAAAAAATACATTTCTCAGATTCATTTCCTCACTGCTAGGTTTGTCAGCTGTCGAGTGAGGAGTGCGTAGGTAACATAGTAAGTACTTGCTTCTTTTGTGGTCAGAACCCTACAAGTGCAGTTTTGTGGGCTTGAAATACTTGTAGGAACAAGGCTGGGTAAATTCCCATGATGCTGAGCGGCAGTTCAGCTTGGGAATAGTTTGCTTGGGGTAGTTTCTAAGGGATAGTAGCTCCTCCACGCCCCCACTTCTGTGCCCAAACAAGAATGAAATATCACACAGCTCACCAAGCAAATGCCTGGTCACGATCCACCTAAGCCTTCATCTGCTCTGTCACCTCAGTCACCACAGAGGAAAAGTAGAAATGCAGAGAGAATGCCAGGTAGGTGAGTACCAGCTGGGACACACAGAAAAAAATACCATTTTTCCCTTGCCCTCAAAACCCCGTGGGTGTCTCGGTTTGCTCTATTGTTGGTCGGTATTTCGTGTGTCCGCAAAGCTGTGTGTGCCGCTGTGAAAGGAAGTATGCCCGTGCTCAAACATTCTTAGGTTGTGTATGCTCTGGTACATGCCGAGAGGAAGATTTATTTAGTTTGAAGACCAGGAAGGACAAGAAAGAACCAAAACTCAGAATCTAAAAGGGAAGGAGAAGGGACTTGTCCAGCCCAATCCGTGTCACAGCTGAGATGAACCAGATCACCTAACTGCCCCCGCTGCTGACCACACCGCATGACAAATAAGGCTCCAGTTTGGTTTGGGAAGCTATTTTAGAAGAGGCCTGTTTGCTGTGTCCGCTTCCCCTTCTGGCCAGTCCACGCCTACCATGGAGCATTTCTACTTTATTTTGCTAGTGTTCTAAGGGCGTAGTAGCACCTTTGAAAACGCCAGTTACTTTTGGGACCCATAAACAACTCCCCCAGACAGGGATGTCGGTGTGATGTTTTCTACTTGAGATGCAATTCGCATTGTGGGTGTAAGTCTTTCAGATTGCGGGACAAATTATCTCACATTGATTTTTTTTTTTAATGACAGTAGACTCATAAATCAGCAGGCAGCCTTGAGTAATAGAGGTGTTGAGAAAAACATTTCCATTTCATATGCCAAAGCTGCAATATGCAAGCTATTAAATTTCTGATGTTACCCATGATAGAGTATCTTCTATGAAGTAGGCTGGATTTCCAAGTCTACAAAGAAATGACTCTAAATAAATGTGCCTTTTATCTTGGTGTATGGATCGATTATTATCTTTTTTCAGGGTATTCCAGAAAATGAAAGAAGAACCACCAAAGCAGAGAGTGCCTGGCTTTTCCGGATATGGTACAACTTTGATCATAAGTATCCTTAACCGAGGAGGGAACGCGGTACTGTGCACATGGCCAGTTACAATTTAACGGAACAGCTGTTTTGACCATTCGCTTCCGGAAGCGGAGTACAGAACCCACGTTTGGTCTACCCTTTCCCCTTCAGTGGAGCGGATGGAGAAAGCTATTAAAGGAAACCCACACGAATAAATCACCCTGAAACCCCATGAAACCAGTAGGGACTGGTTAGTGCAGAGGCCGTCTGTGTGAAGGGACTCAGGAGGCCTTATGATAGTCCCTCTCTCATCTATTGCTTTACTTATTGATCAGTCGTTGTCTTTTACCTAATTTAGTGCATCTTGCAAAAGGTGTTTGTTGGTCCTTGTCAGTGCATTTGCTCTAGGGTAAAGGAGGAAAGGCTGCCTTCGGGAAAAGCATGAGGATGGGATGAAAAACACAGAAATATTAGACACCTCAGTAGTCAGGGGCAGGCCCCTGCGACCTTTCAGAAGACCGGAAGATTTTCCTCTCTGCTACGGGTGCCAGCATTTCGCTGTTTACTAGATCTCTTTCTTCTCCTGTCGGAACTGTCCTCTTCATACCTCTGCTTTGGCTTGTGTCCTGTTCCATGACCTGTTTAAGTCATGCCTTTCAAAAAATATTTTATCTCTTACTCTTTATTAAAATTAATTTCTTATTTGAAAGTTGAACGAGAAAAAGGGACCATGGAGTTCTTTCAAGCTGAGGCTTATTAGTGAATGAATCAAAACCTGGTCCGTGTCCTGCCGAAGGCAGTTTGGGACAACCGTGTATAAACTTTCACCTTGCTTTTGACTTTCTGATGGAAGCCTTGAATATTAAGAAAAATGCACTTGGGGGGCACCTGGGTGCCTCGATTTCAGCTCAGGTCATGATCTTACGGTTCGTGAGTTTGAGCCCCGTGTCAGGCTCTATGTTGTTAGTGCTGTCAGCGCAGATTGGGATATTCTCCCTCCCTCCCTCCCTCTCTCTCTCTCTCTCTCTCTCTCTCTCTGCCACTCCCCCAAATAAATTTTTAAAAATGCACTTGGCACTTTTAGTTAGAAGCTAGTACTTACTATGTTCTATTTGCTGGATTTTTACAATCTCTTTTTGCAAATACTCAAACTTAAATTACTATATGGAAACAAGAATGCCATCATATCTGTTGTATTAAGACTCCCAGTCGGATCCTGGCTCTTTCAAATTGTTTAATGATTATGTCATTACTTTTGGCTCCATTTTTAGCATTTTGGGTATAAGCCACTCCCATATCTCTTGGGGGCATTCTCATCCCTCTGATTTAACAAAAATTGTTTAATATTTCCTGAATAAAATGTTTTGTACATCTTCTGCATAATATATTTACAAAACAAGTAATCCTGATGTAGAGAAAGTGTAGAATAATAGCTTACTTTTCTCTGTATCCTGACGGAAGTAAAACCCAAGATTTGTTTGATTCAGTACTACCCTTTTAAGTACTACTAGACTAAGAGCCAGTAATTTTCACACCCAGGCCCCTAGTAGAATTAATCATTCATCCCTCTAGATGATGAGTTCCTTAGTGTAGCCAGATTATTTGTTGTAATTGAGCTATAACTTAAATACTATATCCAAATCTTAAGCTTGTGACCTCTGTATACGCCTGTGTGCTTGTTACCCATCTGAAAGCTTGTGACCTCTGTATACGCCTGTGTGCTTGTTACCCATCTGAAGATGTTGGGGCGCCTGGGTAGCTCTCAGTTGCTTCAATGCCCAACTCTTGGTTTCGGTTCAGGTCATGATCTCCTGGTTCATGGGTTTGAGCCCCACATCGGGCTCTGTGCTGACAGTGTAGAGCCTGGTTGAGAATCTCTTCTCTCCCTCTCTCTCTACCCCTTTCCTGCTTATGATCAATCTCTCTCTCTCTCTCTCACTTTCCCTCTCCTTCTTTCTCCCCCTCCCTCACTCCCTCAAAACAAACAAAGAAAACATCTCCAGCACCCCAGAAGCTGGCCTGCGTTCCTCTACAATCAGTAGTACCTTCCCTGCCCCCCTCAAAGGGCACCCACTATTCTGATTTCTAACAACACGAGTTTGCATCTTCATCTGATGCAAATCCTGTATTATGTATCACTTGCTTCTTTTCACTCAGCCATGTATCATTTATCCATATCGTTTCCTGTGCCAGTCATTCATATTTGTTCATTGCTGTGTGGTGGTCCACAGTGTGAATATTCTGGGTTTTTTTCCTCCCACCAGTCTGCTGTCGAGAAGCATTTGGGTTGCTTCCCGCTTTGGGCTGTTACAAAGTCAACCCTCGATGGGCGCCTCTTGCAGTGACCACCAGCACTCATTTCTCTTGCGTATATCCCCAGGACAAAAATTTAGGGCAGGTGTATTGTTGAACTTGACTCGATCTTGCCAGCCAGTTTTCCAGAGTGGCACTCCCACCAGCGACCTGAGGAAGTGCCAGCTGTGCCACATCGCCACCCAAACTTGATCTTTCATCGGCCTTTTAAATGTTAGCCATTGCAGCGAGCGTGTCGCGATCCCGTCTGTGGTTCAGTTTGCAGTTCTCTGACGGCCGTTGAGGCCAAGTGTCCCTTCATATGTTTACTGGCTGCTTGGATGTCGATTTTTATGAAGTGTGTCTGTTTAGTTCTTTTGCCCATTATTTAATGGAGTCATCTTCTCTTTTCATTATTAACTTGTCCTTTCTGTGTTCCTGAATTGGGTTCTTTGTCGGTTATATGCACAGTCAGTGTCTTCTGCCCGTCTGTAGCTCACCTTTTCATTTCTTCATCCTGTGAGAAACAGAAATTCTGCAGTTTAATGAGGTTTACTTTATTACTCTTTTCTTTTGCTTAGTGCTCTTGTGTCTTGATCAGTCCTTTATATTCCAGGGTCCTATGTTTTCTTCTAAAAGTGTGACTGTCTTAGCTGTCACATTTTAAGTCTTCGATCCACCACAAATTAATTTCTGTGTGTGGTGTGAGGCATGGGTCAAGACTTACTTTTCTCCTATATGAGAATTCAGTTGGCCCAGCACCATTTATTGAAAATGCTATCCTTGGGGCGCCTGGGTGGCTCAGTCAGTTGAGTGGTCGACTTTGACTCAGGTCATGATCTCACAGTTCGTGGGTTCGAGCCCCGCATCAGGCTCTGGTGAGAGCCTGGAGCCTGCTTCTGATTCTGTGTCTCCCTCTCTCTCTGACCCTCCTTGCTCGCATTCTGTGTCACTCTCTCTAAAAAATAAATAAACATTTTAAAAAGTTAAAAAAAAAAAAAAGAAAACACTGTCTTTAACCCTCGGAACTGTGCTGCAGCCTTTGCTGTAAGTCAGGCGGCCATGTAAGTGGAGGTCCGCATCTGGACTTTCTTTTCTAATTGTCATTTTTTCACATTAATCCTGCACTTTATTAATTATCTCACTTTCTAATAAATCTTGCTATCCAGTAGGGAAATCCTACAGGCTTATTATTCCTTCGTATTGCCTGGCTATTTTAGGTTCACTGCATTTTCATCTAAATTTTAGATGAAATTTTAGAGACAGCTTGCCACTTGCCATACACTCACACACACGCACACACACACACTCACACACTCACACACACTCACCCAGAAAACCTGCTAGCACGCACTACTTTTGGCTTTGTATTAAATCAAGAGATGAATTTGGGGAGAACTGGCATCTTAACAATATTGAGTCTTCCAACCCATGAACACAGTATACCCCTCCATTTATTTAGATCTTTAATTTCCCTCATTAATGTTTTATGATTTCCAGTGACAAGTCTTGCACGTCTTTCATTATATTTATTACCGCTAAGTAGTTGATGCTATTGCAAATGCTATTTTATTTTCTACTCATTTTCTCTTAATGTGTAGGTATGTAATAGGGATTTTTAGATATTGACTTTGTATCCAGCAATCTTGTTAAGTTCACTTATTATCAAATAGTTTATAGATTTTTTTGATATGCTGTTCATAAAATCAAGTGAATAATAGTGTGTTATGTATTTTTTCTTTTTTAATTCCTTATATTTTTTCCCTTTTTTTTTTTTTTGTATCTTACTACACTGGCTGGACCTCTCCAGTACAAGGTTGAATGTAAGTGGTGATACTGGACATTTTTGCCTTTTTCCTGACCTCAGGAGGAGATTTTTCAATATTTCACCATTAAGTATGATATTAGCTATAGGTTTTTGAGCTAGCCTTTATCAAGTTAAGAATCGCCCCTTCTATTTCTGGTCTGCTGAGAATTTTCATCATGAAGAGGTATCGAATATTATCTGATGAGTTTTCTGCATCAAATGAGATGATCATATATATTTTTTGTCCTCTAATCTGCCATTGTGCTGATTTTCGTTGATTGTAGTTTTTTTTTTTAATGTTTATTCATTTTTGAGAGAGAGACAGAGCATGAGTTGGGGAGGGTAGAGAGACAGGGAGACACAGAATGTAAAGCAGGTTTCAGGCTCTGAGCTGTCAGCGCAGAGCCGGACGTGGGGCTCAAACCATGAACTGCAAGATCATGACCTGAGCCAAACTTGATGTTCAACTGACTGAGCCACGCAGGCGCCCCACTGATTGGTTGAATATTAAACCAGTCTTGCATTGCTGGAACAAATTTCACTTACTCATGATATGTCATCCTGTGTGTATACCACTCGATTTAGTGTACTAATAATCTTTTGTGTCTGATTTTTGTGTCTGTTTTCATGAGTGAGACTGGCTTATGGGTTTTTTTTTTGTCGAAATGCCCATCAAATATCTGTAACAAGATAATGTTGATTTAACAAAATGAAGGGGATAGCATTTTTATTCTTTTCTATTTTCTGGAGGATTGGTGGCATTTCTTCCTTAAATGCTGGGAAGATTTTTACCGGTGAGGTCACCTGGGCCTCGAGTGTTTTGTATGAGAAGGTTTTTAATTTCTTTAATAGATATAGGATTATTCCTCATTTTAAAAATTTTTATTTATTTATTTTGAGAGACTGAGCAGGGGAGGAGCAGAGAGAGAGAGAGGGAGAGAGAGAATCCCAAGCAGGCTCTGTGCTGTTAGTGCAGAGCCCCACGCGGGGCTTGAACTCATGAACTGTGAGATCATGGCCTGAGCCTAAGTCAGGAGTCACAATGCTTAACTGACTGAGTCACCCAGACGCCCACACTATTCCTCATTTTTCATGAGTATGTGTCTTTCTCCTATTCTCTACTTTTTGTTATGATTCCCTCTCGTTTCCTTCTGAGTATCACATATGTTACCATGTCTGTTTTTATCTTCTGAAAGTGAATAAATACTGAAATGAGAGTCTATGACAGAGGATCTCACAATACATCCTTTTCTAAATGGTTTTAGAATTGGATTTCCTTTCATACTAAGTTTCAACTCATTCAGGAGGCCAGCTGAGCTCGCAATAAATGATTAAAACCATTTTTGTTACTATATTCTGCGACCAGAATATTTCATCTTTTTCTGTTTCTTGCCACTCTTTACATTCTTTCATATCTCCTTCAGTGCTAAATTGAGAGTGATTTTGTCTTCCGTGTGGCTTTAATAAGCTCAGACAGGCACTAGGATGCCGTGGAAATGGCACTTCAAATCACGCCAGTCTGGGTTTGTGTACTGGTCTTTCCCTTTGCTTCACTGTATGACTTTAGGCAGATCCTTGATTTCTCTGAGCCTCGGTTTCCATTTCTGCGAAACAGAGGCCATAACAAACCCTCCGTTTGCAATCTCATGGACATAATATGGGGACGAGAGGAGCGACATACGTGAAAGCCCTTTGCTTTCCTCTGAAGCTGCAGGTGCACGGTGAGGGCGGTTGTGATCACATGGGTGGCTCTTTAGAATTCGCGACGACAGAATCGCGGCTCTTCCTTAACTGGCACAGCTACCTGAAGCCTCTGCTGACGCACAGCGGGCCCCCCCTCACCACCACGCTCCCCACCTGCTGCGGTCCCATCGCGAGGTGCCTGACCAGCCCCCAGGCTTACGAGGTAAGTCGGTTTTACCCCAAAGCTAAGTCCTTTGTGCCATTAAATTCATCTGCTTGGTGGATGGGCTGCCGGCTTGAGTTTGCTGCGCTTGGCCCTGAGGCACAGGATGCACGAGAGGGATTGTGGGGGTAGTTTGCTCCACCCGAAAAAAGCCATAGCTCCCACGCGTGGTCTTTGAAACATCCTTTGAAAACAGATAACAGCGTGTTCCCTTGTCTTCCTGTCCGTGATTTTGGCAAATAATTTTGTGTCTGTGCCGGCTTTCACGTATTTGCAGTGTATGTGGCCTGAGCTCCGTACAAGACGTGTTGTGTTTTCCCTTGTGAATCGGAGTGGCCACACCGTGTTGAGAGGTTTGATGCAGCAAAGTTTCCTGTCCCTCCAGCGCGGCAGATGGCCTCGTGCTTCAGACCCGCCAGCTTCCGGGTGTCAGCAAGCATTTATCTCCCCGTGTTCCACATTGATGGGAGGCATGAGCACATCTGCATATAATCTAGATTCCGTATTTTTTTCCCTTAGTCACCAGTGTACGACTGGCGATCCGGCAAGTGTTGCCACCCAGAGACAAATGACAAATGCTAACCAGGCTTTATTTGAACACATGAGCATCTTAGTTTTCAAGTTCTTTAAAAACAAACCTTTGCTTCTAACCCACCCTTCAAAAAGAATCCGTGGCGTCAAATAACGTGCCCACTTTAACAAAACCCACCAGCTTGACTTCTGTGGTGCAACACCATGAGCAGGGAGGCGAGGCAGGGGTGGAGCAGGGTAGATACTCAGCCTTCGGTTCCCTACGACCTCCTCTGTGGCATGTGAGACAGACCCCCAGGGAAGGGACTGGAAGAGGAGTCTTAAGTTGGGGGAGCACCTGCAGAGAGGGGCTGCCCTGCAGCCTTGTGTTCCGCTCAGTCCGTGTGCATTTCGGACAGCCTGGGCCTTGCGTGGCGGGGACACGCATGTGGTCCTGCCTCTCCCTCCCATGCCTCCCAGGCTCCCTTTCGAGCAGCCTCCATCTCCTCCGTGCCCTGTCAGTCCATGAGGCTCTGGGCAGGGGGGACAGCCAGTTTCATCGGTTCTGTCAGGGAGGCTCAGCTCGTGGATTCCACAGAGCCGCTCACCATCCCCAAAGCCACGAGGTCCATGACGACCGCATGCCCTGTGGAAGACAGCTAAATACAGCACCATTGCTACATTTCCCAGGGCTGCCGGAACAAAGC
Organism: Suricata suricatta; assembly: GCF_006229205.1. Classification (NCBI taxonomy): domain Eukaryota; kingdom Metazoa; phylum Chordata; class Mammalia; order Carnivora; family Herpestidae; genus Suricata; species Suricata suricatta. Next base: position 96,513,198 of record NC_043717.1, read on the forward strand.
ACAAACCGGGTGGCTCAGCGGAAACATACTGTCATGTAGGTCTGCAGGCTTGGTGTCTGAGGCCAAAGCATGGGCAGCGGTGGCTCCTTCTGAGGGCTGGGAGGAAGAGCCAGCTCCGGACCTCCCCCCAGCTTCCGGTGCTTTGTCGGCAGTCTTTGGTATTCCTTGACTTAGAGATGCGTTCCAGAGATCTCTGTCGTCATTGGCACATGATGTTCTGTGTGTGTGTGTGTGACCAGATTTCGCCATTTTTAAGGACACCCACCAGTCATATGGGATCAGAGCGCACACTAATGACCTCATCTTAATGTGATCATCTGAAAAGAGTCTATGTCCTATAATGTCACATTCACAGAGACTCGGGGTTAGGATTTCAGCATCTTTGGGGGAGGGATATAATGTAACCTATCACAACCATAACACTTCTCATGTTTGTGTTTCATTGTCCTCAGCCACTTTTTTAGTTATCAAAGTTAACATACTTGGGGCCAAGTGGTGCAGAGTATACAATATGAAGAATCAAAGTTCCTTCCTCCTCCCACCTACACCCCCCGCCGAGAGGCAGTCTTTATGTAGGATTTATTGTGTATACTTCCTGATCTATTTTATCCGCACAAACTTGGACCTGTGTGTGTAGCTTTGCTACCGGTTTACACAAGTGAGATCACACTTGCATCGTCCTGCTGCTTGGGTTTTTTGCTTAATGATCTATCGTAGCCACCTTTCGATGCGTTCATGAGACGCGTTATCTTCTCTTCATTCGTGGCTGCATAGTGGTTACACCAGCATTGATATGATCAGCCGTCTGCAGATAGACCTTTAAGTTGTTTCCTTTTCTTTTTTTGTTATTACAAATAATGTTTATAGTAAACTTTGTTTTTTTTTTTGAGGAAAGCAGGGGCATTTATTCCTTCCTGCCTCCCCTGTTATGGTCAATGTTCTTGTACATATGAGTTTATCCATGTATATATAAAGGTATATGAAATAGATTTTAAAGGTTAAGTTGCTGGGGCAAAAGTCATATGCATTTAAAAATTTGACAGATGTTGCCCTAAACCTCAAACTCAGTAAAGGCCTCAGAAGGTGCCAGAGAGTCCCGCTGACGTGTGAAGGCGCACAGCTTCGTCGCTAAGTGTCACTCAGTGAAGGGGAGACACTGGCTGGACTTAGTCTTCCAGCTACATTGGGCAGAAGGGATTATGGGTTGGTAGAGTGGGTTGGTTTGGTTTTTCATTCACGTATCTTTGAGTAAGCAAATCTCCAGCAACACCAAATTAAAAGTGTTTTAAATTTGTGTCTAACAGTCTCCTCCATGTGACTATCTTAGACACATTTAAGATTTTCAAACACACAGCTTACAAGAGCTGGCTATACGCTCTTTCTATCAGCCTATGCACAGTACAGTTTTTGATTTACTAAAATGGCATTATATATATACTTGGTTTCCCCCCCGCTTTATTTAGTTATACTTTTTTGGCCACAAAGTCTCCATTAGAACCAAGGCTTATTGCCCTAGGAGGCAAGTATGCAGTAAGGGTTCAATGTGTCAGGGGGATATTCTGTTATTAGGCATTGTTAGTACAGAAGTAAGAGCTTCGCTTCTATGAATGCATTCAATAATCCATTGAAGTAGCATTTGGAGAGTTCTCTCTGTGTGCCCTGAACCCGTCAGGTGGCTGGGCCAAGGCAAAGACGGGGCTCGGAAGCTGGCATGGGAGGCTGGTGCAGAGCCGGCCGGAGCACACGCGGTGCTGGTCCGAGGGCAGAGGCCGCCGCTGGGCGAGGGCAAAGTACAGGATGCTGGGAGGGCCCACAGGAGGCCCACCCAAGCCTGCTTCGCAAGACCGAGGAGCACCTCTAGCAGAAGGGAGCTTTATTTGAAGCTGAAACCTCAGTGACAAGCAGGCTCTAGTCACTAGGAGGAAGGCGGTAGGGACGGCCTGAGTGACTGGGGCCCCTGTCAGCACTTTGCGTGGAAGGCACGCAGTGGGGCGGCTGGAGTGGGTGAAGCAGATGCAGTGGGGCGTGAAGGGCCCGAGTGCCACGGCGTCTTGAAGCGAAGGTAAGGACTGTAGGCTTTCTCCTGCAGGCGGTAGGCCAGCCCTGAGGGTTTTAAATAGGGAACCCTGGAAAATTCTTCTGCTGGAAACGTTTCTTGAGTCACGCAGCAATTCTTAAGACTTATTTTATTTGCATTTAGAACCAGGAGCAGTTGAAAGACGATGACTCCGATCTTATTCTCAATGATGGCGATATTAGTTTGACGTACGGGGATTCGACTGTGAACACCGAATCCGGAGCCTCCGGTGCCCCTAGGAGGTTTATGGGAAATAGTTCTGAAGATGCCTTGGACCGGGAGCTCTCGTTTGGGGACCATGAACTGGTCATTCGGGGAACACGCTTGGTTCTTCCCATGGATGATTCTGAACCCCCATTAAATTTGTTAGATAATACGAGACACAGTCCGGCCTAAGCTTAACTAATACTCACTTAGTGATTTGTAAAATTTGCACATGTGATTGTGAAGAAATTTGTACTACCTAAAAAGTCCCAGTGCATGTCTGTGAATGTTGAAGCTATATAAATGCTCTTTCTAGAGCATCGAGAGAATTATAAATATCCTGTACAAGGCAGATTGTGAACAAACTCTTCTTTTACGTTCCGTTGGCTGCACTATGTAGATTGGATCTGTTTTAGAAAAAAAGTTATTTTCACAGTGATGTTGTGTGTTCCGTTAGCTTTACGTCTCAGTTAAAGTATAAAAGTGACAGGTGTACTCTTTCTTACGCTTACCTGATACTTAACCAGAGTACCACGTTCTGGTGCCGTGCATTAATTTTGTTTTGTGGGAGGGGAGGGGAGGGAGAAGAAAGAGGGAGTGTTGTATCTGGGGAAGCCCAGGGAGGAGAGGTTCCTTTGCGGGGAAACAAGCATGTGTTCAATGCTCCCACCTTGGTCGTGGACCTTTTTCTTTCCTTTTTCTCTGGTGGCCTGTTGTGGCATCAGAGGCTGACGGTGTTCAGATCTTGCCCCGTTGGGCTTGGGAGTGAATTGACGGGGGGCCTTTTCCCCCATTGCTGTGAAAGAACAGATTTACTGACACTGGTGGTCGGAAAAGAAGGGCTACACATGCCATCCAAGACTTCGTTACTTTTCTCCCAGACCCAGGCCATGGGAAGGAGTCACATCATCGGCCAGTGGAGCCAAAAGTACAGGTGTACATAGTTCGGGGCCCAGGGTTTCCATCACAGGGGCCAAGACAGAGCGCAGAGGGGAGTAAGGAAAAGGGGGCGGTGTTTCGGAGACCTCTCTTCCCGAATGTGTAAATATTCAATGCCAGATAAGTTTAAATAAGAAACTCAGTTGCTGCTTACTTTTTGATTATAAACTTTATCTGTATAGCTTTGTGGTCACATGTTTTTATATCCATTTAAATCGCTGCTCTTTAGCAGCCAAACAGGAGCAAAATGTAAAATTTTTGACCTTTCTGTGTCTAATTGTCCTTTGTTAGTCTGTAGTTGATGTGAAAAGTTAATTTATGACTCCATGATCGTCCCCACACTACATCCAAGTCCATCGTGAAGCGTCGCGCTGCCCTTGTTTTCGTGTTACTTTTTAATATGAAATACTCAAGCTGCCGTGTGTGTGTGTGTGTGTGTATGTGTGTGTCTGTGTGTGTGGTGTGTGTGGGTGTGGGTTTTGTTTTTGTTTTTGTTTTTTTTACAGTTTTCGAGGAAGAGTATGTAGCAACTTCCCATTTCCCATCGAGAGAATGAAAGTCAACTCTATTTTGTAATGCCGGAAACACCTACAGGTGCGTCAAATGCCTAGAAGGGGGTTAACTCTTTGAAGTTGATCCTGACCTGTTAATGTTTTAGAAGAAAAACAGTAACTTTTGTGGGTCTTTCCCCCCTCGAGTCTGAGTAGCATTGCCTTAAATCTTACCCATTTCGCAAAGTTGATCTGTTGACGTGATGTTAAAAATTTTCCCGCACAAAGATATCTTTCCAAACAAAATATGTACTGATTTCTCCCCGAGGTATCTGTCCTGCTGCAAACACTCCCGGAGACATTAAGGGAATTCTCCTGTTGGGCCCTTGAGTGGCAGCTCTAACTGTTGGCATAGCCATTTGTTACGTAGCGGTAGCGACTTTCCTGCCATGCAGGAACCCCGTGAAGTGTGTGTTTTATATGATGTGTGCCTCTTTGTGCAGTCTCCAATTTCTCGTTAACGTGTGTTTGAGGGGCTTTGAACTTCAGCATCATTTACCCACCAAGTTACTCAAGTTGTAAAAGGTTATACAAAAAATTAACGACCTTTTTTTATTCTGCCAGGTTACTGAGCTCACTTTATGAAAATGGCTGTAAATACTTAGCATGACAAATTCAGTAACTCGTCTCTTTCAGCATGCGTAAGACTTTCTCTTAGGGAAACCGATACAGCTTTGAGTCACCTGAGTCTGCCTTCGTACTGTATCAGGGGGGAACCAAGCCTTCTGTGCTTATGTCAGCATCTGGAAGATTCTCCTCTCCTCTAATCTGTGTGCACATCTTCAAGCAAGGAAGAACACACAAACTGTGCTCTCATACCCATTGGTTTTATACAGCCGAGTGAACTTGAATGAAGGACAGTCTGAGTTACCATCCTGCACAAGTACAGCTGCTCTCGGACTTGCTGTTCTGTTCTTTGTGAACCCTACACGTTTGAATGACTCAAACATTGCATCTTTTAAAGTTATTTTGTAAGTTTCCTTGGCATTTATCCTTGTCTGTGTTTGGCCATGTGCTGTTAAAGAAATAGACTTAATCTGTATGTATTTTTTGTTTTCCCTTGGAGTACTTGGACAGATGTTATAGTGGTTTCTTTTAGGAAAATCTGTCATTAAAAAAAAATTATAGCCTTGCAAATAACCAGTCACCGTATTTGAGTCACTGTTTATTCTAGTGAGAAGTAGAGTACTGACTTCATTTATTTTTCTACCTATACACCTACTGGGAAAGCAGGAAAGACAAACAGTACTGACCAGAACGTAACATAAGGGGGTGCCGGTTTGGCGGGTGGGGGTGCTTATGAGTAAGGCTGGACATAGTTGCTTATGGTCACCATTGAGCCATTTCAGAAATGAGACTCAGAGCAGTCGAATTCTGTTGTTGATTTGTAGCCTGTTAGCTCGGTAATGGATAATGTCACGAAAATGGTAGCTCCGTTATTTGGCAAGAGTAGATTCTGCGTCTGGTTAGGTAGAAAGGCAGTTTGGTAGGAAGCACGATCACGGAAATAATCCTTTTCCCACATTAAAGATAGGTCTTTCGTTTTGAATGTGAGCGGTCGTACAGGTTCGAGTTTATGGACAGCAACTTTGTTTAGGCAACGCACCAGCCACACTAGTTCTGTGTTTTGTTGCCTGCTTTCTTGTTCACAGCCCAGTGACGGACACAGGCGGTGGGCCTACACACCACGTCTCTTTTCTAGAACAAACCTACGTTTTCTCATTCACAGATAAAACCCAACATTTGATTTGAGCAAGTGCATTCATTAACCTGACCCAGGGCGGGAGTGTGAAGAGATGAAGGTAGAGGGGCACCTGGCCAGCTCAGTTGGTAGACCATGTGACTCTTGATCTCAGAGTCTAGAGTTCGAGTCCCATATTGGGATTAGAGTTTACTTTAAAAAAAGACATGAAAGTATAGATGTTTTTAACATCACCAGGATGTCCTTGATAGGAAGTAGCCCACACAGATTATGCAGTATAAAGTATGAGGCTTGGAAGACATTAGAAATGATAATAATAGTAGTCCCATTTGTTTGCGCCCCTCTTTGAAACAGGCTATGTGTATACACTGTCTTTTTTTAAATTTGCTGCATTTTAATGTAATCCTTTTTTTTTTTTTTATTGAGACACAGAGTGGGAGATGAGAAGAACAGATGGAGAAGGAGAGATTGAATCCCAAGCAGGCCCCACTCCCAACACAAACCCCTACACAGGGCTCTGTCCCACAACCATGAGATCGTGACCTGAGCAGAAATCAAGAGTCGGATGCCTAACTGACTAAGCCTTGCCAGGCCCCCTCTCGTTTTAATTCAATCCTAAGCGTGCTGTGAGGTATGTTTTATTACTCGCATTTCACAGATGTGGAAAATGAGGTGCAGGAAAGGTGCTACACTGCTAGTAAGTGACAGAGACAGGACTCCAATCCAGTCTTGATCCAAAGTCTAGATTGTCAACCACGACTCCAGGTGGCTCCAGTGTGGGCAGCAGGCTAATCCATCTTGAGAACTTGAAGGGTGATACAAGGCGTCGCAGACTTGCGTCCTGCTGCCCACCGCTTACTTGACATCAGGCCAGGGTAGGGCACAAAGTCTTAGCTGCATCCCCCTATTTCCTGCACTGTGGCTGCTGGATATGAATCGCTGTGGTCGAGAACTTTCTCGAATTCTTAGTGAAGTGTCCTCCTGGGTCTCTTGGAGCCCACAGCCGAGTCAACCTCCCCAGCACCATGCCTTCTCACTCTGCTTTCCGCCATTTTCACCAAGGGCGGCTGTCCTTTGTGGCGGAGTGCATGGTCCTAAACAGTGGCTCTGTGCTCACGTAATTTGGTGTAGTAGAAAAAACCCAGGCTTCGGAGCTACACAGACCTGCTTTCAAAGCCAGTCTCCGCTCTTTGCTCACTGTGTCACGTCGGCTAGTTACTTGACTCCGCTGAGCCTTTCTACTTCCTTAGCTGTAAAGTTACTTCATTCAAGAAATACTTGAGTGCTTGCTGTAGCGAACCACTCCACAGCGATCCTTGCTCTCACAGACAGTGTTGTACAGGACATGCCAATAGCCATTTCATGGGGTTGTTAGGAATCATCCACACGAGAAAGACGGACTGCCTTCTGGCAGAGGAGTATCTGTCGTAAAGTCAGCAGATCATATAAGAGACGATAGCCATAAAGGCCGTGATGCCAGAGTACGGGAGGCTAGGAGGGGGACTGCTGTTTGGTGGTAGGGGGGATAGGGAAGCTCTTTCTGATGAGGTGGAATTTAAGTGAAGACCTCGAAGACAGGCAAGGGACCAAGCAGATGAAGGGGGGGTGAGGACACAGAGCATTCCGGGCAGAGCGAACAGTGACAACTCGCCACCTGTAATTGATCTTCCACACAACATACATCTGATCAAACAGCTATCAAGTGACAGACACGGCATGGACCGCGCTAGATACATGCAGTGAGGAATAAAGTAGATGTGCGCTACCTTCGTCGCACCTCTGTATCCGTGTGGAAGGTAGTCCCCCACAATTGTAACAAGGGGCACCTTGAAGCCAAACCTGCCCCTGCAACTTCTCCCCATCAGCCTTTTTCTGCTGCACCTGCAAGGCAAGTCTGTTCACTTGTAGCCTTTGGACATTTGAAGAGCGGAACTGGTATGCCTTTTGGGTCTCTTGGCCCCTAACAGCCCCACTGTCGTCCTCTCTTCTGGACACGTACCAGGAGTCTACGGATCTAGACTTTTTGTTCCTGAATGGGCCTGAGATCACACTGGCTTTTTGTTTCAATGGCCACATATGCCCCATCTTACAAGAAAGCCCCCACAGAGCTTCTGTTTCCAGTCAGGGAAGGCCAACCATAAAGAAACAAATACATAGAATAATTAGAGATTGCGCTAAGTAACCAGGAGGGGATGTGGGAGAGGGCAATGGGTGGGAGGAGGCAGGGGAGGGATGTGGAAGGACTCCAGAGACACTGAAACCAAGGCTTGAAGGAACCGGCCAGGCAGACAAAAGGGCGTAAAGGTCTAGTTTAGGGTAGACACTCAACAAACGTGTGTTGAAGACGAGCAAAATGTCCTCCTGACCTTTACTGAGTTGGATTTGGAAGGCCTCCGTGGTGGAACAGAAGTGATAGGCCAAGGCCGCCTGGGTGGCTCAGTCACTTAAGCATCCGACTTCAGCTCAGGTCATGATCTCAGGGTTCATTAGCTCAAGCCCTGCGTAGGGCTCTGTGCTAAGATCAGAGCCTGGAGCCTGCTTTGGATTCTGTATCTCCTTCTCTCTGCTTCTCTCTCTCTCTCTCTCTCTCTCAAAAGTAAATAAACATTAAAAAAAATTTGAAAACAATAGAAGTGATAGGCCGGAGGCCTAGCCCTTAGGAAGCCACTTAAACCTCTCTGAGCCCGTTTCTTCCTTTACAGAATGACAACAGTTCACCGAGGCAGCAGACATTTATTTAGCTATTTCCTGCGCCAGCACTGTGGTAGGTACTGAATTCCAACTCCAGCCCTGTTCAGAGGAATAGATGAAGTGAGGTACATTGAAACGGTTTGACCAGGATTCAGAAGGCTCTCGAAACGGAGGTTGAGTCCTCTGTAAAGGTTTCGCTGATGAGGAAAATACGAGTAAAATATGAGTAAAATACGGAAAACACTTTCCAGACCATGATTCTACTCTGGGCTGCTTTCCTTTGAAATCTCCAGTCCAGCAAGTTGGAGGCATCCCAAGCAGTTGCCATGGTGAAGCCCGAACTCTGGGAACGGGCTTCGCTGAGGCTGTCCTGGCTGGAGCCGGAACTCGCTGAGACCTGACAGTTTCTGGACAATTCTGTCTGCCCAGTAAAAGAGTCGCTCTCCTTTTCCGTGCACCACAGTGCACCTGTAGCCTGGGGTTCCTGCGCTTGACGTCCACTTGGACACCAGTTCTACTCATTTTCCACTTGCTGCTGTCTGGTGGGCGCTGGGTCCCACTAAAGAGACGCAGCTTAATTGTGCAAGTTATTTCTTTTGCAGTGATGCAATAAAACACATCGAAGGCTCAGTGAGCCCTTCTTGGAAACAAGGTTTAATTTCTCCAGATTTGTTGGAACGAAGGTGGCTCAGTGTGTGTTTAAATACTAATCTTACGGAAATTGCTTGAGAAGTGTTCAATTCTCGGTTGCTCTGGGAGTCACGAGGCTTTATTGCATGATTTTCTTTTTCGTTTGTTCATTTGAATTTCTTATACAGCTGTGTTCCCATGTGGACTAGGCAAAAAGCATGTGAACTGGTTTTTCGTCTCAAAAATCATGAAGACTTCTATCAAATAATGGAAGGTGTCTCTTTTGGTTTTGGTTTTGTTTTTGTTTTTAACCGTCGCACTGGTTTAGTGGGAGAAAGCAAGACAATGGCAGTTGGACCCCTGATGGTACTCCAAACTTGGTTTTTTAACACTTTCTTGAAATCTCGGCAATCAAAGCTCTGTCTGAAGGGGGACCAAGAGGTTCATATTTAAACATTCCAGCCAACCGAGATTGTACTTCCTCACTTCCAGCCAGCAAACACTGAACACGTCATATGGGCTGAGCCCTGCGCCAGGCACTGGGGACAGTTTTGATCTACAGGTGACCATGGCCAGTTAGGTAAAAGCATTACAGTTGTGCGAAAAGCATTAGCAAGGGAATTTAGATGGAATCCCCTCCCCCATTGCTGCTTGTGGTGGGCGGACTAATGGTCCCTGAAGGTGTCCGCGGGACACCCCAGGAACCTGTGAACGTGTTAGGTCACACGGCAAACAGAGTCCAGGTTGTACGTGGAAAGAGAGTCGCCAACCAGCTGCTCTTGAGACGGGGAGATCATCCTGGGCCCAACCTAATCGCACAGGCTCACAAAACTAGAGACCCTTTCCTGGCTGTGTTCGGAGAAAGAGGTGTGACAACAGAAGCAGCGTCAGAAAGAGGCTGTGTTGCCAGCTATGAAGAGAAAGTCAGGGTGTCTCTGGAAGCTGGAAAAGGCAAGAAAGCGGATCATCCCATATAGCCTCCAGAAAGAATGCAGCCTGCAGGCACCATGATTTTAGCCCAGTGAAATCACATCAGTCTTCTGACCTACAGAGCCATAAGAAGGCAAGTGGGCATTGCTTTAAGCCACCAAGTCTATGGTAATCTGCTCTGGCAATGATAGGTCGCTGACACACAGCCTTTGAGGGAGAGAGTGGGGTCCCGTTACTATTTAGTTTTGAGCATCTCCTCTGTGCCAAGCACAGTACAGTGGGGGACCCCAGCAGGTATATAGGCATCGTGGCACCGTGATGGGGACAAGTCCATGTGATGAATACACAGCCAGGGGCAGGGCCTGGAGGCTGGGAGGCCTTGCCATTTCGATGACTTTAACACTCACACGTTACTCACTGGTGGGAGGAATTTTCCCAGGCCATCACGCCCACGACATCACCAGAGAGTGGCAGCGGATGGAAGGCATGATCATATTTGGGTTCTAAGGGGCGCCTGGGTGGCTCAGTCAGTAGAGCCTCTGACTTTTGATTTCGACTCAGGTCAGGATACCAGGGTTGTGAGATCATGTCCTGCGTCAGGCCCCACACTGAGCCTGGAACCTGCTTAAGATTTCCTCTCTCCCCCTGCTTCTTCCCCCCACCGCCTTTCTCTCTGTCTCTCATAAAAAAAAAAAATTTTTATAGAAAAAAAATTTGGGTTCTAGAAAGGTCCCTCTTCTTATGGCTACAGTGGGAAGGAAGGATTATCTAGACAGGAGCAAAAGTGGACAAAGGAGTAATGGTTAGAACACTTGGCCAGGGGAGAGAGCTGGCCCGGACAAGAGAACTATCCATGGGGTAGAGAGGAGGGAACAGATGCAAGAGACATTTAGTCGCTCGACTGAGCAGGACTCAGAGACTAACTGTAGTAAGTGAATGACTGGGGAGAGACTCACCATAGAGGGGGGCGGTTACAATGATTCCCAACCGTCTGGGGTGGGCACATGGGGGGTAGAAGGGCAGTAACTGCAATTTTAGAAAATACGTTTATGACAAAGAAGTCCAGAGCTGTAGTAGCCAAGGTACAAATGTAAGTTTGCCTCTGGATCGTTTAGGTAAGCAAAGATTAAGCCCAGCAGGGCAGGGGGTGGGAGACGGGGACTGAGGGCCTCAAATGCGAAAGTTGGAAGAGGATGCCAAGTTTAAAAAAAAAAAAAAAACACGCCAGGACTTGTAATCCATTCTCCCATTATAACCCAGGAACATCTGGAGCTTTCTGCTATGGGTGGTGTCTGGGGAAAATAATTGCTTTAACCAAGTACAATAGATGGAGGAAAAAATAAATTATTTTCCCTCCTTATAAAAAGCGGCAAGCTTCCGAAGTTCTCAGGGAATGATGGGTGGTGTTATTAGGGAATTAAAAAGTGCGTCACTGGATTTTGGTGTGTCCTCCGCTGGTCTGGCCAGAAGAATGAAAGTATATGTTGTGGGCTCCGTAAAATGCAGTTCTTAGCATTTTCTGGGAGGGTCAAGGGCCAAGGAATGAACACTGGATCTGGAAAGGAAGCCACGGCTAGTTGGCAAGATCCTTCCTGGTTCTGTGGAGGCTTACGTGCAAGCAAGGAGACTGCTTCATTTTGTGCTTTTCCCCAAAGGCTGTTGGAAGAGTTCTCCAGCAAATCCAAAGCTCTCCGGTATGCTGTTCTCAAGCACTTTGTGCCATTCGCTTGTTGAAACAGTCGGTGCCTGAGCTGCTGTCTTTGTGGAAGTTTGAGCCAAATAGCAACTATTGGGACAGAGTTCGTCGAATATGCAGGGATTCAAACTTGGTAAAAATTGATTTTTGCCTCAGTAGAAGGAAATCAGCAATGGACAGTGGAACCGACGAAAGAAAGCCTAGAGGCCTATATTAAAGTGAAGGAAACATCTGGTTTTTGTTTTCTTAACTTTTATTAATTCATCTGAAGTGTGAGTCACCAGCTCCCGCAGCCAGTGTTTCCAAAATGGACTGTTTGTTGCCTCCAGACTCGTTGGGAAAAGTCCCTTGAGAACTACCTTGAAGGAAAGATGACCCACAGGGAGGTGTCAGGTTTTTTTTTTCTTTTAATATAACGTTGATCCTGATAAGCATTTCCTAAAATTGCTTTTATGTGAACTCACGATGATAGATAGCCCTTCCTCGGCAAGATGTTAGTCCTCCACCCAGAAATTGTAGGACGAATGGGCTGACCTGAAAGTGTGCCCTAAACTCCAAATCTCACAAAGTATGCCCTTCACACTCTAAAAAAAACTTTAGGGGCTCACCTTAGTTTTCCCAGTAGAGAGTGGGTTAGATGTGTAGCCCCTAGAGACACCAAAGGAGAAAAGTCTCTCCCTTTCTGCAAGGTTTTCTTGAACCAACACCAACCCCCCCCAAAGGGAGCTCAGGTGGAGATATCAAGGAGAGAGGACAATTACTTGCTAGACCCTACCACCCTTTGGGCTGGTGATTCTGTGTTCTCACCCAGTCTTCTCGGTGACCAACATTACATTTTCAAGATGGCCGGTCAGAGTTCACAGCTGGCCTGTGGTTACTGTCCAGGATAAGCTGACTGGTCTGGGTCATGATGGAGCCTGCAGCTTTGCCCTCATTACTCTCTACTCTACCCAGCCGAGCTCTACTTTTTCTGACCAATTGGTAGTGATGTCAATAGTGGGAGTCAAACCTCTACCTTTCATAGGTGACTACGAGAGTCTAATCAGTCATTTATTTATTCAGCAAACTTTGCCTGAGTGCCTACCCTAGGTCCTGGGAATTCAAAGGTAAATGAGGCAAGAGTCGTGCCCTCAAGGAGGTCACAGAGTAGTGGTAGAGATAGACCTGTATTTAGGTGGGATTGAAATGAGCCTTAAAGGATAAGTTAGATCTTTGAGCCTAAAACACAGGAGACAGATCTAGACTTGGGGTGTGGATGGGATCACCAAGACAGTGTATAATAGAAGAAATCCTAGAAAAAAATGAAATAAGCCAAAACCAAACCAGAGCAAACAAAACCAGTGACATTTAAAGGGAAAGTATGGGGGCCTGGGTGGCTCAGTTGGTTAAGTGTCCACCTCTTGGTTTCGGTTCACGTCATGATCTCATGGTTCATGAATTCAAGCCCAGTTCCCGGCTCTGCGCTGATAGCATGGAACCTGCCTGGGATTCTCTCTCTCTCTCTCTCTCTCTTTCTCTCTCTCTCTCTCTGCCCTTCCCCAGCTCATGCATGTGTGCACTCATTCTCTCTCTCTCTCTCTCTCTCTCAAAATAAATACACATTTTTTTTTAAATAAAGGGAATGTAGAATAAAAGGTGACTAAAAGGGAATAACTTGAGAAATTGGTGGCAAACAAGAAGAGAGTGGTGTTACAGACATCAAGGGAGAAAAACAAATTTTCCTAAGGAAGGCGTGGGTGATAATGTCAAAATCAGCCAAGAGATCAAGTAATACAAAGACCAAGAATCATCCACTGGGTCCAGGAATATGGAGACATCAGTGACCAATGGTGACAGTAAGGGGATAGCACAGGCAGGCTTAGGAGAGACACACTGAGTGCTTGGCCATGGGAGGTGAGGGAGAGTAAGTGACTGGGGGTGAGTGGTGGTTCCATTCCCCACGATGTGGACCTCAGGAAGAGCAGATCGGGGGAGGGGGAGAGGGGAGGGTTTCAGGACACATTGAGGTTGGACACAATGAGCATGAGGTATCTGTGGACATCCAAGCGAGGATGGCCATTAGCTAGATGGGTCTATAGCTCTAAAATCCTAGTTTGTAAATAAAGTAGACTGACATGGCCAGTTGGCTTCAGCAGGGAACTGCATGCCACCCTTTCATTATGCCCTTTGCCAGGACCAGTTGCCTAGGTATTTTCTAATTCTTGGTATTTCTCTATGATTTCTTGACTGATTTCATCTGAACCCAAAGCATCCGTACATGTAGTTTCTGTACCATGCATTTGGAGCCACTTGTAAGGAAAACCAGGGGAATTTACGGGCAAATTAAAAAGTAGCTGGAAAGGCTCTTTTCTCAGTACTGAGCCAGGTACCCACCTCCTTTCCGTATCATTAATGTATCATAGAACTTTCTCTCGTTGTGAACCTAAGGATAAAACCAAAGGACAGCTTCATATTTCTCGAGTATACAACATCCGATGTCAGTAATTATGAACAGCGATTGGATTCTATATTAAATAAGGCACAAAGCAGTCACAAATATTTCGAGGACATGACTGAATTCAAGAGTGTCTACCCTGGTCATTCCGAACACAAATTGTAGCCCCTATCTCAATGCCATAGGTATATAGTCCCTCAGGTCTTTATGTGTGAGGGACGGTCTGTGTCCCTCTTTCCTTCCACAGATGAGCTTTAGTCTCATATAGTTTCCTACTCTATGATAGTCTTTATGTCGCGTCCCTTTCAGTCAGTGAAAACTCCAATCTTCATAAAGAAAATGATGTCACTGGCTTGCTCTTTTCTCGAGGCCCCCAGTGATTGAATTTCTATACAATACTGGCAAGAGCAACAGTATAAATGATCAATTTGTGATGCATCTGGTCCAGGGGGGATTATTTTGACAGTCTGCTCCAACTGTACAATCAGTGTTTCCAATAAAAAGTTTTATTAGGTGTTGTCACAGATGTAAATGTTTCATAAAGATATCACTCCAGTTGTAAATCATATACTTGAATTCATACTAAACTCGCCTCATTAAATACACACCAAAAACTATGTCTTTCACATAAATCCTGGTCTCAACTGACTAAAAAAAAAGGAGCAAAGAACGAAAAATAAAAGTCAAGCCCTGGCCATCCACGGCTGAACTTGGAGGGACTGACAGGCAGAGGAAAATTTTCTTCATTTCTTTAATCTTCCTTTTGAAATCATATACTCCAAAATTCTCATTCTCTTCCTAGGTTTATCAGATTCTCCAGGAGTAATAGAACCAGAGAAATGGTCTAGACTCTAACTTACAAAAAGTAACTGATTTATTAAGGAACGATTTATACACGGTAAAATGTAGCCTTTTTTAAAGTGTACAGTTCTGTGTTTTGAAAAACACACATTTCTGTAACCATCACCACAATAAAGATACAGAACATTTTTAATCACTCCAAACAATTCTCTTGTGTCCCCACCGCACCCTGGCAACCACTGAGCTGTTTTCTGTCCCTATAGGTTTGCCTTTTCCAGAATGTCTTATAAACAGAGTCATACAACAGGTAGCCTTTTGCTGCCTCTTCACTGTTGAAATCAACATTATTTTTCAGATAATAAAGATTAATACATGTTCAGTGTGGAAAATTTTAAATGCTTAACAAGAAACAGGAAGATATAAAAATGTTTCCCATCGTTAACATTTTGATGTGTTTCCTTCTGATCTTTTTACTACATACAGAAACAAAGTGTATAAAATTGGAATCCCACTGTATACAGGATTTTGCATTTTTTAAAGCTTATTTATTTATTTTGAGAGAGTGAGTGAGTACAAGCAGAGGTGGGGCAGAGATAGGGAGAGAGAGAATCCCAAGTAGGCTCTGCACTGTCAGTGCAGAGCCCCATGCGGGGTTCAATCCCACAAACAAAGCAAGATCATGACCTGAGCCAAAACCAAGAGAGGCTTAACCTACTGAGCCACCCAGGTGCCCTGGATTTTGTATTTTTATTGTGTATTTTGTAACTTCAAATTGTGAGTATTTTCTTCTTTTTATTTATGTATGTTGAAACAGAGTAGGAGCAGGGGAGGGGCAGAGAGAGGGAGAGAGAGGCTTCTCGTTGTCAGCACAGAGCCCAACTCGGGGCTCAATCTCACAACCTTGAGATCACGACCTGAGCTGAACTTAAAAGTTGGATGCTTACCTGACTGAGCCACCCAGGTGCCCGTGTGGGCATTTTCTTAGGGATTAACTCTTCCTCGAGGACTGGGGGCAGGAGCCTGACTGGCAGGCCCGGGGGTGGATGGAAAAGAAAACCAGATGCACCACAACCCAGAGGAAGAAAGAAGCTTCAAAGCTGCCCTTGTAGGCGGTGTGCCCACTACGCTCTGTTCCCTGGGCTGCTGAGTACCACTTGGTTTCCTCGAAGCCTGGTTTTTGTCATTGCTCCTGGATTTTCTTGGACTCAAACAAACACACTCCCAGATGAGTTTGGTGCTCGTTACTCTGGGGCCCGACGGTACCCTGTGCTCCTCTGCTGCAGAGAACTTGGTGCCTTGGCACACTGGAAGTGTTGGTTTATTTTGTCCACCCCACCCTCACTAGACGGTGTGCCCACCAGGCACTGTCACCTTATCTTATTCTCCCCATTTCCCCCCATGCCCATGGCATATTACTCAGCAAATAGTAGATTCTTCCTAAGAATGAAATGAATGAGCAGAAATACACACTGAGAAGAGACACTTCTTTCACTGGACCAGTTGCTGGCACTCATTTGCCTCCACAGAGGAGTGGATACTTTTGAGAGAGAGAGACAGAGAAGCAAAGGAGGGGCAGAGAGAGAGAGGGAGACAGGATCAGAAGGAGGCTCTGCACAGTCTGCACAGAGCCCAACCTGGGGCTCGAACTCAAGAACCACGAAATCATGACCTGATCTAAGGTTGGATACTTAACCGACAGAGCCACCCAGGTGCCCCTACCTTGGCATTTCTGATTCACAGCTACACGGCCTGCCAAGGTGGCCAACAGACAAGTTGTCACACCACCAGGGCATGCGTCATGTGTTGCCCTGTGGAAACAGGCCCAAGTTGCATGGTCAAGATGTGAAATGCAGAAAACGGACCCGGCAGGGCGTAAGGAAGAGGCAGTCTGTTCAGAGTTGCTGTTGTTGGGCCCATGGACTCGCGAGTGATTGGTCTGGGCTTCTTGCCGGCCCGGTCAGCTCTTGCTCTGCCCGCCCTCCTGGAGGGTTGGGAGAGAGTGGAAACAGTCTGTGTCTAAAAGCCAAGGTAAGATGAGAAGAGGGAGAGTGAGGGAGGGCAGAAGTCAAGAGCAGAGTTAAGACTGTTCTCATTTTCCCCTTTGAACCTAGTCATTTGAGGTTTTACACTTGGAATAATAATAGCAACAGTTGCCACAGACAGAGTGCCCCATACGGGCTGGGGACACAGTCGAGGTCTTCACCCACATCACCTCGACGAGCCCTCACCACAGCCCTCCGAGCCAAGCACTACTATTCTCTGTCTGTTACAAATAAGCAACAAATTGAGGCTCAGAGAGGTTCGGTGAATGCCCAACGTCACACAGCTGCTTAGCAGAGTGCCTGGGCCACTGTGAACACGGTTAGCGGGAGCTGTTACAGATAGTATGGCTATTACTAATCAACATAAGCAGTGGCTGATGCCATGGGCTCAAAGGCCCAAAGCAGGCTCTGAGTTGCAGACACCCTTAAGGCCTCCTGGAGTCCACGGAGGCCTGCTCCATGGGCCCCAAGGCTCCCTGGCCCCCCTTCCTGGCCCTTCAGGACTTGTGAAGGTGACTCCTTGGGTGGCGGGGAAAAACGATGCCATGCTTGCGTTTGGCTCCTTCTTGCTTCCTGCAAATGCCCTGAACATTTTCCATTTTCTGAGCGCTTTAGTGAAACGGCTGTGATGTGGTTGATGGTATTTGTAGTCGGAGCCAAGTCAAGCTTGCCCCGGGAGAGCAGCTCTAGGGGGCTCGTCAGTGCTCCTGTAGCCCATGGGCCCCTTGCCGGTGTCTCCCAAGGCCAAGGGCAACTGCTGAGACAGCACGCCCCTTGACCCCTGCGCTGCCTCTCTGGCGAGGGGGTGGAAACCAGCACCGAATCAGCCCACCTTAGCCTTGCTGGGGCCTCTGCTCTGCTTATGATGCTCTTTGTGGTTCAGGGACCACTGCGGATGGCGCAAGATGGTCTCCCTTCCAGTGTTTTTGGCCATTTTTTGTTTGTTTGTTTGTTTGTTTTTTCCTGGATCCGGGAGGAACTTTGAAACGTCAAATGACCCTCGAGCCAGGAATCCCCACAGCCTCCTTCTGAGGGGTAGATGATCACCAGATGCTGTTTATATAAAATAAATGGCTTCCCCCCCCCCACCCCATGAAGCACAGGGGCCTGAATCACTGGCTAACCCCTCTTTTACCTTAGCAGCTGGAGCACACGGCCCTCTGGAAGAGGGTGTGTCTGCAGAGAGCAATTTGGCTCCAAAAAGCCCCAGTTTGTGTGGAAACCGTGTCACCCAGGGAGGCAGGCCAGGGGCAGACCGGCAGCCCCCACGGGACCCGCTGAGGAAGGCGGGGGTAGTGCCGCACAATGATCTTCTGCCTCCTCAGGCAGACTTTCAGAGGGGTCCCCTCATCCAAATGCCCCCCAAACATCACGAGCCCTAGAGATGAGAGAGAAAGAGTGTTTTTCTTGGACTTCAAATACCAGAGGACTTGGCTTGGGCAATAGCTGTTCATTCATTCATTCATTCAACACACAATGTATGAGGGTCTACCGTGAGCCAGGCACTGTGCTAGGCACTCAGCTCATCAGAAGAGAGAGTCCCAGCTCACATCCAAAGGAATTTCAGAGAACAGTAGCTGACATTTATTGAGTGCCAGAAACTGGACTCACTGCTGTCCATGCCTTATCTTTTTGAATGCTCATTCCAGAACTGGCAAGTTGGTCCTTACAGATGGGGAAACTAAGGCTCAGAGATCTCACTGACTTGCTCCAGGCCACCTAACCAAAAAGTGGCAGAAGTAAGCTTGAAAAACCCAAGTGAGTCCAAAGGCCCGAGGTATATGTGCATTACTGCCTACTGGAAGGGTCTGGAGCCGATAATGCATATCTGGCCCACTGCCTATTTTTTTAGTGTTTATTCATTTTGAGAGAGAGAGAGAGAGAGAGAGAATGCAAGCTGGGGATGGGCAGAGAAAAAGGGAGAGCGAGAACCCCAGGCAGGCCCTGTGCTGTCAGCTCAGAGCCCGACATGGGGCTGGAACTCACAAACCGTGAGATCATGACCTGAGCCAAAACCAAGTCGAACACTTCACCGACGCTTAACTGTCCAGAGCGAAACATGGCTGTTATGTTTCTAAGTGGTTTAAAAAAAAATCAAAAGAAGAATATTTTTTGAAGTGAAAATTACATGAGATCCAATAAAGTTTTATTGAGGCACAGCCACACCCATTCACTTACACATGGTCTAAGGCATTTCCACGGCAACGGCAGGGCTGAGGAGTTGTGACCGAGGTCTCATGGCCCACAAAGTTATCTCTTTACAGGAGTGTTTGCCAACTCCTCCCCCACATCACCTTGCAGATCACTGGCAGAAAAAACGGCAGGTGTCAGCGCACATCTGACCTCAGTGGACAGGGGGTGTCCAGAGCCCTGTCCTCCTATCCCAGCCTTTTGCAGGGAGCCTCCAGTGAGCAGGTCCAAGATGGCTGCCTCTGAGTTCTTTTCAGCACTTCTTTCAAGAGTCTTTGAGGCCTGAGATGTTTAGGGTGGTATTAGGTTTTCCCTCAAATGTTTAGATGAAAATGTAGACAGCGGCTCTAGGATTATTTGTGAACACAGCCCTGAAAGCAATCCTGTTGTTCTTTGCCGAGAGGTGCCAAATTATCTCAGGCTCCACTGGGAGCTGCCTGCCAGGCCTTATATGGGCATAATCTCCAAACCCGGGCTTGTCTCGCTCTGCAGTATGGTCAGATCCACTTTTAAGGTTATGTGTGACCATTTCTGGTGTTTCCATTTGCTCAAGCTGTGAGGGATTTAGCTTCTACGGCACTTGAAGGAAGCACGAATGCTGTCAACTCTGCACACATCTTATTTGGACATGAAAGATGACAATTGACCTTTTTTTGGGGGGGGGGCCATCATCTCCCTTTATGTTTGTCTATAGGTGAAGGAAAGCATTTTTGTAGGCGCTGGAATGGGGGAGATGCAGTTTCATTATCCTGGTTGTTTCCTGGCATTCGTGTGATTGAAGAGATCTTGATAAAACAGTTACAGTGAGTCTACAGGCAGTGGGTACTGTGTGAGGCATTCCAGGTGTGTTATGTTACTTAGACTTTGTAGCATTCACTCAACAGATATCTCTCGAATGCCTGCTAAATGCCAAGCGCTGTGCCAGGCCAAGGCTGCAACAGTGATGGAGATGGACAGGCCCTTTCCTTATGGATCTGACCCTCTAGTAGGAGGAGCAGAACTTAAACAAGTAAAGGGATACTATCAGTGGGGCGCCTGGGTGGCTCAGTTGGTTAAGTGTCTGACTTTGGCTCAGATCATGATATCATGGTCTGTGGGTTCAAGCCCTGTGTCGGGCTCTGTGCTGACAGCTAGCTCAGAGCCTGGAGCCCGCTTTGGATTCTGTGTCTCCCTCTCTCTCTGCCCCTACCCCACTCACTCTCTGTCTCTCAAAATAAAATAAAGACATAAAAAAAGAGAGTTACTATCAGTCCTCACAGATTGTGATAAGTGGGATAAGTCAAAAGAACCATGTGCCATGACAGAGTGATGGGGAGACCCACCCATGACTGGGCAGTCAGGGCCAGCCTCTAAGAAGAGGAGACCCTGAAGATGAGTCCCTGGTGGAGAAGAAGGAGCTGGCTGGGAGACTCCCAGTAACAGGACTGGAAGTCTTGGTGTATAGGAGTTCAGTTAAAATTAATGGAAGTTGGGCATCTGGGTGGCTCAGTCAGGTGAACATCTGACTCTTGATGTCGGCTCAGGTCATGATCTCAGTGTTGTGGGATCAAGCCCCACATCGGACTCCGTGCTGAGCATGGAACCTTCTTGAAATTCTCTCTCTCCCTCTGCCCCCCTGCCACTGTTGGCTTACACTTTTTCTCTCTCAAAACAAAAGTTAACAGAAGAGCTATGCCAGTGACTCAGTTGATGGGAGCCGCATGCTGAGGCAGCCAGGGCTACAGGGGTTGTGTTCTCGAGGCCTTAACTTGGAGCCGTAACTCAGGCTAGCCCCGGCAAATACAGCTTTGGTTCAAAAGACAGCAGCTGGACATGTAAGGTGTCCTTGATTGGACATCCACTTCCACCAAGGTTTATGATATTCTTCCCGTGAACCAGTGCACCTTATTCTCTGGGGATCCAGAGGCAAATCAGACAGCAAGGAACTCGCGCTCTACTGGAAGAAATCAGTCATATAATCAAATAAATAACTGGACAGTGTGGTGAGTACAACAGGAGACATATGTATAAGACTCTAGAGTAGCACAGGACAGGGGGTGCTGAACACATTTGGGAGGGAGGCAGGGAATGGCCAAAGGAGGCTGAATTTTGAAGGGTGAGAAGGGCCTTCCAGGACAAAGAACCCCGCTGAGCATAGCCTCAGAGGCAGGAAGCCACATCCTCTGGGCGTCTGGGGAATCAGAAGCACCGCGAGATGGATTTTTGAGCATGGAGTACAAGGTGGGGGGCGGGTCGAGGTTCCAGCTGGAGCAGGTCACAGGAGGGCCACGAGGATAAGTGTTCCGGATTTGAGCTGCACTAAAGGTATGTAAACACAAGAACCAGATCTCCCTGGTGAGCTGCCTCGATAATGCCCCCTCTTGTTACCTAATCCTGCTGGTGTAGACTCTGCTGGTGTAGACTCGGTTTTCTAAGAAGCTATGGTATTTCAGAGAAACTGCCTGATCCTTTTTGTAGGCAAATTTCATGCTTTCATATATAGTTTTCTCCCCATCTAAGTACTTTATACTGTTCTTACAGCTTTTCAAAGCATCTACCATATGGTATTTCTCCCCAGTGGGAGATTATTACCCCTTTATCTGGGGGGAGATGAAATGAAGTCATCTGCCCGTGAGAGTGACAGCTGCAAGTGGGGATGTGCTCTCTCTGGGCAGGAGGCTCAGCGCGCCTCCTCCGTGAGAGTGGCTGTCCCCACGCAGCCACCCTTGCAGCCTTCCTTTTGTCCTGGCTTCCCATTATATAAGAGCATTTTTGCAGCGATGAGCTCTGCGCTTGTTCTGAGTATTTTAGGTGTCAAACATCCTGTTTTTCTCTGACTAATGTGACCCTGTCAATGACCCACTGCATTGCAGAATGACATCATGGGATTCAACCGAGAATGGATGAGGACAAGTGATTATGGGAGCCTAGGGACCAAGCTTCTCCCTTTACCTTGTCAGCAACTTGTTCGGAGATGTGAAACAAGAAGTCTGCAAATGAGTGTTCGCTTTGCAGAGAGCAGAGGTCACACACTACAGCCCGTGGACCAAATTCAGCCCACCGAGCAAGTCTGAGCTGGCTGTTTTTGCAAATAAACTTTTATTGGCACCCAGCCATGCTCATTGGTCTGCACATTGTATGTCGCTGCTGTTGCAGTACAGAAGCGGAGTTCAGCCCAGGCAACAGAGCCCATATGGCCCACGAAGCTGCAGATATCTACTATCTGGCCCTTATAGAAAACGTTTGCCAAGCCCTGCAATGAGGCCACTGCCCCCCTCCCCCCAAGCCTCCCCCCGGAAGAGAGCGTGTGAGTTTACTGGTGGCCCCCATTTCCTTCCCCTCCTCCCCAAACACATGGCATACAAACGAGAGAGGTTGGGTTTTAACAAGCATAGCAAAGCTTTCATATTTATTCAATGACATCAGAACTTTTACATTTAGTAAACGAGCGTTGTCCTTCCAAGATGTCCCCTTGGGAGATTGCACACTTATTCCATTGCTGCCGCCAGGACATCTCAGGGGCTGCTCATCAGAGTCGAGTTATGTGACACCTGAGAATAATCCCCTTCACCTTCTCTTTGGACCCAGAGTAGTGTAGCCTTGTTGGAACATCGGCCTAGCGACCATGATCCAATGTTAGCCAGTTAAAACACAAAATCAATTTAGCACTCAGCCATCCCAAGAAATTGGCGGCAGGTTTTGAAGGTAATTCCTTAAAAAGCACTCCACAGAAGATTTCTTCAGACTAAAAAGGGACTTCAGCCATACCCAAGGGCTCACGGAGTCCAGGGTTCTATTTAGAAACACCTTTTGGGATTCGGATGTGTTTTCAGCATTTGGGCCATTTGATTTCTCACAAAACAAAACACTCAGTGTGCGAGTTTCCCCTCCCTATTGAGGGACTGCCGTGGGAGGGCTGGGCTTGCCGGGAGGCGGGGGGCAGGTCAACATTTCGTGGTCACTCCTGTCTCATGGAGCAGACCACTGAGGCGGAGGGCCTCTGCAGTTGGATGGTTCCTAGAGATCATGACGCGCAGGGCCACCTGGGTGGCTCAGTCAGTTAAGTGATCGACTCTTGATTTCGGCTCAGGTCATGGTCTCACAGTTCGTGGGATGGAGCCCCGAGTCAGGCTCTGCACTGTCAGTTCGGAACCTGCTTGGGATTCTCTGTCCCTCGCTCCCTGCCCTTCCCCCATTTGCTCTCTCTTGCTCTCTCTCAACAACAACAACAAAAACATGAGATGGTTACTCTCTGCTCCACATTTCTGCTTTCTCACTTTCCTTCAACTCATTCAGCAATGGGGATATTGCATGGCCAGCCCTGAAGCAAAGAGATAACCAGTTCAGTGAGTTGCTTTTTTGTGTGTCCACTCTCTTTTTTTGGCCTCCCACATAAAATGTTTGTATTTCCTGAGCTCACGGATTTCTGCTGGGCCTCTGGGGAGAGGGAGGAGTTACTCAGATCCAAGTTTGTGCTTATACTTCCCATGTGCTTGCATGAAGAAGTCCAATTGAGTTCATTTATTTTGAGAAACAGAGAGAGAGAGAGCAGCGAAGGGGCAGAGAGAAAGAGGATCCCAAACAGGCTCCACACTGTCAGCACAGAGCCTGACATGGGGCTCAAACCCTGTGACATCATGACCTGAGCCAAAATCAAGACTCTGACGCTTAATGGACTGAGCCACCCAGGCACTCCAAAGAGTGGTGCTTTCCAACTGACTCTTAGTTAACACAGAATGGAAATCTAACAAAGATAGGTTTCAGTTGGGAGGCTCTTTGGCTCTTCTGAGATTTTCTTGTTCCAGGGACCAGAACTCAAACTTGAGCTGTTATCTGTAGCCCCAAGTGAGGGGTGGTCCTCGAGTTCTGGAACCAGGTCTTTTATGTCCTGGGCCCCCAAGGGCACTGAGAGCGTCTGATCACTCACCAGAGTTGGTGCAGACGTCACACAGTATGTGTCTGTACTGCACGATTCTTCATTGTCATGTATGTCCTTCCCAAATATGTCGATCTGGCCCCGCCGGACTCTTTCAGGAGTAGGAATTATGTCTCATATTATTCGGGTAGCACTACACAGGCTCTCTTGAATGAGGGGCACATAATAAGCTGAATTGTCTACGGTGGTAAGTCAGCTAGTAAGCAAATGGGGCTTTGGGCATTTGGTTTTATCATTTGGGATTACTGTCCATTCTGCTACAACTTAATAATCAAGAGGCCTTTAGATATGAGACTTCCAAGTGTTGAATACCACAGGACTTCCATCCATCAGGCAGCATTTGAGGGAAATTGCACTTTGTTCATAAAAAGCCTGGCAGAAAAAGTCTGGTCCTTGGGAGATGTCCAAACTAACATGGCTCTCCACCAAAGGGAGAGGTAGAGGAGAGGTTTTTAATTTTTTTTCAAGAGAGCTCTTTACTTTGCAGTTTCAACAAAAGAAAGGGTGGGGGGGGGCTTCGGAGATGTTTTTTGGAAAGCACGGAACCTCAATTTTGATGCAGAGCAAGGGAGAAGTCGTGTTGGCAAGGGCTTCCTTTGGGCTCCCTACTTAGTATTCACAAGAGTGAAGAACTCCATTTAGTAGGTTGGACACGTTCCTGTGGGCAGAACTTCTGGAGGTGGAACAGTGCTTTCTGTTCCTGCTGGTGGGGGAGTGGGGGTGGGAACATGGGAGCCCTGAAGACAGAGGCAGGGCAGTGAGGGAATGCAGGCACCGTTGCCAATATCCCCCTCCACTGCTCCCCAGAAAAGCGAGGACTGTTCTAAAAGGCCACTAGACATCCGGGCCACTCAGTCCTGCCTTGGGTCTCGTCACTAGCCAGCAGTATGCTGGCTCTCATGAGTGTTCGTGGGACATCTGCGCCCCAGGCCTTACCTATTACCAACTAACCAGTCTCCAGCACCCCAATGAAAGTTTTAAGAAGGCAGCTCCTTTTTTTTTTTTTTAAGCCAGCCACGGGGCAGAGCTATGTTTTCTTCTTTCCGTATCAAGGGTCTGTCCCATTTGGAAATTAAAAAAATAAAAAGAACCTTGGGTGTCTGGGTGGCTCAGTCGGTTAAGCATCTGACTCTTCAGCTTAGGTCATGATCTCATGGTTTGTGAGCTCGAGGCCCACAATGGGCTCTGCACTGACCATTCAGAGCCTGCTTGGGATTCTCGCTCTCTCTCTCTCTCTCATAAAAAAACATGAGAAAAAAAGATCCTTCCCCAGTGTTCTTTCATGAGTGCCAGAGGCATATCATGCTGGGAGAAGACAGACCCCAGTCCTTAGGGAACAGCTGGTGACCCACCCTAGGCCCCAGCCAAGACTTTGCAGGTTTGGCACTTAGTTTACTGCTCCCACGTGAGGACTCCTCCTCTCCTCTGAGGGTTACATTTCATTCATTTGTACATTGGTTCATTCATTCAATTCATCCATCCTGTTTTCATCCAATATTCACACTATGTGCCACACTTGAACCCAGGCGCTATGGTACAGCACAGGGCAAAACCAGACCAGGTCCCTGTTCCCATGGAGTGTACATCCCTGCTTGAAAAGGTAGACAATAAACAAAGGAACACAAACAAGGAAAAGATCCAAGAGGGGCAAGTGCCACACAGTGAATGAAAGTGTGTGGGTGGGGAGCACCTGGGTGGCTCAGTCAGCCAAGCCTCTGACTTCAACTCAGGTCATGATCTCACAGTCCGTGAGTTCAAGCCACACGTCAGGCTTCACGTTGGGCTCTGTGCTGACAGCTCAGAACCTGGAGCCTGCTTTAGATTCTGTGTCTTTCCTCTCTTTCTCTGTCCCTCCCCTGCTCGCTCTCTCTCTCTCTCTCTCTCTCTCTTTCTCTCTCTCTCTCTCTCAAAAATAAACATTTTTTAAAAAGTAGAAAGTAGAGGAATGTGGTAGAGTGACTGGGTTGGACGGGACAGCATACATAAGGAAATGACCACAAGCCTGAGACGCGAAAGATGAACCAGACTTTCACAGATGAGGGTATAAGGCTGGGCTGGAGCAAAGAGCTGACTATGAGCTAGACACATGGCATATGGAGGGGAACACATGAGATGACGTCTCCAGCCTCCAGAGCTTCTAATCTGGATGGAGAGACAGAAAAGAGGCAGCTACAATTCAGTTAAATCAAGGCAATGACAGGAAGAATATGTGGAGAGCTCTGGAAATACAGAGCAAGGGCCCTAAAAGCCGAGTGCAAGGGCCAAAGTAGGCTTTCTGGAGGAAGTGGCATTTAAGCCGTGACATGAAGGATGAGAAGTCAGCTAGGTACACAGGGTGAGGGTGAAGTGAAGAGAAGGGACAGTATACTTGAAGGGCCAGTGCTCACAGTGCATGGGCATGTCTGAGGGACCAAGAAAAGTTTACAGAGCATAAGAAAGGGGAGGGAGTCCTGGAAGGGGAGACGGGAGAGGTAGATACTGTCACGTTATGGATTTGGGGTCCATATTTTGATGACAATGGAGGAACCATCAGTTTTAAGTGGGGGAGAGACACAATCCAATGTATGTTTTGAAAAGACCACTGTTCTGGCTGCCATGGGGAAACCGGGCTGTAGGGGAGTGAGAGTGGAGACAGGAAGATCAGGTAGGAGATGAATCCATTTATCCAGGTGAGATAGGATGTTGGCTTAGATAGCGCAATAGATGGAGACAAAGATAAGTGGGCAGATTTTCGAGATATTTAACATGCTCCTGTGTCTCCTCTATTTTTTGTGTTTTGGCAATTGAATCTAGAGGCTTAACCAGATTTGGTTCATTTTTTTTTAAGCAAGACCACTTCATTGGTGGTGGTGTGTGCTTCCATAGGGAGGTATGAAAATATGATAATGTCTGTGTGATGTTAGCCGCTATTGCTAATATGGCTAATCTCAGGCATAGATTTCCACTGAGGATTGCAAAGGGGTGATATTAGAATTCTACCATCCCATCTTCACTTATCAGCTGGAAATACTTCTATAGATAGAAATGTCCCCTCATTTACTATATGGTTTGATGGTGGTACCATTTCTATAGAAAGGCAGGATGGATGTTTGATTCTTTCCCTCTATTTACCAGTTCTTAAAATAATGGGTTGGATCCTTAGCACCCTCCAAAAGTGACCAATGAGTGTTCTCCCCATAGCACTCCAGACAAGCTGTCACCCCCATTATCCCACCTAAAAGGCTCTGGTACAGGTCATTGGTGATCTTCATGGTGCTAAACCCAGTGATAGAGCCTCCACCTAGGTTAAATCTCAACAGTATTTGACACACTCCTGTTGAAACACTTTTATTTCTCTTTTCTTCCAAAACAATCCAGTCTCCTGGTTTTCTCCCCATGTCACTGACTGCTCCTTTGTTGAGTCCTCCTCTTCCCTCTGACTTCTTTGGTTTTTTAATTAATCTCTACACCCAACATGGGGCCCAAGATAGAGTCTGATGCTCTACTGACTGAGCCAGCCAGGCGCCCCCTCGGACTTCTTTTTTTTTTTTAGTTGAGATATAATTCACGTACCATTAAATTTACCCTTTTGTAGTGTACAATTAAGTGGGTTTTAGTATACTTACAGAGTTGGTAATCATTACAATGATCCAATTCCATAACACTGGCTTCACTGTAAAAAGTAACTCTTATTTATAAACAGTCATTCTGTGTCCCCACTCCGAGCCAACCATGAATCTATTTTCCATCTCTTTGGATTTACCTATTCCTTTTTCTGACTTCTTAGCATTGGAACACTCTAGGGCTCAGGTCCTCTTCCTCTTTATCTGTCCTTACTCCTTGGTGATCTCATCCAGTTCCATGACTCTAAATACAATCCATATACTGATATCACCATCATGGGCCTCTCCCCTGAATTCTAGACTTGGATATCTGTGTCGCTACTTAACCTGTCCATGTGGATGTCTAGCAGACCTCTCAAATGTAATGTGGTCAAAATAAGTTGCTGATCACCTAGAATCTGCTCTACCTGTATAGTCTTGATCTCAGATTATGACAAGCCCACCTTTCCTGTGGCTCAAAACCTTGAAGTCATCTTTGACTCCTCTCTTCCACTCACACCTGACATTTACTACATCAGGAAATCCTCTTGGCTCTGATGCGAAGATATATCCAGAATCCAACCGTGTCTCACATTCTCCACTGCTGTGTCTCTTGTCCGAGTCACCGTCATTTCTCATCTGATTATTTCAATAACCTCCCTGTTGGCACCCTTATGCCTTCTATGGTTTTCAACCCAGAAAAGGACGATTCTTTTTTTTAGGTGTTATTGTTTTATATTTTAATGTTTATTTATTTATTGAGAGAGAGAGCGAGCGAGCGAGCGAGCGAGCGCCAATGGGGCAGAGAGGGAGGGAGATAGAGAATCCCAAGCAGGTTCTGTGCTGTCAGCACAGAGCCTGGTGCAGGACTCAATCCCACAAATTGTGAGATCATGACCTGAACCAAAACTAGAAGTCAGACACTTACCTGACTGAGCTACCCTGGCACCCCAGAAAAGGATGATTCTTCAAATATTTAAGTTTGATGGTAAGAAGGGCATTATATAATGACACCTATTACATACATAGCACCTGCTAGATGCCAGGCACTGCAAGGTCTCATGTGCTCTGGCCCCATTTCTTCTATGATTTCACTTTCTACTGCTTCTCCCCATCGAGAAGTTGTATTACATCCATATTTTGCGGCAGAGGAAACTGGAGAGTTAAGTGAATTACTGAAACTCACACCTCTGGTAAATGCTTGGATTCCAAATCAAGCACTGTGTGGCTTCTCTTGCCTCTTCTCAAGGCTCCTTGTCTCAAAACGGTATTATTTTGTGGGTATCTCTGGACTCCCAATGCACACATGTAAATGGGACCCTAACAGTGACATTTACATGTTAGATGTTGTCCAAAAGCAGGCTGTGTCTTGTGGGTTTATTTTTCTTTCATGCTTTTCCATCTTTGGCGGTACAGCCACAAAGGACAAACTTGGTCCTGCTCAGACACCAGAGACGACGGAACTGACACACGCATCAGTGAGAAAGAACAATGTGATGGGAGTAGAAGATGAATTGTTTTCTGGAGTGAAGATTGTGTACAGCAGAGGCAATTTATCATGTCGTATCATCACTGAAATTATCTCCCTGCCGCCTGCCAGCCTGTCAGAAGCTTTGCTTCAGTGGCTTCCTCAGTGTTATTTAAGCAAATGAAATATTCTTGCTTCTAGCTTTGTTTATGCAATGTTTTGTACTGCTTTAGTAAGAGAATGCATTTTAATAACTTTAGGGACTTTATAGATAGTCA
Source organism: Suricata suricatta (assembly GCF_006229205.1). Lineage (NCBI taxonomy): Eukaryota > Metazoa > Chordata > Mammalia > Carnivora > Herpestidae > Suricata > Suricata suricatta. The sequence continues at coordinate 96,542,327 of NC_043717.1, forward strand.
AGGATACTTGTGACAATATTTTTGCAGCCATGTAATAAAACAAGCATCGCGTTCTGGACGGGGTCAGATTGCCTAACACTTGCTGGCAGAATCCTTGATATTTGATGCCAACTCGGCTAAATTAAACACAGTTAAAGCAAAATCACTCTATTATGAACCTAAAGGTTGGGGTGGGTTTTTCCACCAGGCTAGACTTCAGTTTTGGAGGGGCAATGGGAGTGTGGTTGAAGAGGATGTTTTTGAAAGGGTTGTGCTAAAGTGTTTTTTATGCCGCTTGACAGAGGTAAGATTTGTAAACGGGTGGCCCCATAAATGGACTGGAGAGTCTGAACAGAACTTGGACTGGTCTCTCTCTTCTGAAAACATAATGCCAGTGGTTGATATTAGCTCCATTTTACAGAGGTGAGTCAGGGAAGCTGCAACAAACCTCACCTTCTAATTCTGGTTTTCACATTTCTAGTTTTAAAATGTTTGGTGCTTTACCGTTACTGCCACCCCCATGGACCACCTTTAAGCGATTGCAAATGGACAGTAGCGATTTAGCATAGGTATCAGCATGAGTCCATTCTCCTTATCCTTGAGATTGCGCTTTCCTTCTTCTTGGTGCCTTTGTTTGCTTCTTCACTTCTGGAAAGAGGCGCTATGCTCAGGTTCTCTGCACACCAGCCAGCCTGTGGTCTTTGAGGGACCACTTAATCGGCCACCTCTCTTTCTTTCTCAGGGCCCCAGACAGTGGGCGGTTCCTTCTTTTCTTTAATTTTTTTAAATGTTTATTTCTTTTTGAGAGAGAGAGAGAGACAGAGCGTGAGCTGGGGAGGGGCAGAGAGAGAGAGAGGGTGACAGAGAATCCAAAGCAGGCTTGAGGCTCCGAGCTGTCACCACAGAGTCCGATGTGGGGCTCAAACTCACAAACTGCGAGATAATGACCTGAAACGAAGTCAGACACTTAACCGACTGAACCACCCAGGCGCCCCATAGGCAATTCCTTGTTAATACAGAACACAGGCCAGTTTACCATCACACCTGCCTGTGGGTTTACCTCTGCCCTCGGGAATGAACAGCTATTCCCTCTTCCATAAACCAGCCCTTCCAATATTCAAAATGGAAAAAGCCTTCCATGATCCTCCTTAGGTTTTTATCTCAAGCTCCTCCATACATGGCAGGGTTACTTCTCATTGTCATCCTAAAGATTGGCCTCTGCCCCCTCTTAAATTGGTCAAGATCTTTCCAAAAGCATTGCATTTGGTCTCTAAATCTAAGCCCAGGCACAAATAAAACAACGCATTGGACTCTTGCTCAACATTAAAAACGGTTGTCTCAATTAGGAAGAAAGTTCCAAGGCTTTACTTTATGTCTCAGCTATGAGTTCTTATTACAACCCCATTCTGTCCTACATGACAAAACAAAGATCCAAAGAGATTTGAAAATGATGAGCCAGAACCAACAAGATGAAATAGAACAGAAGCTTTTGCATTTGCCGAAGCAGCTTAAATTACACGTGCTTTTCAAATCTCCACGTCACACGGCTGACTCATACAGAACTTGTGGTTAACTGAAGCCCCCAAGTTTCTCTCCATGCTACCAGTTAGGTCTTCCTCATACACTACTTTAAAATTGTTAGACATTAAAAATCATCTTGTTGGCTTCTACTCATTATTCTGGACTGCCTGGACCTTCTTATTATTTAAAAAATTTTTATTAAGTTATAACTTAAGTAAAGTGTATAGATCCTAAGTGCACAGCTTGACTGATCCACACACATACACACACACACACGCACACTTTTAATCACCATGCAGATCAAGACACAGAACATTGCCAGCACCCAGAAGGCATCCAGTCAAATAACTCCCACCCTAAGGTAACTACTATCCTGATTTCTAACAGTGTAGATTAGTTTTGCATGTTTTTGAACTTCATATAAATAGAATCATACAGAATGTACTCATTTGTGAATGGCTTGTTTCACTTAACCATTACTGCTGTGAGATTCATCTATACTCTTGCATATAGCAGATGGTTCTTTTCCGTTGCTAAGTAGTAGTCATAATGTGGATGTATCGCAATTTATTTATCCATTCTCCTGTTGATGGAAATTTGGGTTGTTTCCAATTTCAGGCTAATACAAATAATGCTGTTATTATGAACATTCTTGTACATGACTTTTGGTGGATACACAAATTTATATTAGGTATAAACCTAGAAGGATACTTGCTGGTTCCAAGAGTACATGTACGCTTAGCTCTAGTATAAACAGTCAGTTTTAAAGGGTGATTGTAGCAATTTACAGACTGTGATGGCCAGTTTTATGTGTCCTACAGTCCCTAGTTATTCAATCAAACACTTATCTATAAAGTATTTTTGTATATATGATTAAAGTCCAAAATCACATAATAATAAAAGGATCAATCCACCAATAAGACACAGTGATTCTGAAGGATCATCAAATGGCAGAGCTTCAAACTACATGGAGCAAAAACTGATAGAGCTGAAAAAAGGAATAGAAAACCCACAGTTATACCTGGAGACTTCAACACCTTACTCTTAGCAATTGGTATAACAACTGGAAAGAAAATCAACAATGACATAGGAAAACTCAACTATACCTCTAACCAACAGTAGCTAATCAACGTCTATAGAAAACTCCACCCAATAAAAACAGAACACACATTATTTTCAAGTGCCAATGAAACATTCACCAAGAACATTCAGAAATTTGAGAGAATTCAAATAATACAGTGTGTGTTCTCCAGCCACAATGAAATCAAACCACAAACCAACTAGAAATGAAGATCACAAAGATAACAGGAAAATCCCCAGTGCTTGGAACCTAAGTAACACACTTCTAACTAATCCATGGGCCAAACAAGAGTCTCAAGAAAACCAAATGATACATTCCAAGAAATGACAATGAGAATTCAACACATCCAAGTTTGTGGGATTTAACAACAGCAGTGCCAAAGGGCAATACATAGCACTGAATTCACACATTAGAAAAGAAGGAATGTCCCAAGTCAATAATAAAAGTGCCCACTCAAATTGCTATGTGCATCCAATGGAAGATGCACTATATAGCCATGGTAATCAAGACAGTGTTGTTTTGATGGAGAGATAGACACACAGATTGGTGTTTAGCTGGAATGGGGCAGGTATTGTCTATATTTTCGTCTATTCCTGTTGGTCGTTGCACGTTTCAGGCTTCTCCAGTGCCCATTCTAGATATACAGGCGACAAAGGAAACCCAGAGAACTCACTGCCATGTCATTCCTGAGGTCTTGAGGTCCCTAGCCAAGTCTGCCTTCTTCTTTACACCTTTTAGAGTCTTTATATGTTTGTTTGTTCCGTTGTGTCTAGGGCTTTTTAGTTGTAATAACTATCTTATTGGGCCAGGAAGTCAGATTTTTTTTTCAGGTCATTTTTTAAGATTTTATTTGTTTGATTAATTAATTTATTTATGTTTATATATTTTTGAGAGAGAGAAAGAGACATAACATAAGCAGGGAGCAGGAGGGCAGAGAGAGAGGGAGACACAGAATCCAAAGCAGGCTCCAGGCTCTGAGCAGTCCGCACAGAGCCCAAGGCAGGGCTGGAACCATGAACCATGAGATCATGACCTGAGCTGAAGTCAGATACTTAACCAACTGAGCCATCCAGGTGCCCCTAAGATTTTATTTTTAAGTAATCTCCACACCCAACAGGGGGATCGAACTCACAACCCTGAGATCAAGAGTCACATGCTCTCCTGACTGAGCCAGCCAGGTGCCCCTCAGGTCCTTTTGAAACCTGATTCTGTCATGCAAGGTACTTAACCATCCCTTGCAAGCTGTATGCCACCTACAAATACAATTAATTTTCCCTGTATTCTGAATTCCAGTTTCTGATTAAAAATGTTGTGCAGAACAAGAGGATACGGAGTCTGCTTCATGTTTTCTTTCTCTTGTGGTTTATTCGCAGCCATTTCTGGCCTCTTGCAGTTCCCTGGCTGGTATCCCCAACAGCGTATATTGGGTTCAATTTGTCTAGTCCATGATTATTCCATTTCTGTCCATTTATTCCTGGTGCACCAAAAACAGCTCTGCCAAGTAACCCCTATTTGCAGAGAAAATGTACGAAAGAGCTCTTCTTTACATGAGCATAATCTGGCGATATATATACATATTCACATATGGGAACACATTTGACCTAGGAGATTTTTTTTCTCCCTTCTCACCCCTTTATTCTCTCAAGTCCAGTTAGATCTGGAGCACAGAAGCAGTCCAGACTTCTGAATACTCATCATGTGATGTATTTTTTTATTGATTATTCCCCCAAAATCTGCCACTTGTGATGGACTACTGAATGCCAGACACTGTGCTAAGAACTCTGCATGTACTCTCTCTAATCCTCATTGTAGTGCTCTGAAGCAGAAACCAATATCTGAAACAATTATGCAGAGAATAAAATTAAGGCAGAGAGAAGATAAGTAGCTTTTCCAAACTAACAGTCAGAATTTGAACCCAGGTCTCCATAAGTGGAGATCCCAAACTGTTGGCCACAATGTTACATTGCCTTCCCTGATGACTTTGCTATTATAGGGATTTATCCTTGACTTGGCATAGCCAACCGACCTAAGTGGCTGTACTGATTCATACTAAGGCATTGCCTCCCATTGCTACATTAGCATGATTTCTTTTTTCAGGTTAGGCCGAACATGGAGCAGGGCCACAGGGAACAGGGAGAAGGTTTGGGGAATCAATTAGGAGGACCAAGGGAGGTTGGTGCCACCAAGACAGGAAAAGTCTGGATAACGAGCTGCAGTCCTGGGGGTGGTAGGCTTACCAAGGCACTGTAGGGACCAGTGCAGATTGAGGATATGGATGGGATGAGTACTGAGTAGGGGTAAGCAGAGCTCAGTTTCCATCTCAGCTGTCAGTCACAGGCTATTTGACTTTGGGCGAACTGCTTGGACTTTCTGAATCTCAAGTTTGTTTTCTGTCATTGAGACGGTTGAAGTATCACAGGGTACAAACTGGTGTCCTGTAGACTGAAAAAAGCAGCAGGTGTGTTGTGTTTGGGTAGCTAAGTGTTATTTTTAAAAATGGGGGGGGCGCCTGGGTGGCTCAGTCTGTTAAGCATCTGACTCTTGGTTTCAGCTCAGTTCATCATCTCACAGTTCATGAGTTCAAGCTCCACATTGGGCTCCATGCTGACAATGCAGAGCCTGCTTGGGATTCTCTCTCTTCTTCTCTCCCTGCCCTTCTCCTGTTCAAGCTCGCTCTCTCTCTCTCAGTCTCTCTTTCTCAAAGAAAGTAAACTTAAAAAAAAAAATATTTTAAACACTTTTAGGCAAGATATGTGCTTTCCAGATCAATGCAGGCTCCATCGTGCTGGCTGCCTCACCCCCAGGGAGTGCCCTGTTGGTTCACCTGCCAGGTCCTGAAGGCATCTTGGGTTTTGACCACTGGCCTGGCCCCTCCCTTTAACTTCCTGAAGAGATGTTCAGCCCTAATCTTCCATGGATGTTAAGTTCATTGCAAAGTAAACTGAGTCTACCCTAGCAGACCAAGCCTGGTAACGTGGAACAAATATTGGCCTAGGAATCAGAAGGGTTCAAGGCTACAACTGAGTGATCTCAGGATGGTCAGCTAACTTCTCTGCCTCTGTTTGTTCATCTAGAAGAGAACATGCTCTGCTACACTCACAGAGTCATTGTAGAAACAAAAGAGTATAAATAATATCAAAAGCAACTCTGAAGACTGAGAAACTTCTGGAATGTGCAGGATCAGTAATTAGTTACTACTGCTTTGCTGCCAAAAAACACCAGCATAGAAGTACCTGTTGATTATGGTGGGTACCATCCTGACAGGCCGCAGTGCCCATTCCGATGGGTTGGTACCTGCATCAGATCAGTTGTTAAATATTTTGAGTGTCACCCCAGTGGCTGTCTGGAGTGACAGACAAGCACACATGTGTCTAAATACAAGCCTATTGGATTTACTTTGTGATACTTCAATGCAAGAATTCACACACACCTGATGTCACTGTGTTTCTCTTTCTCCTTTGTAGAGTCTGAGGCCTTTGAGAAGGACTGGGGTTCAGGTGGAGTGTGGTCAGGACAGTCACTGGAGGACCATGAATCCCTTAATGTCATGTCACCAACTGTAGTGGGTTGAATGGTGCTCGCCCTGCCAAAAGACATGTCTACCTTCTAACTTTTAAACCCTGTGAGTGTGACCATATTTGGAAAAAGCGCCTTCGCAGATGTAATAAGTTAAGGGCCCCAAGACGAGATGGTCCTGGATTACCCAGGTGGACCCTGAATCCCATGATAAGTATTTAAGACAGATAGGCAGACACAGGTGCAGGGGAAGAGAGAAAGACAGAGGCAGAGACTGGAGTGACGTAACCCACATGCTGAGGAATGTGAGAAACCCCAGAAGCTGGAGGAGCCCAAGAAGCGCTCTCCCCTAGAGCTTTGGCCCTGCCTGCCATCTTGGTATTGGACTTCCCGCCTCCAGGACCGAATAAATGTCAGTTCTGGTAGACCACCAAGTTTGTGGTCATTTGTCAAAGTGGCCCCAGCTAACTAATGCAACACCTCTCACTTCTCATTCAGAATGCCTGTGTCCGGCTTAGAACACCATGGCATTATGCTCCCGGTATTTCTTGTACTCCTAAGTTCTAAGTGGTATGCATGCCCTTTTTTATTTTTAACCATTCAAGCTATGTGAATGTTTCATTCCACTCCCCAAATCAGGCTTTGGCATTATTCAAGACTGCTTTTTGACTATAAGGGTACATCATGCAGTCAGACGGACGCAAGTGCTGTTCCCTCCTGTTCTACGTGTTAGCTTAGTGACCTCTGGCAAATCACGTAGACTTAGTTGCTTCATGTGTACAATTGGGTTAACACCCCCTCCCTGGCAGGGTTATTGTGAGCATTAAACACAATGAGCCCATGGCAGAGGTGAAGTAAACAACACCTCTTGATACTCATGAAATGTTATTCTGTGTTGGGTGTTGAACATGCGTGAAGCTCCCTGTCTTCCCTAGCCCGTGACTTTTATTTTTTTAATGTTCATTTATTTACTCTGTGTGTGAGAGAGAGATAGTATGAGCAGAGAAGGGGCAGAGATGGAGAGAGAAACAGAGAATCCCAAGCAGGCTTGTCATTGTCAGCACAGAGCCCAACGCGGGGCTCAAACTCATGAACCATGAGATCGTGAGCTGCGCTGAAATCATGAGTTAGATGCTTAACTGGCTGTCCCACCTAGGTGCCCCGATCTTCATTACTTTTGAAGATTGTCCTACTCAAAGGCTCGGCAATGCCTCCCACCACTCTCCTTACTCATACTGTTCCAGCCACTCTGGCTCCTGTGCTGTTCTTGAGAAATGTCCAGTACATTCCATTCTCATGGCCTCTGTGCTTGTGTTCCATCTGTCTAGAACACTCCCAGATACCTGCATGGCTTGCTTCCTTACTTCCTTCAGTTCTCTGCCCAAACGTACCTCTTCCCCAAGAGGCATTTCCTCACCTCCCTAAATAGCACACCTCCCCACCCCTCTCTGTCGCCTTGACTTGATTTCTTTCTATTTAAAGTCTTTATCATCACCTGATATATGTATTTGTCGACTGTGTGTCTCCCTTCATTAGAATGTAAGCTCCAAGTAGGAGCAGAACATTTGCCTTTTGTATAAACGGCTCTATCCCTGGTGCCTAGAACAGCAGGTGCTCAACAAATATTTGAATAAATGAATAAACATATGAATAAGTGAATGAATGAGTACATAGTCGAGCTGTGTAGACAAGTGAACATTCAGTTCCAGTGCGGTGTAATCAGTGCTATGCCATGTTCGCATAGAGTGGGGGCCCCTCATCAGGCTGGGGGGTGGAGTGGGGGTAAGAACTATTCATGGTACTCCTTGGAGTACGTGCTGTCTCAGCTGAATCCTGCAGAATAAAGAGGAGTTTCCAGGTCTAGAAGGTGGAGACAGGATATCCCAGGAAGGTAAAACAGAGTTCCAAAGTCTTATAGTCCAGAGATTTCAGAAATTGCAGATAGTTCAGTGTGACAGAAAGAAAGAAATGAGGGAAAGAAGAAGGGAAGAAAGGAAAGAGGGAGGGGGAAGGGAGGAAGGAAGGAAACGGGAAGGAAGGAAATCTATGCTTTTAAGGAGCTCACAATTTAGGACTAGGGAATAATCATAGAAACAATTAAAATGCAATTTAATAAAACTGGTGGAGGGGGCACTTGTGGGGAGAAGCACTGGGTGTTAAATAGAAACCAATTTGACAATAAACTATTTAAAAAAATAAAATAAAACTGGTGGCAGAGATCATTTCAGGAGACTGTGGAAATGCGTCAGAAGAGGCCCTCCCTCCGTGAAGGAGAAAGGAGCCATGGAGAGAAGGAAAAGGCTTACCAAACTATCGCTCACCAGGCGGAGGGGAGCAGACACCATTGAGGAAGCACAAAAAAGACTTGCAACGACGTAGAGCCGGGAGAGAGCCGACTGTGGGATGGCTGAATTGCAGGGCGCACCCAGAAGAGTGCTGTTTGGAGGCTCGTAGGCACAGAGGCCAATGGTGACACAGCAAGGGGTCTAGATTGTACTCTCAGAACATGAGGAGGTCATCACACGCGAAGACTCTCAGGCTGCACCACACACGTGCTGAATCAGATGTGCATTATACCAAAGATTCCCCAAGTGGCTGGCGTCTATATTAAAACAGGAGAAGCATTGGGACATCTGGGTGACTTAGTTGGTTGAGCCTCCAACTCTTGATTTCAGCTCACATCACTATCTCACAGTAGTGAGGTCGAGCCCTGTGTCTGGCTCTGCGCTGACAGCGGGGAGCCTGCTTGGGATTCTCTCTCTCTCTCTCTCTCTCTCTCTCTCTCTCTCTCTCTGCCCCTTCCCTGTGCATGCGTGCTCTCCCACTCTCTCTCTCAAAATGGATAAATAAACTTTAAAAAGATGGAGAAGCACTGTCCAAGACTAAAGATGGACAGGAGAGCATAGATACGAGACAGCCATGAAGGTAGAAGTGGCAGAATTCAGCACCGGATGGAGTGATCCCTTTTAAATGAATCCATTTCTCCATCTGCTGACATTTCCCCTTTTCCATCAGCTAAGGCTCCAAGTGACCGCACACTCTCCTGGACTGGGTCCCCACCACAGCTGAGAAGCTGGCCTTCATTTCAGGTTTGGAGTTGTCTGTGGACAGAAAGTTGATTTCTTTCCAGGAGTCCCAGCAGATGGCCTCTTATGTAGCTCAAAATCAATAAAATGCAACATTGAACAGTGAAGGATAATTCCACACTTTTTCTTTTTGGCCAACGCAGATTTAGACTCCAGCTGTTTCAATAATTTCTTTAAATCTCCTCAAAGACAACAGTTGACTTTCATTTAAAAGCGCTGGAGGGGAGGGAGGAATTGAATTACCTTGAGAAGTTTTGAAAAGGAAAATGTGATCTCTTTATTCCCGTTGCAAAGTACAAAAGGCATCCTTGCTCTCATTGTGAACGCGTATCCTAATGTCCCAAGTTCATGGGCTTCTCTAAGTGCTGTTTAAACCTGGGGAATGGTGAGTGGGTCAACGTGGACGTCATTAAATAACAGAGGATCCAGAGAAGGTCCTTCTCCATGAATAATAATTCCCACGTGTTATTTTTAGAAGGAAACTGACTTCACCCATGAGTCAATATGTTTATTCCTGTTAGACCAGGATGACAGTTACTTCAGCTGCTGACCTCTTCTTTCTCAGTCCTTCAGAAACTCCAAAGAAAGCTGTCAATGAACAAAACAGAGTGGTCGCCCCTTAGACCATGGCAGCTATGGTAGAAAAGCAGGGACTCCTTACTGAGTAATTTTTTCGTGAGAGGGAACTTATTCAGACACTTAATCAGCAGATACTTGTTGAATGCCTCCCAAGTTCAAGGCATGGTGCTAAAAGGGCTCTTAGTTGCAATCAGCAGAAACCAACTCTGGGTAACGGAAGGAGAAAAGGAATTTACTGGCAGGAAATCAGGTAGCAAACAGAACTGACAGGAAAACCAGTGAACCAGGCTTGGAAACGATCTGAGACGGAGGGGTCAGAGTCCCAGCCAAGCTCACACCACAAAAACAGACTGGTTAGGTGCCTCTGGACTGGACACCAAATGCTGACACTGTCACCACCAACCGCTGCCAGTGACCGCTTTGATGCCACAGCTGCCACCATCAGAACAAATCAGAAACCTGTCTCTTGCTTCTTTGTGACGCTGGCTCCAGATTCAAGGGCCCCGACAGGAGTCCTAGGGCAGCTGAGCTTCAGTCACACATCCGGGCCTCGGCTGCCAGGGGTCGTGGAAAGTGAGTGTCTGGCACTTTCAGTTTCCCCAGTGGAAGTCAGGGCCTGCCTCCCATCACGGCTCACACGATGGGGATTCCCCAACACGCTCCCCCCTTGAAGCAATCTCATCCTGCGCCTGGGATTTACATACCACAATACACCGATGGCCCCAAATGTCTCTCTTATTTTCCCAAAAAAATTGTGTTTCTAGCCAACACCTGTACTGAACTCCAGATTCATGTGTCTACATGCCAATGTGACATTTCCATTTGAATGCCTAGTCAACAATTCCAGTGTATCATGGCAAACAAGAAATCCTTGACTCTCCCTACGAGCCTTCCTCACCTTCAGACTTTCCTGCCTCAGGATAGAGCACCACCAATCTCTCAAGCCCAGATCTTGGGAATTTCCCCGCATCCCTCTTTCCCATCTTCCATGTCCACTCCATAAGGACACAGTATGGTTTCTACCTCCAAAATATATCCAAGATCGGCTCTCATGTCACTATCTCCAACACTAACCTAGTCCAAGCCAGCAACATCTTTTGGCTTGTAACAGTGACCTGTGCCATTTGGGGCACCAGCAGGAAGGGACATGGTGCACTCAGAGGACATTAACCAAAGAGAGTCTATAACTAATTAACTATAAACCATTATACATCACTACTGTATATTATTATTACTATGTATGTTATATTCTTACTTTTACTATTATATATAAACCATTAGCTATTGACCATTAACCCAAGGTGTGGGCAGGCTTAAGAAAACAACCAAAAGGTTTGAAGCACCAGGAACCAGTGCCAGGAGCTCCAGAAATCCAGCTACAGCCAGGCCATGGTTGAGGAAGAAAGGAAATGATCTTATGCCAGTGCCTGCCATTGACCAAACTCAACAAGAAACCAGCCAGCAAAGGAGCCCTAAAGATTGATTCCATCTACAGGGTTCAGCCTTCAGAGTCAGAGAAGGCAGAGAACATAATGGGGTAAGAGGTAAAGAGGTTAAGGGTAATAAGCAACTCAGCTTCTGACTGGTCACTTTGCTTCCACTCTTCCCAATCTCTTCTCCACGGAGTAGCCAAAGTGATCCTTTATTAAGTAAGTCATACCGTGGGCCTGTTTGGACCCTTCTAATGGCTTCTCATCCCACACCAAATAAAATCCAAGCTCTCCATTGTGGCCTATAGTCCATAGTTCCAGCCCTACCTCTTGGATGTCCTCTCCTACCACTTCTCCCTTACTCACTAAGTTCCAGGCATGTGGCCAGATCATTCTTATCTTAGAGTCTTTGCATTTGCTTTCCCTCTGTCTGGAACATTTATTTCTCAGCTCACTGCATGGCTTCCTAATTACCCAAACGAAAATAATCCCTTGTCCAGTCACCCTCCGTCCCATGACCTTATTTTATTTTCTTCCCGGTGTCCAAGGATTTTGAGACTACCATTCAATACCCGAGTTCCACTTGAGACGCGTACGTAATCATCCAAGTAGTGATGCCAATTAAGTAGTGGGAAAAAAGAAGTCTTTTTGTTGCTGTTTCAGGCTCTGGGGCTTTTACTTCTAATTTTAAGTGCACTTTAATTTATACTGTTAGTTAAATTTTAATTATAATTTTGCAAAAATTCATTTATCTTAAGTTCAATGAGTTTAGACAATTATAAGCTTCTGTGTAACCAACACCCAATCAAGCCATAAAACATCTCCCTAACGAGCACTGAATAGTGTATATAATTGTCAAATCACGATATTGTACACTTGAAAGCTAATGTAACACTGTATGTTAACTATATTGGAATTAAAATGAAAAACTTAAGTAAAAATAAATATAACATCTCCATCACTCCAGAAAGTTATTTCATGCTCCCTACCCCCTACCTATAGATTAGTTCTGTTTGTTCCTGAACTTCATATCAATGAACTCACAATGGTATACATTCAAATACTGAGAACAGACTGGGGGTTGATTGGGGAGAAGGATAGGGCAAGGGGGATGATTGACATGGAGAAGGACACTTGCTGGGATGAACAGTGGGTGTTATATGGAAATCAACTGGACAATCAATTGTAAAAGAAAAAAGTGACAAGAGTAGACATTCTTGGGGCGCCAGCTGGCTTAGTTGGTAGAGCATGAGGACTCTTGATCTTTGGGTGGTGAGTTTAAGCCCCGTACTGGGCATAGAGTTTACCTAAAACAAATAGCAGATATTGTTGCCTTGTTACCAATCTTAGTACTCAATATATCACCAGTAAATATGATGATATATAAGTCTCAAAAAGAATACTCTGGGGGTGCTTGGGTGGCTCAGTCATTTAAGTGTCTGACTCTTGATTTCAGCTCAGGTCATGATTTCACAGTCGTGAGATCGAGCCCTGTGTCAGGCTCTCTGCTGTCAGCACGGATCCCACTTTAGAGGCTGTTTGAGATTCTCACTCTCCCTCTGCCCCTCCCCTACTTGAATGTGCATGCTTGCTCTCTCTTTCTCTCTCTCTCTCTCTCTCTCAAAAAAAAAAAAGAGCATGTGAAAAAAGAGTTCAGTGGATAAGAAAGGCTAGAATTGAAAATCTGTGATTCATAATTAGATGGATGGTGTTTAAAGCATGAGTCCTGAGGAATGACAAAATTCAGAGGTTGGGTAATAACTTAAGCATAAATCAATAGCAGGGGTGGAAAAATGAAAGTGATATTACAGCAACACTAGGAATAATAATACGTACCATTTATTGAGTGTTTACTATTTACCACATTTTCTAAGCACTTTTCATGCATTATCTTATTCACTCTTTGCAAGGGTAGAGGAAGAGGGGGATCTAGCAAAAGGCACTGAAGGAGAAGCTTGAAGAAAGGCAAGATGAGATGTGGGATGGCACCAAAACCAAGAAAAGAGATAGTCCTAGGAAAGAAGGGTTGACATGTGGATATTGCTGAGACACTAAATGATAGGATAGAAGAATGTTGCTTTGCTTTGCCAGCATGTAAATTGGCTGCCTCAGCAAGAGCGGTTGCAGTCAAGTGGAGAGTGAGGAAGACAGATCAGAATGGGTTGAAGAGTGGATGGGGCTGCGGAGGAAGAGGCTGTGTAAGGAGATGAATCTTTAGAGAAGATGCGCTGTGAGGCAGGCAGGAAAGAAGAGTATCCGATGGAGAAGGCTGTGGGGTCAGTGGGGGAAGTTCCTGCACCCGGCATTCCTGCCTCAGTCTCCTTCCCTTAGTTCTCCCAAACGTGCCTCTGTCCAAGCTGCTCTTTTCACATACAAAGTTCTGTCTCCACCCTTCTCCACCCAAGAAGTTCTTACCCTTTAAGACCATCTCAAAAGTTTTCTCCTTTCTGAGGACTTCAGGAAGTCAAGGTAAAGTGAACCCCTGTTTCTACCGTGTCTCTTAGGCACCATGTGCACACTTCGATTGGAGCACTCAGCATGCAGACGATAATGTTTTTGTTTTTGTTTTTTAAATTTTTTAACGTTTATTTATTTTTGAGAGAGAGAGACACAGAGGGTGAGCAGGGGAAGGTCAGAGAGAGAGAGGGAGACACAGAATCCGAAGCAGGCTCCAGGTTTTGAGCTGTCAACACAGAGCCTGATGCGGGGCTGGAACCCAAGAACCATGAGATCATGACCTGAGCTGAAGCCAGACACTTAACTGACTGAGCCACCCAGGCACCCCAGATAATGTTTTTGTATTTTGCTTGTCATCCATCTTCTCTACCAGATTATGCCTTTCTCCAGTGCACAGCATAGGTATTACCCATTTTTTTTGTTCATTTCTTGTGAAAAATCAGAGGGGTGCCTGGGTGGCTCAGTCGGTTTAGCGTGCGACTCTTGACTTGAGCTCATGTCATGACCTCACAGTGCATGAGTTCAAGCCCGATTCTGGACTCTGTGCTGGCAAAGTGGGACCTGCTTGGGATTCTTTCTCTCTCCCTCTCTCTGCCCCTCTCCCACTCGCACACTGTTTCTCTCTCAAAAGAAAGAAATAACTTTAAAAAAAAATCCTCCATTGGAAATGGCTGATTATGCAGGTGTGGTCAGCTTGTGAAAATTCACCAAAAAAGTTGGTTTTTAAGACACACACACACACACACACACACACACACACACAAACCCAGGAAAATAAAAAACTCCCCACTCCAGTATCTTTGGGTTAAGATCCAATTACCGAGTACCTACTATGTTCTCAGCACTGTGCGGGGCTCTTAGATGATCCCAGAAAGCACCTTCTGGCCTCTCGGTCCCTCTCCAGCCCTTAGTCTGTGCTGGCTGGAGTCTGGAGGGATCATAAACATGTCCTGGTCAACGACTGTGGGACCCAGAATGGTCAAATCCTCGCTTGGCTCTGTGAATACTTTACAAGGAGTTCAAACATGCTGTATAAACAAAGAAGATGAATTTACAAACGTTTTGGACTGCCTGTTATACTTCTGTTAATACATTCTGCAAAATAGCAAGGCCTTTTGCAAGAATGTCTTCATATTTCACATTGTGCTTCTGAGCGATTATCGATACATCCCTGTGGGGCCGCATGTCATTAACCAACAAGAGCCAAGTTCTGAGAAACTAATTTCTGGACCAACATGCTGGCATTTTCTACCTACTTTTTTGAAGTTCAAAATAAAATGTCTGTATGTTTCTCCAAAAATAAAGAAGCAAACATCGTCTTTTCTTCATTTACAGCATTGGAGTGTATTAGTCACAGTTAATCTGTGTTTAGCAATCTGACATGAGGCCATAAGGGTGTTGGAATTCCGGGAGCCCTTTCACATTTCCGGACTTCAATTGAGTGAGATGTACACACTACAAGAGAGGCTATCTGTAAACAGGGGAAAATCAGCCCATATTAAGAAATTAGAATCAGAATATGGTGTGCGGAACAGTCCAGTGTTGACGTCTAGCCCTGCTCCTTAGGTTCTCTGGCTTATAAAGTGGAACTAATACTGTAATTCTTAAGATTAGTAATTAGAAGGAATATGCTAACAATTATAGAGCTGTTTGCTAGGAGAACGTATGATTACCCACGTAAATCCCTTTATCTGAAGGAAAGAGAATACTGTGCCACAATTACAACACCTCCTTAGGCGTCCTTATGTAGGAGCCTTGAAGTAGATCTAGAGACATAAGGAATTGTACACTTCAAACAGGTGAATTTGGGGGCTCCTGAGTGGCTGTCAGTTATGCATCCAACGCCTCTTGATTTCGACTCAGGTAGTCATCTCCTGGTTCATGAGATTGAGCTCCAGGTCAGGCTCTGTGATGACAGCCCAGGAGCCTGCTTGGGATTCTCTTTCTCCTCTCTCTTTGCCCCTCCTCCACTCATGCTCTCTCTCTCCTTCAAAATAAATAAATAAATAAACTTAAAAAAAACAGGTGAATTTGAGGGCTCCTGGCTGACTTGGTCAGTAGAGCGTGTGAATCTTCATCTTGGGGTTGTGACCTCATGTCACCTGTTGAGTGCAGAGATTACATTAAAAAATAAAATCTTAAAAAACAACAACAGGTGAGGGGCACCTGGGTGGCTCAGTTGCTTAAGCATATGACTTCAGCTGAGCTCATGATCACATGGTTTTTGGGTTGGAGCCTGCATCTGTTGTCAGCGCAGAGCCTGCTTGGGATTCTCTCTCTCTCCGTCTTCCCCTCCCCCACTTGCACTTTCTCTCTCTAAATAAATAAACTTTAAAAATGAAAATAAAATAAAATTTTTTAAAAAGGTGAGGTTTATGGTATGTAAATGATACCTCAATAAAAATGTTTAAAAAAAAAAAACCTAGGTGCACTGAGCCCAGTGTCCCCAATCTAGAAGGATCCATGAGAGACATTTCTCTCAGGCTTCCATATCAGGAAAAGCTGCACTCATCTTGAGCAAAACTATGGTTTATCTTTTAGACACTATGAATTAGGTCTTGCTTCCTTCTTTTATATGCCTACCAGACAGCCTGTATCTAGGTTTGTGAACCACTTCTAGAATTCCAGCAAACTGTCTTAACTTTCTTCCCAGCTTCATGTTTTTTTCCTACCCATATTTTCCCTTGGTCATAAACTTTGTCTATTGATCATTTTGAATCCTGTGGCATTACATGGATTTATGCGACCCATTTCATATTATCCCTTTGGAAGGAGGCAGAATGTTCCTGACCAAACTATCACTGTGTGTTAGAAACACTGTACTTGCTGGCCATTTTATTTTCTTAAGCTTATTTTTATTTATTTTGAGAGAGAGAGAACAGGCATGAGTACAGGGAGGGGCAGAGAGAGGTCTCTGCACTTGTTAGCACAGAGCTCTACGTGGGGCTCAAACTCACAAACTGTGAGATCATGAACTGAGCTGAAACCAAGAGTCAGGCGCCTAATGGGCTGCTCCACCCAGGTGCCCCTAAAAACACTTTTTTAATGTTTTTTTTGGCGCATAGGGGGCGGGTGTGTGCAGAGATTCTCAAATAGGCTCTTTGCTCTCAGCGTAGAGCCTGATGCAGGGCTCGATCCCATGAACTGTGAGATCAGGACCTAAGCTGAAAACAAGAGTCAAATGCTCAATGACTGAGCCCCCCAGGCACGCCCTTGCTAGCCATTTTAAAGAAAGTGAAGGAGGAATAGACGCAAGCTTCACTCGTCTAACCGAGTTGCTGGCCATAACGGTCTACAGGGATAGGTCTGCATATAACCAGTGTCTTCAAATATTCACTTGGATATCTATGAACTGTGGAAGGCCAAAGCTGACTATGCTTTCAAACATTTCACATTTCACATTTCACATTTGTCACTGACAGCCTGTACCCATCGACCCATGAAAGTTTGCAGAGAAAGAGCCAGTCTGGAACAGAAGGCCAAGGAATGGTACACTATAAGCAACTTTTTCATTTTCTCAGTCTCCTTTCTGAAAATGACCTGCTTTTCCCCATCTTGGAGACTTTCAATTTTCTGTTCCCACTGCTTGGAATGTTCTTACCCCAGCTCTGGGCTCGTTACTTCCTTCTTCCCCACGAGGCCTTGGCTGAATTAGCAACTCCTGGGAGAGACCTTCTCTGACCACTCTTTGTTTCTTTGTTTGTTTCTTTTATCATAACCCACAATTAGGTTCATTTTTTGGTCTACTTGTTTTTAGCCTGCCTCCCTCCCTAGACTGAAAAGCTCTCAGGGCAAGGCCATCGTAATCAAAAGGAAAATGTTGACCCTCCATAAGAGCCCCCCAACACCCACCGGTGACTCTTACCACACCTCCCTGTTTATGTCCACCATAGCTCTGCTCATGCCCTGAAATGCTCTCCCTTTGTTTTCTTGTTTATGGTCTCTCTCTACTAGACTGTGAGCCTGATGAAGGCAGGGAACAGGACTGCCTTGTTTACTTCCAATAGCCCAGGACCCAGCACAGGTCCTGACACTGGATGAATGACAGAGCCTTAGCATTTGTATGTAGGACAAAACACCACGCTCACCTTGTCTTGAGTCAACACTTCCTGCTTTGAACTGTCTAGTCTAGAATTGCAATGGTGGTGGCTCCTAGTCCCCAAGATGCCTTGGTCTGTTTGGGCTGCTGGAACAAAAGACCACAGACTGGGTGGCTCTATGAACAGCAGACATGTATCACTCACAGTTCTGGAGGCCGAAAGTCCAAGATCAAGGTGTTGACAGATTCAGTGTCTGGCAAGAGCCCTCTTCCGGGTCACACACAGCCATCTTCCTGCTGTGTCCTTATATGGTGGAAAGGGGGAGGGAGCTCTCTGAGGTCTCTTTTATAAGGACCATAAACCTATCATGGGGGCTCCACCTCATTACCTCAACACCTCCCAAAGGCCCACCTCTTAACACATCACATTGGGGGTTAGGCTCAAACATATGAATGGAGGGGGGCACAAACATTTGGTCTATAGCAAAAGGAATAAGAACAAGTGGGAAATGATTTTTATATTCTTATTGTGACCCTAAATCATGGGGGACTTCAGCACAACTTTGGAATGCTATCATGGAAATGCAGAAGCACATAAACAAATGTTTAAGAGACTGGAAACCTGGCTCCATTAGTCAGCAGCTGCAATGTTCAGAGACATAATTTATGCCTTGTGTGCACGGGGAAAATACAAACAGTCTCTCATTCTTGAGCATTCTCCAAACTTCTAATTTAAAAAATATTTTTCAAGGGCGCCTGGGTAGCTCAGTTGGTTAAGTGGCCAACTTCGGCTCAGGTCACAATCCCATGGCTCATGGGTTCAAGCCCGACTTTGGGCTCTGTGCTGACAGCTTGGAGCCTGGAGCCTGCTTCCGATTCTGTGTGTGTGTGTGTGTGTGTGTGTGTGTGTGTGTGTGTGTGTGTGTGTCTCAAAAATACATAAACATTTAAAAAAAAGTTTTAATTATTAAGAAATATCTTTCATATTAGAAAAGTAGCAAGGAAACCAAACTGTATAATACAAGCCACATCAACTAGCTTAGAAATTCCAGAATTAATAGGAATTCCAGGAGTTAGCAGGGTTAACTGCTACAAGGTGGAGCAAACTGGGAGGATCCCAAGTTTCAAGGGCGATATTCTTTGAGGTGGAGCAGCCCCCTCAGAGCTGCGGCAGAGTGGACCTGGCTGGGATATTGAGAAACCAATGAGGACGAGTGGGGAGGGAGGGATGGAAACCAAGCGCAGTCTGCACCCCGCATCCCAAAGCCACCGCCATGATTCTAGTCTTCCTCCCCCTCAACTGGCTTCTTGCCTCTGTAACTTGCCTTCGTGCTGTTAACAGATATTTTGTAGTTTGTAGATCGAATACCATGTCACACTCAAATAATCAGACCTTAATCTTAAATGTCTAGGGATCGGCGCCCAGTACACATGGGTGGACTCATTTAACCTATAACCTGCTTGGCACTTGCCCCGATAGTGGGGTTTGTATACCATCTAACCGTGCTGGTGTCTTTTGCCACTGAAACTTGTGCTTCTTATTTTTTAATACTTCAATGCAGACCTCCTTTGGCACGGCTTCTAGGCAGTTGGATAACTCGATAGAATACCTTGCAGGCATTCCGCCTCTTGAACCGTGGCTTTCTCAAATTCCAGTAAAGCCTGCGGGACATCTCTACACAATTCTAAGAAAACACCCTGTTTGAAACTAGTCGGATCTTCACGTCTGCATTTGATCAGAATCTATCTGCTAAAGTTAAGGGGATAGAATGGTGGGAAGCTTCCAGCTCTTGGTGGGGGCAAATAGAACAAGCCCTGAAAACCCTCGCCTGGAACCTTCTACCTGGGAGCACGCACGTTAGGGCTACAGTTCACTGTGCTCCTGAAGCCAGCTGTCACCCTGCTTTCTGTCGGATGAAATGGCTCTGCTCTTTCCTGTCTTTTCTTGGGAAACGGGAGACAAGAGTGAGGAGGCTCTGGTCCTGTTGCCATTTAAGGAAGCCTTCGCTTTATGAGGAAGAATCACCTGAGGAATCAGAAGGAATGCAATTGGGCCTTGCAAAAATGTGTCAAGATGTCTTCCTTCACTCACTCAATAACTACATACCGAGCTTCTACGATGCCTGATATGGATAACATTGTAATGAGACTCCAGACAGATGAAGGTCTGGGTGACTAGAAATTTAACAAATCTGGTTGAACATTTGCTTGCCTAACCAGCCTAGGTTAGACCCTTAATGTCTATCGGGACTTTCCTAATTAGGTTTCAACCCTCCCCAGATCAACCTTCACAGCACACCACAGTTAGATTAAAAAAAAAAACAACATAATTTAAAATATGTGTTCATTTAATATATGAATACTATCAAAAATTAATTCAGAATCAAATATTGCACAAGGAAAAGTCCTAGTCCCCCTGCTCACCTTTTATCACACCCTTTCCTGGGGCACCTGGGTGGCTCAGTCAGTTAAGCGTCTGACTCTTGGTTTTGGCTCAGGTCATGATCTCACAGTTTGTGAGATTGAGCCCCACAATGGGATTTCTGGCATTCTCTCTCTCTCTCTCTCTGACCCTCTCCTGCTCATGTGCACACACACACACTCTCTCTTTGTCTCTCTCTCAAAATAAATAAAATAAAATAAAAGCGTTTATACCATTACAGCTATGTTAATATCATTTGCTGTGGAGTCAAGTGATATATATGATTTTTTTCTTTCTTGTAATATATTTTTTCCTGGAACTTCTAATTACCTTTTGCTTTGTTTTCTTTTGCCTTGTATTTCGTCTACATACCCTAAATTCTTTGTAACATCTCCATAATATTAGATATTCCGTCAAGCCCTCCTCTTGTATATCTACTAAACATGCCTATTGTTCTGACGTTTCCATGCCGTCTGCGCTGTGCCTGGTGTCGGGTAACAAGCCTCTCTAGGTCACTTGCTCGGATCTCTCGCTGGAGACAAGATGTGCAGTTGGCACTGTGTCATTGAGGGTGAGGGCGAGGGCTGGGGTGGAGGTAGTCTGGGGGGTGAGGGTATCTGTCTTAAGCACAGTTCTGATTATGTAACTCCCCTGCTCAAAAGCCTTCATGTTTCTCTCTTGCCTCCTGAGGCAAATCCAAACCCTATTTAGCATGGCACTCAGTGTTCTCCAGGATATGACCGAACCACCTGTCCTGCTTTAGGGTGTCATTACATCCCAGTTTGTACCTCCAGGTCGACTAGGATACTTGACATTTTTTAAGCATGATAGGTTTCTCATTTCTGTGCGTCACAGCCCCCTACTCACCACCCCACACACAGCTAGAAAGCCTCCTCACGGAACTATACCTGCCAAAATCCCACTACCCTTCCATCCTCCAAGTCTTGCCTCCATTAAGAATTTATCTTGGGGCACCTGGGTGGCTCAGTCGGTTAAGCATCTGACTCTTGATTTTCAGCTCAGGTCATGATCTCTCAGATCGCAGAATTGAGCCCCACATCAGGCTCTGCACTGACAGCAAGGAGCCTGCTTGGGTTCTCTCTCTCCCTCTCTCTGCTCCTACCCTACTTGTGCATGCACTCTCTCTGTCTCTCAAAACAAATAAATTTTAAAGTTTTTATAAATAAACTTTAAAGTTTGTTTCATTATTTATTTATTTTAATTTATTTTTAGAGAGATTGAGAAAGCAAGGGACAGGCAGAGAGAAAGAGGGAGAGAGGGAATCCCAAGCAGGCTCTGTGTTGCCAGTTTGGAGCCCGGCGTAGGGCTCCATCCCACATAGTGTGAGATCATGACCTGAGCTGAAAATCAAGAGTTGGATGCTTAACCCACTGCGCCACCCAGGTGTCCCTAAATAAATAAACTTAAAAAAAAAAAAAGGAATGTATCTTACCCTCATCATAGCTTTTGGTATTTCTTTGGTTCAGGCTCCACTTCCTTCAATGCGTCATAGTCACTGACGCACACACCCTTACTGAAAGCCCTTAGAGACAGTACTGATATAAAATCCAGCTTTTTGGCTCAAAAGGCACCTCGTACAACTCCTGGTCTATAGTAGGTACTCCATCGATGTTTGTGAAACAAGTAAATCTGTGATTTCTGTAAATGTGGAAGAAAATTTTCACGTTCTAATAGCTTTATTGGGGTATAACTCACATACCAAGCAATTCGCCCAGTTAAGTGTACAGTTCTATGGTTTTTCGTATAATCGCGGAGTTGTGCAATCATCACCACAATCAGTTTTAGAACGTTCTCATCACCACAAAAAGGAATCCTGCAGCCATTAGTCGATGCTCCCGATTTGCCCCCAAAACCCGCACTCTAGGCAAACATTTGTCTACTGTCCGTCTCTATAGATTGGCTTACTCTAGACATTTCATACTAATGGAACCATAAATATGGGGTGGGGGGGTGCAACCAGTTTCTTTTACTTAGTGGGTGTTCTAGGCTCATCCATATTTGTAGCATGGATCAGTACTTCGTTACTTTTTATTGACAAATAATAATCCACTGTATGAAAATACCACATTTTACTTACCCATTCTGCTCTTGAATAACATTTAGTTTGTTTCCACATTTGACTATTATGAATAATGTTGCTACGAACATTTTTTTGAGAAACATATGGTTTTATTTCTCTTGGCTAGGTCCCTAGAGGTGAAACCGCTGGGACATATGAGAGCGTCATGTTTAATTTTTTGAGGAGCCTCTAAACTGTTTTCCAAAGTGGTTGCACCATTTTACATCCCATCAGTAATATACGAAGGTTCCAATTTCTTCACATCCTGGTGAATACTAGTGATTGTCTGTCTCTTTTATTATAGCTATCATAGTAGGTGTGAAGTGGCATGTTTTTATTTTTTTTTTAAGTAAGCTCTATGCCCAATGTGGGACTTGAACTCATGACCCCGAGATCAAGAGTCATGTGCTCTACCAACCAACCCAGCCAGGCGCCCCCATATCACTATGGATTTGATCCCCATTTCCTCAGTGGATGTTGAGCATCTTCTCACATGCTTATTGGCCATTTGTATATCTTCCTTGGAGAAATATCTATTCAGATCCTTTGCAAATTTTAAAAAAGTATTTCTAATTGTGTAAAATACACATAACTGAAACTTGACCGTCTTAACCACTTTTAAGTGTATAGTTCAGTGGCGTCTGTCTCCAGAACCTTTTCATTTTGCAAAACTGAAACTCTGTGCCCATTACACAATAACACACCATTCTCCCGTCCTGCAGCCCCTAGAAGCTGCCATTCTACTTTCTGTCTCTATGGATTCGATGACTCTAATTACCTCATGTAAGTGCAAACATACGGTGTTATTCTTTTTTGTCACTGACTTATATTGCTTAGCATAATATCCTCAAGGTTCATCCAGGTTGTACATGTATCACAATTTTGTTTTGGAGGCTGAATAATACTCCATTGTATGTAAACACTGCATTTCGTTTACCCATTCATCCACCCACGGCCATTTGGATTGCTTCCTCCTCTTGGAGGTTGTGGTTAAAGTTGCTATGGACATGCGTGTACAAGTATCTCTTCAAGAGCCTGCTTTGAATTCTTTTGGGTGGATCCACACAAGTGGAATTGCTGGATCATATGGTAATTTTATATTTAAGTTCTTGAGAAATTGCCTTACTATTTTCCACGGTGGTTACATCATTTTTTTACATTCCCCCTGACAGTGTACAAGAGTTCTAATTCTCCATATCCTTCTCTAGCATTTGTTATTTTCTTTTTTCAGTGATTTTTCACTTTATTTTTTCCAATTATATTCAGATACAGTTGACCTATAACACTGTATTCTTTTAAGGCATATGACATAATGATTTGATATATGTACACATTGCAAAATGATTAGCACAATAAGTTTAGTTGAAATCCATTACCTCACATAGTAACAATTTGTTTTTCCTTGTGATGGGAATTTTTTTTAGTTTATTTATTTAAGCAATCTCTACACCCAACATAGGGCTCAAACTCATGACCTCAAGATCAAGAGCCACATGCTCTACCGACTGAGACAGCCAGGCACCCTGAGGTGGAAATTTTTAAGATCTCCCCTTTCATGGTGGTTTTGATTTGCATTCTCTTAATAATTAGTGATTTTGAGCATCTTTTCATATGGTTATTGACCATCTCTATGCCTTCTTTGGAGAAATGTCTATTCAAGTTCTTTGTTGACTTTTTGTTTGGATTGTTTTTTTATTATTGAGTTGTAAGTATTCTTTATATGTCCTGTATATGAGTACCTTCCAAAGTATATGATTTGCAAATGTGTTCTTACATTTTGTTGGTTGTTTTTTCACTTCCTTGATGGCACCCTTTTGAAATACAAAAGTTGTTAGTTTTGATAAAGTCCAATTTACCTATTTTTTTTGTCACTTGTGCCTTTGGTGTCGTATTTAAGAAGGTTTTGCCTAACCCAAAGTCACTAAGATTTACTCCTATATTTTCTCCCAAGAGTTTTATAGTTTAGCTCCTACGTTTAGGTCTTTAATCCATTCTGGATTAATATTTATATCTGGTGTGAGGTAGGGGTCCAACTTTATCCTTTTGTATGTGGGTATCCAGCAAAATAGTGGATTCACCACCATTTGTTGAAGAGACTACTCTTTCTCCACTGAATCGTCTTGGCACCCTTGCTGAAAATTAAGCAATCATAGATGTATAGGTTAGTTTCTTAAGTCTCAATTTCATTACATTAGTCTATATGTCTATCTTTATGCCAGTACCCCACTCTTTCTGATTCTAGAGCTTTGTAGTAAATTTTGATAGTGGGAAGTGTTAGTATTCCAACGACATTCTTTCTCAGTATTGTTTTAGCTATTCAGGAGCCCTGTGATGTATGGATTTAAAAATGAGCTTTGCCATTTCCACAAAAGAAAAAAAAAGACTGTTGGAATTCTATTAATGTTTATTTATTTTTGAGAGACAGCGAGAGAGACAGAGTGTGAGTGGGGGAAGGGCAGAGAGAGAGGGAGACACAGAATCTGAAGGAGGTTCCAGGCTCTGAGCTATCAACACAGAGCCCAATGTGGGGCTCGAACCCATGAACCGTGAGATCATGACCTGAGCTGAAGTCAGATGCTTAACTGTCTGAGACACCCAGGTGCCCCAAGACTATTAGGATTTTGATAAGGATTACATTGAATTTGTAGATCAGCTGGGGAGTGTTGCCATTTTAATATTAAATCTTCTGCTTCCATGAATGTGGAATGTCTTTCATTCATTTAGGTCTTCTTTAATTTATACAGTGTTTTGTACTTTTCAGAGTACAAGTTTTATACTTCTTTTGTTAAATTTATACCTAAGTAATTTATTCCTTTTATGCTACTGTAAATGGAAGTTTTCTTTTTTTAATGATTTTTTTAAAGTAGGCTTTATGTCCAGCATGGAGCCCAACACAGGGCTTGAATTCACATCCCCAAAGTCAAGACCTGAGCTGAGACCTAGAGTTGGATGCTCAACCACCTGAGTCATCCAGGCACCCTGTAAATGGAATTTTTCTTAATTTTATTTTCAAATTGTTACTGTAACATTTTAAATTTCTTTTTAACTTTAATTCCAGTAAATTATTTAATTTATACTGTAATATTATATAGTGTTATATGTGTATATTATATAGGGTATATTATATTATAGTGTATATTATAACATACCACATTATATTAGTTTCAAGTGGACAATATAGTGACTTCAACACTTCCATACATCATCTAGTGGTTGTCATGACAAGTGCACTCTTTAATCCCCATCATCTATTTCACCCATCCACTCCCATCTCCCTTCTGGTAACCATCAGTTTGTTTTCTATGGTTAAGAGTCTGTTTCTTGGTTTGGCTCTCTCTCTCTCTCCCTGTGTTCTTTGCTCATTTGTTTCTTAAGTTCCATATATGAATCAAATCATATATTTGTCTTCCTTTGACTGACATTTTGCTTAGCATAATACTCTCTAGCTCCATCCACGTCATTGCAAATGGCAAGATTTCATTCTTTTTGATGGCTGAGTAATATTCCACTATATAGATATATATGCCACATTTTCTTTATCCATTCATCAGTTGATGGACCCGTGGGCCACTTCATACATTGGCTATTGTAAATAATGCTGCAATAAACATATACCTATATTGCTTCGAATTGGTGTTTTGCGGGGGGGGGGGGGGCGGTAAATACCCAGTAGTGCAATTACTGGATTGTAGGGTAATTCTATCTTTAACTTTTTGAGGAAACTCCATACTGTCTTCCATAGTGGCTGTGCCAATTTGCATTTCCACCAGCAGCACACAAGAGTTCTTTTT
Source organism: Suricata suricatta (assembly GCF_006229205.1). Taxonomy (NCBI): domain Eukaryota; kingdom Metazoa; phylum Chordata; class Mammalia; order Carnivora; family Herpestidae; genus Suricata; species Suricata suricatta. The sequence goes on from NC_043717.1 coordinate 96,568,308, forward strand.
TCCCCACATAATCACCAATACTTGTTTCTGTTACTGTAACATTTTGAATAAGAGGTAAAAAAAAAAAAAAGTCACCACGATCAACCTCTAAGTTTAAAATCAAAGGTTGGTAATATTTTTAGGTTGCTGTTTTCAGGAGTCCCAATGTTTTGCAATGGTCTCCACAGTAATAAAACTTTTTAAATCATCCTTTTAATGTGTTTTGGTAATATGGAAACAAGTGACTTCACTAACGGAATTAATATACCAGTTCTAAGCCAACCCCATCTTATCTGAGAAAAGTTGATGTGAAACTGCTTATTTGGTTCTTTTAGAAAGTTGTATGGTAACAGTCAACGTATTTAGCATGCTTCTTGGATGTGTGGGTATTTCTATATTGTTCTTCTAGAGGACATGGAAAATTCCTGGGTGCGGGTATTAATCTCCTCCTTTCTTTAATAAACTGAGACTCTGGTCCAATGTGATTAAAATTTTCTCAAAGACCAAGATCAGGACCCTGCAATAAAAGTTTTGGATAAATTTTGAGTTTTGCACTAAACGTAAATTTACACCAGCCCTTCACCTACAGAGGCTGGTCTCCATTTTTTCTTCGTCTTGGCTTGCAGACACCTGCACTAGCACACTCTTCTCGCTTTAGGTTGCTGGCTCTCCTTGCTCCACGGTTCACTAAGTAGTTTACAGCTTTACAAAACATCTAGTATATTGGTCAGAACTCAAGTGCACAGTGAATATTAATTCATCTGACTTGAAACAATGTCTTCTTTCGATCTTTCAAAAACAAAAAGGTTTCTATGCTAATCGGGATTTTAAAATGTTTACCCAGATTATGTGTCAACTTTCAAAACGAAATTACATGGACTGGAGGCATTTGAGAAGTAGGAAGGAACTTTAGAAAGCCAGGGCAGGAGACCGTGAGCCAAGTTCAGCCTGTAGACATGTTTTAGTTGGCCCCTGTGGTATTTTAAAACTATTTAGATTAGTTGCCAAAGCTGAAAAATCAAGCAGTTTCACATAAAAATCTGGATTTCTGGCTTTTCTTGAAAAAAAAAAAAAAAGGAGGGGGGTGTAAGCCTGGCCATGTCAGGCCCACGTGGCCGCGTGCATATATGGGGACATGCGCGCTCCCGTTTGTCAAGGCTGTCCCGCAGAAGCTGCCTGTCCCCCACTGCCACCCCCAACGGGCTTTGAGTCTGTGACTCCCGAGCATATTCAATCCTCTCCTGAGGTCTGGAGAAATCATGGCTGCTCACAATTAACCAACAACTGATTAGTTATCAATGCCTCGATTTGTTTTGCCTCAAGTGCCGAAAGTATTCTTTATAAAACAGGGCTCATGATTCTAAAATTCTAAAACAGGGCTTTGCTGATTTGATGGCCTCCTCGTGATGTATGTAGGATTTTTAAATATGATGAACTACCAATGGAGCTCAAGGAGTTGCTGCTAATTGATCACCTCTAAAAATAATAAAATGCACTCTGAGTCATCATTTTTTAAAACCTATCTCCCAGTTGAACTCTGACCTCCTCTTTGTTTATTTTTTAAAAAATTTTTAAATTTATTTTTGAGAGAGACAGAGACAGAGTGTGAGCAGGGGAGGGGTAGAGAGAGAGACAGAGACACAGAACCCAAAGCAGGCTCCAGGCTCTGAGCTGTCAGCACAGTGAGATCATGACCTGAGCTGAAGTCGGATGCTTAACTGATTGAGCCACCCAGGTGCCCTGTTTCTTTATTTTTTAAATTATTTTTAAATTTTTATTTGAGAGCGAGAGCGAGGGAACAAGCAGGGGAGAAGGGCTGAGGGAGAGAGAGAGAGACTGAATCTCTGGCAGACTCCACTCTCACTGTGGAGCCCAAATTGGGCCTCAGTCCCCACAACCCTGAGATCATGACCCGAGCGGAAATCAAGAGTCTGACGCTCAACCAACTGAGCCACCCAGGCGCCCCTCTGACCTCGTCTTTAAAATTTTCTTTCATTTCTCTCCTTTACTTCGGAACCCCTGTGATTTACTTACATATCTGAGTAACAAGCAAGTTAGCCCTTTATCATTCATTCATTCAATCAATGTTGATTTGAGCACTTGCTAGATGCTGGGTGCTGTTCTGACACAGAGAAGAAAAGAGACAAAAATCCCTCGTGCAACTCACATTCCCATGGGAGAAAGATAATAAGCAAATGTTCAAGACCACTCTCAATAGTTACAGACACTATGAAGATATAAAAGCAAGAACTCTGCCAGTGGCCTGGGGGTGGGGGCTATTGAGATAGGGTGGTTAGAGGAGACTTGATGGCAAGGAACCAGCCATATGAGATTGTGGAGGAAGATTGTTCTGGGCAGATAGAACCACAAGTGCAAATGCCCTGTGGTAGAGATAAACTGAGTATGTTTAGTGAAGGAAAGGCCAGTGTAGCTGGAGCACAAGAAGAGGGGAGGCTGGTAGGTGCTGTAATGGTGGAAGGGAGGTAAGGGCCAGGCATGCAAGACCTTATAGGTCATTAGCAGGAGGTTCAGATTTTATTCTGCTTTAGAAGCCCGTGGATGGCTCTCCACTACATAGTCATGCCTTAATTTCTTCTGAGTCTTTTGCAACAGATCACACAGTGCTAGACATATAGTAGTAAAGTGAAGAAATACTAATTCATTGCTCAATTAATTATAATAATTACCACAGTAGCCAATAAACATGAACTATTTTTATTTCTTTATTTCTGCTTTGTTTTAAATAAAAAACATAGAATTAAGACAGTTTCCATTTGTACTGAATTCATAGCAATTAACAACGTGCTGTCTGAGCTAAGATATTAGGGGTGGGGGACCCAGAAAAGAAAAAAAATGACCCAAACTCATGGTAACTTCAATCACTGGCTTCTCCTTCGTGGCTGTCCTCATAGTGAGCTTCCCGGAGAATCACTTCTTGCCCAATTCCCAAATATAGGCCTGATCTCGACCAAGAATGGCTCTCATCCCTAAACTATTCCAGTCTAGAAACCAAGTCAAGAATTCACTTGCTTCCATTTTCGTTCAATATTGCCCAAGCCGTTAATCAGTACCCAACACGAATTACCTGGCTCTTCGGAATTCAGCTGCTAATATTCAGCTGACTCGAAGCTTCGAGAACCCAGGCCAAGAGGATCTGCATATATTCACACAAAGAGCTTACATGGTAGAGTCTGGACTAAGAAAACAATTACACTGACATGATTTAACCCCAGACAGGGCAACCTTCCCAAGCGTAAGCTGGCTCTTCCTCAGTGGGTCTCTCCGGCTTCCCTTAGCCCTCAGCAATTCTCAAGAGGGAACATTAGCCTCTGATGTGTGGGAGACCACATTCTGGGGGGAGGGAAGTGTTTTGCAGTTATCAGTGGCTTTCCGTTCTGAAACAAGCAGAAAAAACGGTTGACTATTACATTTAAATATTCTGAATATGCACACACTTTTGTTGTGAATTGCTTTTTCTACAATGATATTGCTTGTGCTTAAACAGTGAGCAACTGAAATATTAATGGCTGACACGTAATGTTTAATTAACTTGCTTTTATCAGACACCATGTCCACCGCTATATTTAGCAACTGAACTAATGCAGAAAAGCTGCTACAGAATTAGTCAGCACATCAGCCTGTTAAATATCAAAGAGCAGAGGAGGCCTTTTGTCTCAGCCTTGAACCAGAGGCTGAAAATGCCTCCAATCTTAGCATTTCCAGAGAAGGATAAAAAGACGTGAAGCACAATAATCAGGAAAAATGTCACGCACAGCGTCAGTACACATCCATCAGCGGAGACACGTTGGGAGGGTGGTCACAGACGAGGGCGGTCCGGAAGCCAGAATTCACATCAGCAGTGAATTCCTTAAAATAATTTACCATTAAAAAAAAGTCAAGACCCCATCTACATAAGAGGTCCTGGGGAATAATGCAGAGTACTGAGTGAGGGGCAGGGTTTTTTGCTTTGTTTTGTTTTTTACAAAAATAAATAAATTCATGTGGTCTACTTTAGCATTTAAGGGTTCCTGGGCATCCAAAGGGGGGATTTAAGGAATAAAGGAAAAGCTTTTCTTCTCAGGGTGAGTTTTTATTTTCTATGGAAATGCTTCTCTTTTTTAAAGTCTATTTATTTTGAGAGAGAGACAGAGTGCAAGAAGGGAAGGGGCAGAGAGAGAGAAAGAGAGAGGGTTGCGGGGGGGAGAGAATCCCAAGCAGGGTCTGTACCATCAGTAGAGAACCCAATGCAGGTCTCCAACCCACAAACTGTGAGATCGTGACCTGAGCTGAAGTCAGACGCTTAACCGGTTGAGCCACCCGGACGCCCCTCTATAGAAATGCTTCTTATTTTGAGAGTGAATATCCAGGTAGAGGTGAGGGAGGCAGAGGCGGGTGAGGTGAGCACTCCTTCAAGAGATCCTAGCAATCCTACTATATTTGAAAGGTTTTATTGGATTATGAAGGCAAAGTGCACATTTTTTTCCATAATATTTTATTGTCAAATTTTTTTCCATATAACACCCAGTGCTCTTCCCCTTAAGTGCCCTCCACCATCACCACCACCTTGCACATTTTTAATAAACAAAGCATAAAGTGAAAATAAACTTTATAAAAAGGAAACAAATGGAATGCAAGAAAGGGCAATGGGACTTTTTGGAGTGTATTTTTGTATATTTTTCTGTTTATCATGTTTATATTTTATGTATTCCAAAGATTGAATTAATTCAGGAAAAAAGCTAAAATTCAACACAAATATTTCAACTTAACTGCACACCACATTGAAAATATAACTACACAGCAGAATTAAAAAAATACTTAATCCAGTAACTTTTGACACAGTGCTCTCACTGTCCACATTCAGTGGGATCCATTATAGAAAGTTTAAATATAGCTGTAAAGTGATCTTGGAGAGTTTTAGTAGGTTTATTATTGATAATATATCGCTGTAATGATTCTGAAGCTATTTTGTGTGTACCATTAGATTGAGCAAATAATTCAATACATTGTAAATGAGTACATGCATTGGGAGTTGGGGCTTTCACCGTGAGTAAAGGTAAACACCAACTGTATTATAGGATGGGGAAAGGAGAGGAAGAACCACGTGATGCTGGAAGACATAACTACTAGTGTGAACTCAGGCCTTAAAAATCCGTATCTGTCTACTAAAAGAGGCTAAAGCAAGGACATCCCAGTTGCAATGAGCACACAGCACCTCGATCTTGGATACTAAATACCACACGCCTCATGTTGGGATCCCTAGAAACAGTGCTGGGATTTGGCGTTTGGCGTTTGAACAAGTATGAGACATTTACTAGGGATCGGCAAATGTTTAAAGATGGAGGAGGAAGCGGGACTGAGAAGAGAAACAAGATTCAGAGCTGTGAAAACTTCCGTCATCCCAGCAGGGAGCCCTGGAGCTGCCTTTTGCCCTAACAGAGTGTCCTGCACCAAGTTGAAAAGCAGGGCCCTCATACCCTGCTCTCACTCAGTCATTGGATGTGGCTTGCCCCAGGGAAGGCGGGCACCTAGGTGAGGCGGTTCTGCATCTGAGGCAGACCCCGGCGCAGCTGACAGCTGGGGGCTGCTCACTGACCACACTCCCCCTAGCTGGGCAGCAAATCCTTTCCTGAAGGGTGGTCTGGACATCTCCACATCTACCACATTACTCCCCCCCAACAAGTGCTAGATTTCCTTGGAAAACGAACTCATTCTATGTCCAGGGCAAGGAAAGAAATGACATCAAGCTGGAATAGCTTGTTATGTCAGAAAGCAAGGAGATGCTCAGAAATGGATAGACTATGTGAAAAAAAAAAAAGACACAAGAGGCGGCTAGAAGAGGGCCCCACTAGACATATTTGGGATAATTTGAGCATCAAAATGAATAAGGACAAGGATGTATTGTAACACACTGAATAATAATGAATAAAGGACCCATCAGTCCATACGGATACTGGAAACAAGTTCAAAGACAGTTGGAGAAGAAGGGAGAGCTCTTATTCATAGAAGAGGTCCAGCTCAGAAAGGACAGAAATAGAAGATCATCATTTTTTAGTCACCACCATAATAAGTGATTCAAGCGAAATTCATCAATGGATGCTGAAGCTATCAAGTGAAAGCATGTTGAGGAATAGGGTGTTCACATGCAGTCTCAAAATATCACTTCACAGATTCCTTACTAATTACACAGATTCCTTACGATGGGGAAGTCTGCTGGAAACCACCTGAACCATGTGATCAGACCTCACATAGTAAGGGGACAAGCTGACATCATGTGCCTCGTGATATGATGCTAAGAAGGACACGTGTTGTATACTTCTCCATATGTAGTCCAAATTGAAGGACTTTCTAGAAGAATAACTGATTTGGACTCCTCAAAATGTCAAAATCAGGAAAGGGGGAAAAAGCCTGCAAAATTATTCTAGATCAAAGTGGACTAAAGAGACGTGACACGCAATGCTTAATTCTCAATTGCATTCGGATTTAAAAACAGCACCTGGCTGGTTCAGTAGAGGATGTGATTCTTGATTGAGAAAAGAAGGAAGGTACATTACTACTGATTTGATAGAAATTACAAGGATTATACATAATAAAAACATTCAACAAACTAGCAATAGAGAGGATCTCCTCTACAAAAATCCACAGCTAATGTTCTACTGTGAACAAACATATCCCAACAAATTAGATAATATAAATGAAATAGAAACATTCCTAGAAAGATACAAACTACTGAAACTGATTCAAGAAAAAATACGAAATCCGAATAGAGCTATAACAAGTAAAGAGATTGAATTAGTGATTTTTAAATTTTGCACAAAGAAAAGCCCAGGACCAGATGGCTTCACTGGTGAATGTGTTCAAACATTTGAAGAAGAATTAATATCAATTTCTCACAAACTCTACCAAAAAGCAGAAGAGCAGGAAACTCTCCCTAAGTCATTCTGTCAGGCCGGTATACCGATACTGATGCCAAAGCCAAACAAAGGCATCACGAGGAAACTACAATCAATATCGCTTATGAATGTAGACGCAAAAATCCTCAACATGATACCAGCTAACTGAATCTGGCAACAGATAAACGTATAAGAAGCATTACACATCCGACCAATGGGATTTATCCCAGGAATGCAAAGGTAATTTAACATCAGAAAAGCAATGTACTACAACATATCACTAGAATTGATATAGAATATCTATCTCAATAGAATGAAGGACACATGGTCATCTCGATACATTCAGAAAGAGCATTTGACAAAATTCCAGCATCTCTTCATGATAAAAACACTCAACAAACTAGCAATAGAGAGGCTCTTCCTTTATAAAAATCCACAGCTAAGGCTATACTTAATGGTGAAGACCTGAAAACTTTCCCTCTAAGCTCAGATGTAGGACAAAGATGTCCATTCTTAGCACTTTGACTCAACATTGTTCTGTAGCTGGTGTATCAGGCAAGAAAAAGAAATAAAAGACATCCAGATTGGGAAGAAAGAAGTAAAACTATCTCTACTTGCAGATGACATGATCTTATATAAAGTTGCAGGTCAAGATCAATATGTAAAAACCAATTGTAATTCTACACACTAATAATGAACAATGTGCTGTTGAAATTAAGAAAACAATTCCATTTGGAATTCCATTTCCAACAATTCCAAAACAAAAGAATAAAACACTCGAGAATAAATTTAACCAAAAAAAAGTGTTAACCCTATACTGTGGAAACTAAAAAACATTGTTTAAAGAAGGCCTATGAGGCACCTGGGTGGCTCATTCCGTTAAGTGTCTCATTCTTGATCTCAGCTCAGGTCTTGATTTCAAGGTCATGAGTTCAAGCCCCACGTTGTGCTGCACACTGGTTGTGAAGCCTACTTAAAAAATATGAAAGAAAAAAGAAAGAAAGAAAGAAAGAAAGAAAGAAAGAAACAAAGAAAGAAGGAAGGAAGGAAGGAAGGAAGGAAGGAAAGAAAGGAAGGAAAGAAGGAAAGAAAGAAAGAAAGGAAGGAAGAAAGAAAGGAAGAAAGGAAGGAAGGAAGGGAGAGCCTAAGTACATTGAAAGACATCCCATGTTTATGCATTAGAAGACTTAATTTCTGAGGGTGACACTATTCCCCAAATTGATCTACAAATTCAATGCAATCCCTGTCAAAATCAAAGCTTTTTTTTTTTTTGCAGAAATTGACAAATATCATTGTCATCAGGGGGAGAATGCAAAGTCTACAATGAAATACCACTTCGCACATGCCAGCATGGTTATACTAAAAAATACAGACAGTAACAAGTGTTGATGAAGATGTGTAGAAATTGGAACCCTTATACTTTTCTGTTGGGAGTGGAAAATAGGGCAGGCGCTTTGGAGAACAGTTTGGCAGGTCCGCCAAAGCTAAAACATATAGTTAGTTACCATTGGAGCCAGTAATTCTGATCCTAGGTATGTATTTGTTAACTTTAAAAATAAAACTGCCAGTTATTTTACCAGCAAACATAGGTTTATTCAGGAACAGCACAGAGTTGCAATTCAAAACAAACAAGTTATGGCTAAAACCATAAGCAACTGAGGAGGACAAAGAACCAATATTCTCTTTCACAGAGAAAGAGGGCTGTTATAAACACGAGGTCCATTGGAGTAAACTCGGAGTTCCAAGTATAGTGGCTTCTCATTGGCTGAGCTATGGCTGTCTCTCATTGGCTGGGTTGTTTCCCAGGAGAGGAGGAAGCCTTCCTTCCTGGGTGGCACTAGTAAAGTAGTATCCCTGTGCAAGGTCCTCTCCCTGTTGGGTCTGCAACTGACAGTAACAAGTGACTCCATTCTAAACAAGGTTTCCCTTATTAATTTTCACATATCCAAGAGACCTGAAACATGTCCATACAAAAATTTGTACACACATATTCATAGCGAGGTTATGCATAATAGCCAAAACGTGGAAACAACTCAAGTGTTCTTCAACTGATAAATGGATAAACAAAATATCCATATAATGGTCTATTATTCAGCAATATAAAGGATGACCCTTGAAAATATTATGCTAAGTGAAAGAAGGCAAACAGAAAAGGCCACATATTGTATAATCTTATTTATATGGAACATCCAGAAGAGGCAAATGCATGGGGGAAAGAAAGATTAATGGCTGCTGGAGCTGGCGCTGGCGCGGATTAGTGGGGGGAAGGATCAGATATGATGGAGAGACTGACTGCTAGTGGAGTTTCTTTTTGGGTGATAAATGTCCTGAAATTAGATAGAGGTGATGGTTGCAAAGCTCTGTAAATTCGCTAAAAACCAAAGAACTATACACTTAAGGGTGAATTTTATGGTAGGTCAATTGCATCTCAATTTAAAAATAAACAGGTATTTGCTAAGGCTACAATGGCAATCATGTTGCAATATACGAATGTATCAAATCAGCATGCTGTACAAAAACAGAACAAAGAACTGGAACAAAAATCACAAACAACAAAAATACCAGAGCTGGGGGAGGGGCAGAAATTGGGAGCAGGATAGAGACACGATTACATTGGACTAAATCATATTAGTAGAATGTATAACTTCTAAAATGATGATGGTGGGGTAGAAGGAGAGGAATGTATAAAGCCACCCATGACACTGAGTTAAATAGAGAAACAAAAATCAGTTGCAGAATGAAATATACTAATGGTACCACTAACGTACATTAAGCATAAAATCATAAAACAAAACCAACTCATAATAGTGGTTGACGTAGGAGAGAAAAGGGCGTAGGACTGACGTCGTGGCCAATATTAAATATTTATCTATAATATTTAGTTGCTTTGTGTCTCAAAAGAGAGACTTAAAGTGGATATAAACTGTTATCGGCTGTTTCTGAGTAATTGTGAGTAATGGAAGCATGAGTGTTTGTTATACTATTCGTATTTTTTCTTTTTAAAAATGTCTGAAACTTAAAAATAACACACTGGGAAATACCCTGAATTGGATTTTCAGCCTACTTTTATTGATTTCATGTGTCACCGTGGCCACATAACATGTTTTAAACATACTTTCCAGGCTGTAAGAAAAATGATTATTAATTGTGCTTCTGTAGAAACGGGCATGTCAAGGCGCAAGGGTGGAGAAGGAACCTAGTATTTGCTAAGTGTCTACTGTAAGTCTGACATTGTGCTAGGTGCTGTGCATGTGGTGTGTAATTTCATTCCGTCCTCACATTAATCCTGTGATTTAGGTAATGCCAGTCCCAAACTGCAGATGTGGAAACTGGACACATTCAGTTGTAAAGCAATCAATTTCTTGACTCGCAACTTCCTAAAATTGATCTTCTGAGAATACCGACCCTCTGCCAGGTGGATTCTCTTTCTCACCTCCTCTGGCCCAACAGCCTTTCTCCCATTTTACAAAAGAAAGAGAATCTTGCACCACCTCCCCTCCCCCCCCCCACTCCCCTCCTCACTAATCTGACTTTGGTGCATAGCCCCCCCCCTCCCCGAGGCAGAAAGCTCCGGTACAAACAATGGGCCAGCCAAAATCTGGGTGTTGTGGAAAAGTGAATGACCCTAATCACCGCTTAACAAGACCTTTTGCAACACAGGTGGTTTCTAATTCTTTGTTTTCAACAAAACTGCTGAAAGCGCTAATGGAATTGTCAGCTAATAAATCATTAAAATTAATTTTTGATGATAGATCGCAATGGAATTTTGGGTACATAACTCAGAAGAAATACAAAGAATTGTGTGACAACACTGGGAGAAAATCAAATTGATACTGAATTCTGTCTTATTCTAGCAATAAATAATGTTTATCCACAAATGCATGAACTAATTGAAAAAACACCTCATCTTTCTCTGGAGAGACACTTTCAAAAACATTTGTTATAGTGTATATTTAAATGATTTTTCAAATCTTTTATAATATTTATGTCTTTTTGATAAATTGTGTACTAAAGATAATTCTATCCAGAAAACTTTCTATTTTTAGCACATAGAGCTTTATGGTCATAGGAAATTTTAAACATTAATTTTAACTGCCCCGGCTATATTGCTGGGAATGGAAATTGGTGCAGCCACTATAGAAAACAGAATGAAGTTTCCTCTAAAAAAATTAAAAATAGAATTACCGTATGATTCAGTAATTTCACTTCTGGGTATTTAAATGAAAACACTAACTTGAAAAGATATCGGCACCCCCACGCTCATTGCAACATTATTCACAGTCGTCAAGACATGGAAACAACCCAAGTGTCCATCAGCGGATGAATGGAAAAGAAAATGTGGTGTAAAATGGAATATATGGGGATAAGAGGAAAAACTGAAATCTATGGAATAAAATGAAACACCATTTGGCCGTAAAAGGAGGATGAAATCTTGCCATTTGTGACGACATAGATGGACACTGAGGGCATTATGCTAAGTGAAATAAGGCAGAGAAAGACAAATACGGTATGATCTCATTTATATGCAGAATCTAAACAAACAAACAAACAAACAAACAACCCAAGCCCATAGATACAGAGAACTGATTGGTGGCTGCCAGAGGTGGGGGTGGGTGGGGGGAGTAGTGGTGTGGTAGTGGTGGAGATTTTAATTACTGTTCATATTTTTGTTGCAGAGAAGTATATAGAGTCATCAAAAATAGGCTTATAAGCGAAAAACAATAGGCTTCTAAGCATAAAATATATTACATTAGGACAAGATTCTGTGGGAGAAGTAGAAAGGAGAAAAAGGGAACAATGTAAAAATTTCAAGATCTTAACCATGTATTTTTAAAATAGCTGATGGTAAAAAAAAAAACAAAAAAATAAAAATAAAATAAAAATAAAATAGCTGATCGTGGGGCACCTGGGTGGCTCAGTCGGTTAAGCAAGCGTCTGGCTTCGGCTCAGGTCATGATCTCACGGTTCATGGGTTCGAGCCCTGCGTCGGGCTCTATGCTGACAGCTAGCTCAGAGCCTGGAGCCTCCTTTGGATTCTGTATCTCCCTCTCTCTCTCTGACCCTCCTCTGTTCACGTTGTCTTTCTCTGTCTCTCAAAAATAAATAAAAAACATAAAAAATAAAATAAGATAGCTGATGGTGGGTATGAAATGGCTATTGTATTCAGATTTGATTGGACAGGCTCAAAAAAGTAATGTAACCCTTTTATTTTAGAATGTCAATATTTACCATATACTAAAAATAAGTTAACAGGTCTTCAAAATTATTTTAGGGAACATAAAAGCAAAAATGTTTTTTTTTTTTAACTATAGTCCCCAGAAAAACTTGGAAGACATCTGAGTTTATAACTTGCTCCAGGCCACACAGCCATCAGGTGGCCAGGCTCGAACTTGAACCTATGTTTGCAAGATTCCCAAGTGTACGGTCCTTTCACTGTACCCAGGGGAGATAAAGGACTCTATGAATGCTGGTCTTAATTAAACTCCCTTCAGTTTAGAAATAATTTATTTGGTTGTTTAATATGAGCAAGTCGCTGTGCTTGGTGCCACTAGATACACAATAGTGATTTAAGGTATATTACTTACCTCGTGGAGCTGAAAATGTTACAGGAAGAGATAAGCTGAATTCACAAAATCCTTAATATAAGATTAAATGTAATAAGAGCAACAGATATTTTGAAAAATGTTATGAGGGGGCTTGAGTAGACCCTGGCATGAGATAGATGGGTCTTTATAAAACGGGTAGAATTTGGTGAAGACACGTTAGTGAGAGAAGGTAGGGAAGGTTCATTCATTCCTTCCTTCATTCATTGAAGAACCATTAACTGCAGACATCAATCAAATATAATAAATGACTCGTTAAAAATGTCCTGGGTTGGGGGGGCGCCTGGGTGGCTCAGTCAGTTGAGTGACCCACTGACTCTTGATTTCAGCTCAGGTCATGATCTCATGTCGGGCCCTGTGCTGACAGTGCAGAGCCTGCTTAGGATTTTCTCTCTCCCTCTCTCTGCCCCGCTTGCGCGTGCGCTCACTCTCTCTCAGAATAAATAAAAACATAAAAAAAAGAAAAAGAAAAAAACCTGTTCTCGGCAAAGGACCTACAGTACCAAAGTTTTCAAGAGGGGAGTGCACAGGATGTATTTCAAGGTCCCCCTAGACCCCAGGCTGATGACGCATCGCATCGAGTCTGAAAGGGAACAAGGAGGAGGTGAGGCTAGCCAGAGAGGTAGATAGATGTGCTCACTGTGTGATGACCACAAATGCGGCAATTGTAGGCTTGAGGCCCCTGTGGAAGAAGGCAGTTGAACTCCATGGGTTCCACTGATAGGGAAAAGTCACGGAGATGAAGGACTTGGCATCACTTTGGGAAAAAAAGAATCGCTTTACCAGAAAGAATCAGCCACTTCGGATGACCCACAGTAAAAGTGATGAACTCTCCTCCTTCGTAGTTTTAGAAATAGAGTACCCTGGATTGGACTGTGGGCTCTGGAGCCATGCTGCTTGGTGTTAAATACTGTCTCCAAAGCTGCTTCACCTCTTTGAGTCTTAGTCTTCTCATCTGTACAGTGGGGATGAGAATCTAACATGGAATAAAATGATGCATATAAACTGTCTGGTATAACACTATGCTGGTATACTAATACACTCTCAGTAACTTTGTGATGGTACTTTTTGAAGAGAAAGCAAAGGACTTGATTATTTTGTATAAAGTGCTTCATATTTCCTTCTAAAGGTGTCTTAAATTCTGTTGAAATCTAAGACTCTTCTCCTCACGCCCATTTCCGTACTAAAACAGAAATGAAAAAGATCAGATCTGAGATCATCCCATCTGATTTTAGTCTGTTTATTTTTGCTTCTTAATGCTGAAAACATGACCAGAATGTAGCACACAAGTTCACAATGTGGACAGCCTTTTTCCTCTTATTCGTTTTGCTTACTCTGCAACACAGCCCTCTACATATTTTAAGTGGAACAATGTGTTTCAATGACCCACAAACACTGAGTTCAAATCCGAGGAGATGAAGTGTTAAGAGGCAGACAGGACTGGCCTTGCGTGTAGACCAAGCCTGGGGAACGTGTGAGATCCGTGCCTCATACCTACTAGGAGCACCTCATGCCTATCTGTGGAAGGGAGGAAGGGCGGAAGGAAGTAGTGGAGGTGTGGGATAGATGGGGGGAGCAAGAAGGAAGGAGAAGGAAAGAGGAAAAGTTGGAGAAAAGAAGGGGGTGGAGAAAGGGGTCTTCTGAGAAATGAACCACAAATAACGCTGATTGAGTGCTGAAGAATGAACGGGAGGTTCCAGGAAGAGGGCCCTTCCATTCAGAGCCTTCCATCTTTGGGCGCCTCTTGGCTACTTTTGGGTGAGACACTGGGCTGGTATTCTATTAGGGAGTTGCCTGTTAATCCGAGCCTTCTTGGGAATCAGGGTAGGGCAGATCAGCTTCTTTGCCCAGTGAGTGTGAAGCCAGAGTCCCTTCTGCCATCCAGAAAAACCAAACTTCAGTGCTTCTGAGAGCTTGGAATGGGAAAAGGGAAGGTTGCACTTTCTGTCTCTCTCTCTCAAAAATAAATGAAATAAACATATATATCAGACCTAGAATACCACTCAGCAATAAAAAAAAAAAAACGGATATACACAACAATTTGGATGAATCTCAGGGGAATCAAGCTGAGGGCAAAAAGCCAATCGCCAAAGGTTACACACTGTATGATTCATTTACATAATATTCTAGAAATAACAAAATTATGGAAATGGAGGGCAGATTAATGGTTGCCAGGGGCCAAGGACTGGGGCAACTAGGGCAGTGGGTGTGGCCATAAAAGAATAACAGGCTGGATCCTTGTTATGATGGAACTATTTTGTATTTTGATTGTAGTGGTGGATACATGAGCCTAAACATGTGATAAAATTGTATAGAATTAAATACACACACGAGTACAAGTAAAACCATCAAAATCTGAATAAGATTGGTCAGTATTTTGGTTGTGATCTTGGACTATAGTTCTGCAGTGGGGTGAGCTGGGTAAGGGGTACATAACATCTCCCTGTATTAGTTCTTACAAATGTATGTAAATTTACAATTATTCCAAAAGAAAAGCAAATGTAAAGGAAATCTAAATGAGATCATGTCATGCCCTGGGACAAAGCCATTCATTCAATGGCCTCCCATTGTTTTTGGAATAAAACGGTCTGCCCATTGCCTAGGATGCAGTAGGAGATCCGGTTCCTGCCAACCTGTCCAGCTGTATATTCTGCTCCGCACCCCGCCCCAGGCTCTGCTGGTGCCAATCACAATCACCACCTCTTAATTCCAAAGCATCAAGATTTGCCTCCTTCTGGCCTTCATACATCTGCTCCCTCTTTCTGGAATGCTTTCCCTCGGCTCTTTCTAGGGTTGCTTCTGTCGTAACTTTCAGGGCTCAGCTTAAATGTCACTTCCTCCTTTCCTAACCACACAATTTGCACACTCTTCTTCTCCTGCACAGGTATCATCCCAAATTTTCTCACTCCTTTATCATCTGTCTCCTCCACTAGATTTCGAGCTCCTGGGGAAGGGTGGATGGTTCTTCTGACTCCGCACTGTGGCACGTGTTGAGGGCTCAGTAAACCGAATGTCGAGTCAATGAAGGAGTGGCCACGTGCCACCTTGCCATCATTGCTTTCCTGAGTGATGTAAAGCCCTCCGGATGGTGGTATTAGGCTTACGCATGGAGCTTCTTTCGCTCCCTCCGGCTTGCTACTAAGGGGAGGGTCGCCGGTGGCCCCTCCTGCAGCGATCCGGACCACGGGGTTCCGCAGTCGGGGACCGAAACCCGGCGCACTCCGGGACCCCCGCCGCTTTGCAGGGAGTGCGCAGGTTAGCGGCGGCCCCTGGTGAGGCCACCTTTGCTCGCTCGACTCTCTTTGTTGCACCCACCCCGCTGCCCTGGCCGCGGCTGCCTGCAGTGACTCGTGACTCCCCGCCGGCCTCGAGGGCGGCAGCACGACGGAGCGGGCGATGTGGGGAGGGGGACGGACGCCCCCAGCTCGCCTTCCCCTCGGTCTCTAGGCCCGAGCCGCCCCTCCCGGGGAGCCCTCGACCCCGCCTCCCCGCGGCCACCTTCCTCGCGCACCCGC
>NC_043717.1:96584394-96679421 GCF_006229205.1 Suricata suricatta
GGGGGGGTGGGGTGCCAAGGGCGGGGAGGGCCCCCGCAGCCGTTTTTCCTACTGAGGGGATGGGGGGGTGGCGCATGGGGGTGGGGACAGTGGGGGATTTCAGCTCCCGCGTGGAACCTGGAGAAGCCAGAGGAAGGTTCTGTCACGTGGCTTGAGCTTTATAAGGTGGATTTTCCAAACTGCAGGGTGTGACCTTTCCGTCTCAAAAAGCGTGAAATCGTTACAAGGTGCTGTCTGTTCCAGGTACTGAAAGAGAGGTTTCCGCTTTCGAAGTTTCTGGTTCTGTTCCATTCCTCCTCTTTCTCTTCCATTCTTGGCCTTTTCTAGCCGTCCAGGACTAGGTAGAGGTTTGGAAATCCTGTAGGGAAGACAATGTGTGGTCCGTGCTCAGGGCTGGACCATTTTCTGCATTAGGGACCATGCGAGGTTTCAGGTTTGTTTGAATTGCCCTTTACTATAAAACCCTGTGCCAGGGAGACCCCTTGGGAAAAGAAGGGAGCAAGGTTTATAAAGGGGACCCCAGGTTTTTTTTTTTTTTCGTTTCCTGAAGGGCAAGGGATTGTAGCATTTTGCTTGGCTTTTAGAAGAGGGAGAAATAGGAAAAAATGTCTTTGCTGGAAGTTCCCTATATTTGTTTAAATGATTCCATCGGGATTATCTGAGCCCCCTTTGATTTGAATTTGGAATGGATCCAGTTCTCCTAATTGGAGCCATCATTTTGTAATTGCCTGTAATTCTTCCCTGGATTATCAAATCTATGGCAAGCTTATAGAGTAGTAGGAATAATTTTTTTTTAGTTATCTTGATTAAGACAGTTTTAATGTAAATTTGATGTTGTTCCTTGCAAATGCGAATCTTTGCAGAATAGCAGAGTTTGCATTATGAGTCCCTTGGAATTTTGTAAAGCCTTTCCCTCCCCATCTCCTCTTCTCTAGGAACAGAACCCTCCCCATTCTTTACACTGAAGGAGCAAGGGCTTCTGGGATGATAGCTTTGCCTTTGGAAACTCTAGCTCATATTTGCTGAAGAATACACACTAAAAAGGCATATGCCTTTAATGTGGTGACATAAGGTTCCAATCTACTCTTTACCTTCAGTCTTTAAAAATGGTTATTTAACATTTTTAAGAGCAAATATAATCTTTATGCAACAGGAAATTGGTTAGATAGGCCATGATTTGCGCAAACCGCCTCCCAATAAGTATATAGTCTAAGAGTCCCATGTAGGTTCTGTAACCATATATGGATTTTGAAATTCTATGCTACCATTCCCATATTGAATTTTTGGAGAAGAAAAGCTGTTTTCTGAACCAAGTCTAGATTTTGGAGTGAAATGTTAAAAGAGAATTCTGTATAAGATTTAAATTGGTCCAATTCCTCTTGTAGGATACTGGTGCATGGGAGCTAATTTAGTATCTGCCAAACGAATGGACAAGTTAAGTAATTATTTGTTTACTGGAAATACTAAATTGGAAATGGGTAGGTGAAAATAAGATTTTTGGTCTCAGACAAAAACGTGTTAAATTAAGTACTATTCTCTGCATCGTTTCTAATGTTACTGCTATATACAGGCAACAGACAATCTAAAACTCGTGCATTTAGAAGTATGTGGGTTCAAGCCCCGTGTCAGGCTCTGTGCTGCCCACTAGTTCAGAGCCTGGAACCTGCTTCGGATTCTGTCTCCCTCTCTCTCTCTGCCCCTCCAGTTCACGCTCTATCTCTTAAAAATAAATAAGTGTAAAAAAAAAAAAAAAGAAGTTCCTGTAGACAAAAAGAGGGGGGAAAGATGAAATTCCAACAATTAACAAAAATGGTCAAGTATCTTTCTACGTATTCTTTAAGATTTTGCCTATGGCTGTTTGAAGACTAATTTGTAAATGAAGCCTTTGTGGAAGATAGCGCCCTCCCTCCTAAAGTTTTGACAGTAAAAGAAATACCAGTTTGTTGAGGTGGAGGCTGACTTGTGAGGCTGAGCCTTTTCCCTGCTCTCCACCACCGGGTTCCCTCCTGCCCGATCCCCTCCCTTTCCCCGCTTTGGTGCCAGCAGCATTGGGAGTTGAACAAATGTTTGTGCTTGCTTGAACTTTAGGCCTTATCTATTTGGCTGCTTTCCCCAACTTTTGCCTACAATTTTTTTTTTTTTTGGTTAATTGGACTTTCCAGTTGTTTGGATTTGGGGTAAAAGGAGTAGACTGTAATGATTTTCTTTTGAAGGAGCTTTTCTTTCAACTTCTGTTGGACGGGAGCAAAGAAGGGTTTTTTTGTGTTTTGTTTTTGGTTTTGTTTTTTTTTTTGTTTTGTTTTTGGTCAGCGGAGTACTTAATTAAGCAGAATATGTGACCATTCATTTATTCAGCATTTACTGAGTTAGCGCCTGTGTTGGAGGCTCTGTGCTACTGGACTGGGCTCAGACATACACAGCAGATGACAAATGGCTTCCACTGCCTGGGGAGTGGGCAGTTACAAAAATGGAAAATAGGCAGTGAATTTGTTGTGAATAATCAAGAGGTGTCCAGAGTCTTTTGGTCATTAACATAGCACTTTATATACATTAAACATGCTTCAGCCAGGCACACGGTGGAGTCGTTTCTTGCCAGCGAGTTATTCATTGTATAAACAGTACCTCACCTTCCCCACTAGGACGTACTTTTTCATTTTGGGTAATACGGTTTATAAGTCATCTCGAGGATCTTAAGGTCCGTGGCCTTTTTCAAGAAGATCCGTTTTATGTGAGGTACATAGGACACAGCGGACTTCCTGATATTTAAGTTGGGCGTTTTATATCACTTTGTGGAGTAGTGGGGAGGCAGCGGCCAGGCCAGCAGCCCTTCCTGTGACTTAAAAGCATCTTCCGACAGCCAACGGGGCCACACAAAATGACTCCTCTGTGGTCAGCATTGAGTTATGGATGATGGACGACGAAGGCCAGAAGAGTGTGAATGGTACTGAAGAGCAGCTCGGGGAAACCTTCACGCCTCCCTCCCCCCGCCCCCGCAGGGTTACCTCCCAAGATCCTTGCACGTTCCCCTGTGTTCCCCTGTGTGTGGATCGTGCTAGACCAGTGGTTTTTAACTGGGGCAGTTTTGCCCCCCACGGGGCACCGAACAACGTCTAGGGACATTTCTGGCTGTCGTGAATTAGGGCGCGGCATGCTGCTGGTGTCTAAACACTCTCTACACCACGTGCGGCAGCCCCCTGCCACAAAGATTGATCTGACCCGAAATGTCAGTCTACTGTGCTGAGGTTGGTGTAATTCACTCTACAAGATGCAGTAAAATGGAACCTAAGGAGAGTAGAAAACAGAAGCGGTGTGTCATTTAACGTTGGCTGAGCTCACTCGACTGGTCTAAACACTGACTAGTCCGTCGACCTGAATAGTTAAAGACCAGTGAGAACAATCATCTGTGGGCCTTCCTCTTGCCAGGTGCTGGTGTATGTTCTATATTCCCTTCACTTTCTAAATGAGGAGCCAGGCCCCTTTAGGCCTTACAGCTGGTCAGGGTTGAAACCGGACGTCGAACTTACGATCATCATACTCCTCAGAAGTTCATGGGTTTTGAGCATGCCGTTGTACTCCCTCGTGGCATGCTCTGTTCGAAATCTTACTTAACAAAATTAAAATTACTACATGTCCTATATACCATTGAGCTTGCTTGAGAGTAATTAAAGCCATGCACATTAAATTTGATCATAACTTGGAAGTAAGTGGCCAGGAGTAGGGGGAGAAAGGAATCTGACATTACTCAAAGGCCTGCTGTAGTTCTAGAGAATACTCTGGTTGAATTCACACCCATTATGTAATTTGGTCCGCACAGCAACTCTGCAGAGCAAAGAAGCACATGTCACAGACGAGGTTAGCACCGTAGCTTGTCTGAGATCGCACAACTAAGTGGCCAACATGGAATTTGAACCTAAGTCCCCTGACGAAGCTGGTGTGCCTTGCTGCTCTCTCTAAATCTTGGGGTTGGTGAACAGGGGTGAGTTGAGCAGGCTGCAAAACGGTGAGTAACGGGTCCTGGATAAAAAGTGGTTTCTGGGGCGCCTGGGGGGCTCAGTCGGTTAAGCATCTGACTTCGGCTGAGATCATGTGTGGGTTTGAGCCCCACATCGGGCTCTGTGTTGAACGTTTGCTCAGAGCCCAGAGCCTGCTTTAGGTTCTGTGTCTCCTTTTTCTGCCCTTCCTCCACTTATTCTCTGTCTTTCAAAAATAAATACATGTAAAAAAATTTTTTTAAATGTGGCAACACGTCATAGACGATGGGTCATACTCAGGTAGAGAACAGAGGGGCGAACCACTGTACTTTCTTCCGCTGAGGAGAGCTGAGTTCGACAGAGAATTTGTTCTAGACGTCTCCCCAAACTAAGCCAGTAATTGCTACGTTGGAAAACTTCATTTTCTGTCTTCCTTGAATTTTTCAGACACTATTTCCGTAACCATGAAAGGGGAGGTTACTGAACGGTGTTTATATCTTTCTGCATCTCACCCTCCTACCTTTCTTAGGACCGTCATGTAGAACTTAGTGCTGACAGCATTCAGTTTTGTCATCTCCTTAAACAATTTAGACATTTGTTTTTGCTGTGGAAATTGTTTTTAAATGAATGTCATCAAACTCATACTTGTGTTTTCCATATGGGGGGGTGTGTTTTGTTTCAACAGCTAAATATTTATTTTAACTTCTGATGTGTTGTATTTTTGAGCATAACAAGAGGAAAAATTAAAAAAAAAACCTAGCCCAATAGCAATCATATTTTGTCTGGCAAGCGATTTTTTGTGTGTGGGTAGAAGGAGGACTTCATGTTTCATTTCATTTACTTGAAATTGGAAAGGAATCTTAACCATGATTCTCAAGGGCCAGGATGCTAGGAGGAAAAAAGAAATGTTATTTAGATAAAATGCATGTTTTGATTTCCACATAGGTCTGGGAGCCATAGATTTGATTATAATAATGTCGTGACTCTACAGCAGTCAGTTACTGGGGTGATCCACCACTGCGTATGGGCACGCATTGTGACACTGATTTTGTATCCCCCCCCCCCCGCAAGATTTTAGAGTAGACTTAAGAGATCTGACAAAACTGGCAAGAATGCACTAATCCTTTCAAAACTCCAACGTTTTAATGATAATAGTGGTACTTTTACGTTGTAGGGAAACTCAGAAACTACAGAAAAGCCTAAAGAATAGAAGAATCCGTTATAACCCACCACCCAGAAATTAGTGACTGTGTTGGGTTTTTTTTTTTTTTTGGTATTTCTTTTTAAAATGCAGTGGGTTTTTTTAAAATCGTGGCCTCAAGTCCATTGCAAAATCTTTAACTTCTAAACGTAGTCTAAGTTATTTTTTTTTAACTTTACCAAAAGAGCTTCTGAATTATTGTTGCATCTCTAAAGAGAAGTCCCAGCCGTAGAAATGAAATGGGAATAGTGCCTTGTGTCCTCCTCACATGAGCCCTTTCACATTCCTCCTCCTTCAACCTGAGTAATAGGATTTCCATGCTAGAGGGGCACCTGGGTGGCTCGGTCAGTTGAGAGTCCCTTTGGCTCGGGTCATGATCTCTATGGTTTGTGGGTTCAAACCCCACGTCAGACTCACTGCTGTCAATGCAGAGCCAGCTTCGGGTCCTCGGTCCCCCTATTTCTCTGTCCCCCCCCCAATAATTGAACATTAAATAAATTTCCACACTATAAAGGGCTGTCAGGACCCACTCCCCTTCATTTTGTGAGGCTCAGAGAGTTCAAGCATCTGCGCCCAGATCATATAACGGTAATGTTGGAGTTCCTAATGTTGGCATTAGGTCCTCTATATGTAGGGAAGTTCTTATTTCCTAATTAAAAACTCGTCACAGTCACAAACTTTTTGTTGGCCTGTCCCTCAAAAGAATAGACTTTTGGGGGCACCTGGGTGGCTCAGTTGGTTAAGCGTCTGACTGCGGCTCGAGGCATGATCTCCTGGTCTGTGAGTTGGAGCCCTGCCTCAGAGCCCCTTGGGATCCTCTGTCTCCCTCCTTCTCCAACTCTCCCCCGCTCATGCACGCTCGCTCTGTCTCTCTCAAAAATAAACATTTAAAAAATAAAGAACAGACTTTTATGGTGCAAGTATATTTACTGTGCTAAAGGTTACCACAAAGGCCAAGAATTTCCTAAATTTCATATCAAAACAGTTGGGAGAAGGGTAGGTGGACCCTGTGATTCTTGATCTTAGGGTTGTGAGTTTGAGCCTCACACTGGGTATAGAGATTACTTTAAAAAAATAAAACCTTGAAGAAAATAATTAGCTGAGACACCTGGGCGGCTCAGTAAGTTGAGTATCTGACTTCGGCTCAGGTCGTGGTCTCACAGTCCATGAGTTCGAGCCCCGCGTCGGGCTCTGTGCTGACAGCTCAGAGCCCGGAGCCTGCTTCGGATTCTGTGTCCCCCTCTCTCTCTGCCCCTCCCCTGCTCACGCGCTCTCTCTCTCAAAAATAAATTTTAAAAAATCATTAAAAAAAGAATAAACATTTAAAAAACTAAAATAAAAACCCAGCTGGGAGCAGTACAGGAGTTTGTCATCCCACTTGATTTTATGGAGACTGAGCGTTAGTGGTGGGGAACCTCTCTTGTGCATCTAGCCCTCAGTTGAATGTCCCCTGGCCTGCGGCGCAAGTGGCAAGGCGTGTCAAACTGCCTGTAGTCACAGACACGAACAGTGGCTTTATAAGAGTCTTTCCAAGTGGTAGTCTGGGACACCACGGTGACAGTTGTCGCTGCATGTAAGTATTTTTACTTTACAAACAGGGATACCTGTGAACATTGGCGGAAGGAAGTCTGAAAGACTGCATCAGCCTCCAAACTTAGGTAGGACGTCACACACAGTTCTCATCTGAGACTATTAAATACGTTCGTTTTAAAAATTTTTTTTAACGTTTATTCATCTTTTTTGAGAGACAGGGCGTGAGTGGGGGAGTGGCAGAGAGAGAGGGAGACACAGAATCGGAAGCAGGCTCCAGGCTCTGAGCTGTCAGCACAGAGCCCAACGTGGGGCTCAAATCCATGAACCGTGAGATCATGACCTGAGCCGAAGTCGGATGCTTAACCGACTGAGCCACCCAGGTGCCCCTTAAATAAATTCTTAAGCTTTCCTCTCTTTCTTTCTGTGCCCTTCTTCAGACCTTCATTTCCTTGCGTGTCCTTTGCCTGTGTGTCTGCTTCACTGTCAGGGGCACTGTTCTCAGGCCAGTGGACTCTGCCCATGTTCCTTTTTCCAGGCTCTCTGTGTACCCACATCATCACGTTCATCTGCCATCGCGTCTTCCCTACCTTCCCCCGTTTGACGGTGTTAGCCTGGACTGGGCCAGGGAGGCTGCTTTGCAGAGCAGGTGTGGGGTACAGAATGCTGGTGTCACTCGATAGAGAAAGGCCCCCGGTAGAATCGAATGAAACAAACTGAGTTCAGAGATGACATGGGCCGCATAGATGTGTAAACCTGTGAACACGACATCATCCCTTCTCGACAGCCAGGGCCCCGGCAAAGCTAAACCTATGTGAAATAATGAATACGGATATTCATTGCCAAGGGCTTACCATCGGAACAAATGAGAAAATTGTACCCTTGCCTAGGGGTGTGTTCTTAACTAGTCTTTGCTCCTGTTCCTCATTATTGCCTGCTAATGACTTGGTGCGTTGTCAGGGAGCAGCCAGTCTTCCTAGCTTCCCGTAGTTCTCGGGGTTCTCTTCTGAAAATGGGGCTTCCTCTGTATTCAGACCAGCGAGCTGGGCTTAGACGTCATCTGTGAACTAGTATAGATCTGAAACGCACAGAACATACACGCATACTAGTTCTTAAATGCAGCGAAACCTCGAAAAAGAATGATCACAGTGAGTCATTGTTGGCAGCACTTAAACGGTTGTAGAACTCAGATCTTATAGGGGTGCCTGGGCAGCTCCGTCGGTTGAGCATCTGACTTGATTTCGGCGCGTGTCATGATCTCATGGTTCATGGGGTCGAGCCCTGCGTCGGGCTTTGTGCTGAAAGTGTGGAGCCTGCTTGGGATTGTCTTTTTCTCTCTCTCTGCCTCTCTTGTGCTTGTGTGCTCGCTCGCTCTCTCTCTCAAGATGATGTAAATAAACTTAAAAAAAAGAATTCATGTTTTATTTACCCACATGAAAACTCTCAGGATCATATATATATTCCAAGACATGAAATGTTACACAGGAGTAATACAAGAATTTGTAATATCCACAAGGTTTTTTTTTTAATGTTTACTTATTTTTGAGAGAGAGAGAGAGTCCAACCACAAATGGGGGAAGGGCAGAGAGCGGGAGACACAGAATCCAAAGCAGGCTCCAGGTCTAGGCTTCAAGCCATCAGCACAGAGCCCAATGTCGGGCTCGAACTCATGAACTGTGAAATCATGACCTGAGCCAAAGGTGGATGCTCAACCGACAGAGTCACCCAGCTGCCTGTGTAATATCCACAAGGTTGTAAATTTACTTTTCAATACTAAGAAAATGATAGCTGGGAACACACAGGTTTTGTCGTCAAGGTGATTTTGATGAGGATGGTACAAAACGAAATTTCTAGGTTTGATTAATTAACTCTTATTACTCTTAGTTTTAGAGTGTGGATAAGATCGCCCGACTCCTGTCAAATTTGAAATGTGTGATTTATTAGGAAGACATCAATGATTGGTTTTTCGGCACATCACTACCAGGTCTGGTTTTACTCGTCAGTCTTGTTTGTGAATCTGATTCCTAGCATCTGCCTGGGTGTAATCAATCATCTGCGTTTTCATGTGGCCAGGTGAAGGGAAGTAACAGCCCCCCCCAGGTTTCTTAGAGACGAAAGAGCACCCATGGGCACACACATGTAAATCAAAAGTCCAAACGCTTCTGTATCACTGAGCCATCGTAGTGGATTTAGACATTTGAATGAACACGATTTTGTTTTTTAACAGTTTCTAAGAAATAGCCTGTAAATAACTGTAGTTTCAAATAATTTAAAAAAATTTTTATATTTATTATTTGAGAGAAAGAGTGAGACAGAGCATAAGCATGGAGGGTCAGAGAGAGAAGGAGACACAGAATCCGAAGCAGGTTCCAGGCTCCGAGCTGTCAGCACAGAGCCTGATGTGGGGCTCAAACCCATGGAATTGTGAGATCATGACCTGAGCCGAAGTCGGATGCTTAACCGACTGAGCCACCCAGGTGCCCCTGTAGTTTCAAATACTTAAAATGACAAATTCCTCAACAGGTAGCTTCTGGAAGCTAAGGAGCCTTTATAAATTCCTTGTGGATGATTCTACACCTCCGGATACCAGGCTCAATTCAAAATTTCAAATTCTAGGCCCTTTCCTTCTAGGCCACAAGAAACTCTGCCTGGTTTTTTTTTTTAATATCTATTTATTTATTTTTGAGAGAGGGAGCAGGATTCCAAGCAGGCTCCACAACACAGCATGGAGCCCGACTTGGGGCTCGAACTCACAAACCATGAGATTGTGACTTGAGCTGAAACCAAGAGTTAGATGCTTAACCGACTGAGCCCCCCAGGTGCCCCGAGAAGCTCTGCCTCTTGTACGGAAGGAGTTGGGAAGGGATCCTGCAGTGTAGTAAGCACACGTGACCACACTAAGGAAAGAAACCAAGCAGCCACACTACTCGCAGGTGAAAGTTTATACCGGCATCTACAGATAAAGCGATGTGCATTTGCTAGACCCCCCCCCCTTTTTAGCTAGAGCCTCTTTTTTCATATCCAAACTTTCTCTATTTTATTAAGGAATCGTTAACAAATCTAACTATGAACGTTTAAAGAGTGAAATGTGATAATGTGATGTACATGTGCATTGCAGAATGATCACGATGATTTAAAATCCACTTAATGATGATACTTATGTACGATAAATTGCATCCACTTAAGGCATACGGCGTGAGGAGTTTGGGCAGATGCACGAGCCCCTGGGCCCACTGCCACCATCAGGGTGTAGGACACAGCTATCACTCCCCCCTGAGCTTCCTAGTGCCCCATTTGCCACACACCCCTCCGTGTGCTCCGTTGCTCAGGCAACCACTGGTCTGCTTTTGTGTGAGAGCCCCTTGGCAAGCTTACGTCTGCGAGGTGGTGGATCCTTCTCTACCCAGAGACCAGATGTACATCTGAAACACAATTTTCTTCTCATTTAATATAAAATAATATTACAGAGCGATTCCAGGTCTGAGTTCCTAGAATGTTTTCCCGATTGTGTACAAATGAGCACTTGAGAATTTTGCCTGCAAGTCAACGACAGCATGCTTACCAAACAGACTCCTTACGTACTGGGGTCAAAGGGAGATTCCAGCTAAGAGAAAAAGGATTCTGGTGAAACAGAGAAGTGCGTGTTCTCCGGAAGTAGTTACAGCCAGATGTCAAATCCCCCAAGAAGAGGACATATCAAATCATTTGAGATTTCCATCACACTTAACTCATAAAGTAAAAATGAAAAAAAAGTATTTTGCATTCCTACATATTTATGCCTCTAGTATGTGTGTGTGTGTATAATCATTATACAGGAGCAAAACCCTAGTCCTTCTACCTTCCAAAAGATTTGAAACAGGTTTCAGAGGGAATTTCCCACAGGTAGAAGGTGTAGCATCTTTACACACAAGTGCGAAACAAGCTTTTCATATGCAAAATGGTTCTTTCCCATTGATGTGTTGAGTTGGAAGAATAATTCGGAAACTTAAGGGCCATTGTCCTGAGACAGAATGTGTCCCTTCCTCACTTACCCCCCCCCCCATAAAAAGTCCATGTTACGTTTCTCTTACTTGTAGCTGGCTGTCCATTGCAGTCTCTCTGTCTGTCTCCATGTGCCACTTGTGATTGCGACGCTGCCAGCGCTGCCCCGTCTTCCTTTCCCGATTTTCTTCTTCCTTGTCCTTTCTGTCTCCTGATGCTACTGCTCGTAACGCTGCTCTGCCTTCTCACAACGACGCTGCTTTTACCGACCTCTCCAGACTGGGTTGTCCGCAGACCGACCACTTCCAACATATCAGGTGTCATTCTGGAGGCCATTTTTCTTATTTTTTGCTCTGTGGTCCAGTAATTTCTTTAGACTCCTTTCAAAGTTGGAGGCATGCTGGAGGTTTGAGAGTCGTGAACAGGTGGTTTGCAGGTCAGCAAAGTTGGGCTGTGATACAGAAGGTCTGTGAGACCATGAATCATTAAAAACAATGTACATTATAATCCTGTGAAACTCCCTTTTACAAAGCTAAAGCAGTTAGAATTGTCTTGAGGTCAGGTAACTTCCCCCTAGCACGTACTGTAAAGGGGGGAAACCTTGGGCATTTGTTAAAATCTATAAAGTGTACAACACAGAGTGAACCCTGGTGTCAACTGTGGACTTTAGAATAACTTAGGAATATTGGCTCATCTGGAGTAACGAACGTACTACCGTGATCCAAGATGTTAATACAGGAAATCTGGAGGGGGACGTTGACGAGGGACATGGAAAATGTACTCTCTGCTCAGTTTCTCTGCAAACCCAAAACCGCCAAGAAATCTATTTAAAGACCCGTTAGGATTCAGAAACATAAAGAATACATCGGGCACTTTTTACTACCGACTTGCAGATAAAAGTGCAGCGTTGGTGTTTAAGCACTAGCAAAACAGAGAAGGGCTCCTCCTTGAGTGATGTAACTGGTACTGTGGGCCCCTGAAAAGCGAGAGTGCGACCTTCCGAGAGAGTGAGCTTCCGAGAGAGCGGCCCCGCTCTGCTAACCACTGTCTGCTTGCACCATGGTGACTGGACAGGTCTGTGTGAGCATCGGGCTGGGGCTTTCTGTATCTGCCACCATTGGGAGTGGGTGTGCCATCTTTGCGGTGGAGCAGGGCCACAGACTTAGTACGTCGCCTGCCATGTAAGCCAGTGACCCCTTTTTTTTCTGACTCTTGTATTTATGGCGTCCCTAGCAACAGTGGCAATTGGTGAGCTCATGCCAAGTCTTTGTGCCAATATCCAGGTCAGAGTTTGATTGCATGGCTTGTAGTGGCCGTGACCTGTGACCTGTCGCCGACCTCCATGCAGTGGTTCACTGCAGCCAGCTCTTCTGTAAACCTGCGCGAGAGGATTAGGCTTTTTAAGGTCTTAACTGTAATTTGTTTCTGTACATTGAAACTGGGTGATTATTACGAGCCTCTGGAAGTATGTGAGGCTTTCTTGAGCTGGCTGTAAAAATAGAACATTCTAGGGGTGCGTGGCTAGCTCACAGTGGAGCATGCAACACTAGATCTCAGGGTCATGAGTTTGAGCCCCACATTGTGGGTAGAATTTCCTTTAAAAAAAAAAACACCTCAGAACATTTTATGGTAGGTAGTAGTGAGCACAGGTCAGGGCGTGGGTTCTGAGAGGAGCATTGTGACTGAGGGAGACAACAAGAGAAAGACCAAAAGAGGAAAAAACCGATGAGACATCAAGGATGAGAACGTAAGTGAAGGTGATCATCCAAGGAACGGATGCCTTGGGGATCTGGTGGCTCACAGCATGTGTCCCATCAGGTTTGTGATTAGGGCCAGGGTGAAAAACTCCAGAGTTACCTGAAAAAAATACGGATAAAGGGGGAGAGTTGTCCATGGAGCTCACCTATTTCAAATGTAGTTACTTTATGTGTCAAGTAATTTTTATGTATGGGTCTTGTTAGGTGTATTCATCATTACACCGGCTACTGGATAAACTCACACATTTTTTTCTTGATTTCACTACTTAGTTTCACTGATTGACTATACCTGTGGTCCTACCACTGTTAGAAGTGGCAGGTTTTAATGGGGTGGGGGGGGGACAGAAATAACCTCTCCTTTGAGTCGCAATCCACATGGAGGTTTGGGGATTCCGGTTCAGTCGCTAAGATCACAGGGTACCCTCTGCCCGTGGTGAACCGGATGGAGACACAGCCAGGGCAATGCTTGTGGTCACCGTCACCTGATACCGAGTTCTACTGCCGACTCGATTGTACGGCAGTCCCTGCCCGTTGTACAGATGGCAGAAGTAACCATCTGACTGCCTCGTAATGTGTTTGCATCATAGGTATAGACAGGCTTGGTCAGTTTCGAGGCCTTGCAGAGTCTTACCCCTCCCCTTCAAGCTTCTGGAAATAGCTGGAAGGCCTGGGAAGGTGTAGGGGCGATGGCATGCGGTGTAGGTGTGCGCCCACATCCTCTTGGCCCCACCTGCTTACCCAGGTGCTTCTCACAGCCCTTTGGTGCCTCATCCTCTGCTTCCCCTCTGTCTCCTCTCTACCCTGAATTCAGTTACTTGGGAATTTTCCCTTAAGGAACAAAGGAGGATGTCAGCACAACCAAAGCTGGAGGGCTGCTGGTCTAAGCATTCAAACTACGAGAGCAATGTACTTTAGACGTCCCTCTCTGCCAGGTTTT
The DNA here is from genome assembly GCF_006229205.1 of Suricata suricatta. Classification (NCBI taxonomy): domain Eukaryota; kingdom Metazoa; phylum Chordata; class Mammalia; order Carnivora; family Herpestidae; genus Suricata; species Suricata suricatta. The sequence goes on from NC_043717.1 coordinate 96,597,772, forward strand.
TACTGCTGCACTGGTTTGTTAGGTATAATAATGGCACTCCGGGGACTTTGTAAACATTTACCTTTAAGGCCCCTATAATTTTTCTTTCTGTGTTTGTTCTTGTCCCTATAGCAGATTCCAGCAGAGTGTGGGCTGATGTGAAGGATTTACTTTGGGGCTAATTGATTGGAGTGGAGCTTCCCGGTTGCCCGCACGTAAGGAGACTGTTCTCAGAGTGCTAGACACGGCTTAGAAAGTAGGAGTCAGAGTGCTTCACACATTGCAATCAACAAACGTTTACTGAGTGCTTACTCTATGTGCACAGCACTTTGCTCGGCTTGCTAGATGCCATGGGGAGTTGTTAAAAACAAAAGCGATCTCTTCAAGCCATGAACTTCCATTCTAGTTGGAGAAGCTATTAGAGACGCAGGAAGGGTGCGGTGGAGAGGCTTGAACTGAGGGGGAGGAGGAGAGAGTCGGGCGTCTCAAATCCCAGCCCAAGTTTGCCTATAACCATCTGATCCCTTGGCTAAATCACCTTCTCTCTTGGGGCCTCAGTTTCTAAACAAGGAATCAGACTAGATAATCTCTAAGGCAGTCTGTGGATTGGCTCATAAACAAATATGTGAAAAAGTTGGACAGTAGAGAGCAAGAGTAGAAGAGATCCTAGAAGATGGTACATTGTCTTTGGCTAAATGAAGTGTGCATATGATCGTTACTATTGCACGTAGACGGTACCTATCTCTACCATGTAACTATACTGATTTTAATTCTTGACCGGCGTTTCTCAAAGTGGGGTCCTTGGACCCGCAGCATCAGCATCACTTGGGAGCTTTTTAGAAATGCAGATTCAGGGGTCTGCCTCAGACCTACCAAATCAGAAACCCTGAAGGTGGGGGCTCAATGCTTTGTGTCTCAACAACTCCCACTCGCCCAGGAGACTCTGATGCCCCCTAAACCTTCACAGCTTTGGGCCGTAGGAATTTGGGGCAGTAGTTCCCGAATTCAGTTGTACGCTACATTCATCAGAGGGAATTTGGTGAGAGGGGGGCACCCAGACATCACTAGTGGTTCTGGCTCTGCAGGTGCGCCCAGAATTTGAGAATCACCAGTCTAGGGGAGGGTGGCATGAGCCAAAGCACCTGTTCTTCTCTGGTGGTGACAAAGCCCAGAGGCCAGGAGTCAGCCAAAGCCAGAGTTGGGTATGGGGGAAGGTGAAATGTGGCTCTGATGGGGAAGGCCTTGGATTCCTTGCTAGAAATGTGGTCTGTAGATTGCAGTGGAGGAAGGTTTAGGGGAAAGGGAGCAAGGCATTCAAGGTGGCACATTTGAAACATTCTGAGGGGAGCATGTGTGATGATGTCGTCTAGGTGTGAAGTGATGATGGACCAGAATGGAATCGCAAAAATGAGATCGTAAGGGAGAGAAGGTCTGGAGGCTCTTCCGCAGGACACACGGACAGGGCTTGGTGACGGTTTGTGGGAGTGAGGGCAGTGTTCAGATGTCCTTGGCCCAGTACTTCCTCTCAGACTTCTGAGACAGCCAGCGTGCTGTAGACGCTTCTATCGGACTTGTCACATTCTCCGGATCTGTGCTCATCTTCTGTCCCTCGTTGGCTTTGACTTCGGGAGCGGGTATTCCCCAATGAGTTATGTAAAAACACAGAACTGTAGTCACCCAGAAGGCTACCCACGGTCACCCTGGCAGGGGAAACAAATCCTGTTTCTTAACGAAAGAATGCTTGGAGTTGTGGGAAAGTTGTAAACTTGGCAAGGACTAACTCGAGCCTATCAGTCAATTAAGTGATTTTTTTATTTTAACATTTGTTTTATTTGGGAGCTGTTGTACTAGTCATTGAAAGAACATCAATCTTCATATTTTTAAAAACAAAACAAAAATACCATTGAACATTAGGGCAAAGGACAAGAATTTTAAGGTCTTACCTTTTGACTTTAGCAAATACTTGCCACTCCATTTTTCTTGCTGGATTTTGCCATTTGTTTTGTGTTGTTTCCATTTGTCCCTAGTGCCTGATAATTTTAGTTTCCTCTACTGTGTTATTAATGGCTTTTTTTTAATTCTTAAGTGTTCTTAAAGTTTTATTACATTGTTTTTGTTTTCTATATCATTCTCATAAAGCTCTTTTACCAGCAATTATGCAATGATATGCATGAAAAAATAGCTCTAGTCTTTGTTGTTTTGTTTTTTAACCTCTCATCCCCCTTTCTTCCATCCCTGACCCCCTGCCTCTTCCAACCACCAATCTGTTCTCTGTATCTGTGAGCTTTTTTTTTTTTTTTTTTTTTTAAGATTCTGCATATAAGTGAGACCCTTTGGTATTTGTCTTTCTCTGTCTGACTTATTTCAGTCAGCACAATGCCCTCGAGGGCCATCCATGTCATTGCAAATAGCAAGATCCCATTCTTTTCCATGGCTGAGTACTATTTCACAGCATCTTTATACCATCGCTTCTTTATCCATTCATCAGTCGACAGACACTTAGGTGGTGTCCATGTCTTGGCTGTTGTAAATAATGCAGTGAACATGGGTGTGTGTTGGGGAGGGTGTGCATTTTTATGTGTGCGTGTGTATGTATTTTTTAAGTTACTGTTTTTATTTTCTTTGGATACTTAGAAGTGGGATTATTGGGTCAGATGATAGTTCCACTTTTAATTTTTTGAGGAACCTCCACGCCGTTTTCCATAGCGGTTCCGCCAGTTTACATCCCCACCCATAGTGTGCAAGGGCACCTTTTTTTCCCACATCCTCACCAACCCTGTGTTCGCTTGTCTTTTTCATGATGGCCGTTCTGACTGCTGTGAGGGGAAAGCTCACCGTGGTTTTGATTTGCATTTCCCTGCTGGTTAATGATGTTGAGCATCTTTTCATGTACCTGTTGGCCACCTGTATGTTGTCTTTGGGAAAATGTCTGTTGAGATCTTCTGCCCATCTTTTAATTGGATTGTTTGCTTTTGCCCGTGGAGTGGTAAGAGCCTAAACTTGGTTTGAACTCACGAACTAAGAGATCATGACCTGAGCCAAAACCAAGAGTCAGACACTTAACTGACTGAGCCACCTAGGCGCCCCGCCCCACTCACTTATTTTTGTTTTTGTTGCAAAAATATTCTTAATGTCTTACTACTCCAGTGAAGAAATAAAAATAATATTTTTATTTAATATCCTCCCTTTTATGACCAAAAAAGTCTCTGCATTTGCATCCAGCGATAGCCCATGGACAGAGCTTCTTCGTGTTGATTTGGGGCATGGAGGGGCCACTACTCACCTTTCCCCCTTTTGTTAGTTTACAGGTCATGCTGCATCCAGAGGAAAGCCACCTTTTCTTACCTAGTTTGGAAGCCTACAAGAGCAAATTCAATATTTTGTTGTTGTTGTTGTTATATTTTTATGGTTTTTTTATTATAGTTTATTGTCAAGTTGGCTTCCATCAAATTCAATATTTTAAAGTGTTAACTTGTTTTTCAGCACAAGGTTTAAAAACAGCTCACCACTTGAACTTTGGTAAAACTACCTTTTTAGTGTTCTGGAGGAACTTTAGAAACCTGGGGGGGGCGGATCTAGAGTGATCACAACTTTCAGTGCGTCGTATATGTATCGGATATCTTTTAAAACTATCTTAATCTTCTCTGAAAGTGAATAAGGATAAAACCTTCCTCTTTCCAAATTGTGGAGAACAGTGGTGAGCGCAGCATAATGTGTAAACTGGTTAAATCACTACATTGTGTACCTGAACTAATGTAACAAGTGTGTGTCAACTCAAAAAAATACTAAAAAAAATAAAAATTGAAGATGGAGTTATAGTTGAACTCCCATACAGTGTACTACTACATAGCCATTTAAAAATCAGGCAGTTCTGGGGCATCTGGGGGGCTCAGTCAGTTGAGTGTCTGACTTGATTTTAGCTCAGGTCATGATCTTGCAGTTTGTGGGATCGAGACCCATGTAGGGCTCTGCACCATGTATGGAGCCTGCTTGGTCTTCTCTCTTCCTCAAAACAAATGTTCCTCAGACATTTTAAAAAATGAGGCTGCTCTGTATGTACCAATATTGAATGGTCCCCCAAGTAAATTGATAAGTAGAAGAAAATGTGAAGAATATTATGATTGTACCATACAAAGTAAATATCAGAAACTTCTGTGGAATAAATGATCTTCTAAAGTATGCTTGGTGGTATGCTCTATATTAAATCCTAATACACAGACACATAATTAGACATTATTGTATTTCTGTAATGTAATATCCTTTTGGTTTTTGCTTATTAAGTTAATATATTGTTAAAGATTTGATTATGTTACAGATCTTGATTATGTTGAAATTATTACAAATGAGGCATCTTTGATCTGGGTTTTTTTATGTTTGTTTATTTTTGAGAGAGAGAGAGAATGAAAGAGAGACAGTAGCTGTGTTTGCATGCGAGCCTGGGAGGGACAGAGAGAGAAAGGGGGACAGAGGCTCCGAAGCATATATTGGGTATTATTTCCATCGGATATGTGATCTGCAGATATTTTCTCCCCATTCAGTAGGCTGCCTTTTCATTTTGTTAATGGTTTCCTTTGCCATGCTCCAGAATTTTAGTAGGATGTAGTCTCACTTATTTATTTTTTGTTTTTGTTGCAAATATATTCTTGATGTCTTACTACTCCAGTGAAAACATTTGTCTGAGTAGTGTGACTACTCCATGCTGTCTGTCGGCACAGAGCCTGATGCGGGGCTCAAACTCCCCAACTGTGAGATCATGACCTGAGCCCAAAGTCAGATGCCTAACCGACTGAGCCACCCAGGCGCCCCTCATTTGTGTTTAGTTTCCCCAATAAATTATCTTGCTGAATGAGAGCCAGTTTATCAGTTCTGCTAAAGGTAAGGAGCTGGCGGCTAGCTCATCTGTATTTATTGCATTTATGGTAACATTTAAAATGTGTTTTGAACAATACATATGCCAGTGTTTCTGACTACTGCAGTAGTGTGAGCACTTGAATGAAAATAGGAAAAACGAGACCGTGAATCTGTGGGGCTCATCCATTTTGATTGAGTCAACTGGTCTTTAAGTTTCATTCAAATGGATGCCATCTCTGGATTTTATTTTCCCGCATAATTCCCCCCAATTAATCAGTGACTTGGGATCGTGTAAGCTTGGCTGTCAGTATTGACAGGGTCACCGGTGTCTATGGCCACGATACTATTGACAAACCCGCAGGAGGATGATCGTGTACGTTAAATGTCACTAGAATGTGGCTCCTGGCTGCTTCTGCAGACACACAAAGGTTTGTCTAATTTCACTTATTCTGTCGGTGCGATGAGATTAACATGATTTATTTTAAAGCCCGACTGACCCTACGGTGTTTGGGTTGTAATTTGCTACCATCACATTTTACCCAGTGTGTTTGGCCACTGTTTGGTTTTTCTCCTTTGACGTGTGCACAATCGTCACCATGATTTGTATTATGTCTGGTCCAAGGCCAGGTCCTGTGTGCACAACTCTACCTCCCAACCCCAATTTCGCGTTAAGGGTGACACACCAGCACAGACAGGAAAGTGAAGTGGAGCCACGGGTGCTGTTGTGAAATCTCCCTGTACGTTTATATCGCCCTTGGTGGTCTGGTTCTTGATGGGGGAAGGGTGAACTGTGGAGCCGAACTTGGCAGAGCCCTGAGTCTGACCCTGGGTGTGTGAGCTCGGCCTGCTCAGCCTCTGGGCCTTTCTCTCTTCTGCCCTCTGGAGGCTGTCTGGGGACATGACATGCAAGGATTGCCGATGAAAAGGAGAGCCCCAGGGTCTTGGGGTTGGTTTCCCAAGCCTGTGTGCCCCAGGCCTTCGAAGCCCTGACCTTGTAGAGGTGGGGAGCACACAGGGAAGGCACAAGAGGTACCGACGGGGTCGGGCTGTTGAGGAGGATGCGATTCTGGGTATTTAAGTACAGAACCAACTCCTTCAAGTAGAGTCCAGTGTGGATTGAACCCTATCTCCGGGAAGAAGCAGTTCCAGAAGGGGGAGCAAAGTAAAATCGTATGTTAAGGCTCTCATGTAGCGGACTCAGGTTCAAAGGTTAAGCTGGATTCAATCTAAACAGGTGCATTTGGTGCCAGGGTTTCGTGGCAGCACGTGACCTCCTTATCCAAGTGTGAGAACACTTCTCACCCACACCTGCCACAGTCAGAGTGCTCCCCGAGTCTGTGCCATCTGGCGAGTGCCCGTTGCATGTGGGGTGCTGCGAAGAGCCTTGCCCACCTCACAGCCTCTCTGTGAGGCAGCTCGTCGCATTGTGAGGCGCAGCTGACATAAGGCAGGGCCGGTGTTCGAACCCAGGCAGTGTGAGTCTGGCACCCTTGTTGTGAACAGCTGTGCCATGCTGCATTCTCGCCACGGCTGCGTGTCAGGGTGCGGCACCTTCTAGAAACCATGAGTTCCATGTCAAGGGGTTATGGGGGAAGAGACCAAGTGAAGCCATTTTTTTAGGGCAGGAAGCCCTGCCACCCAGGCAATGACGCTTTAGGTTCTGTAGAACAAATGAGACATAACATGAAGCAAATAATATGTATTCATGTGGCAGAACGTGAAAATTCTCTCATTAAAGACCGCTGGGAAGAGGACTAGAAGGGATTTCTTTGAAGTCCGTCACTTTCACACATCTGCCTTTGAAAGCTAGCTCTTTGCTGCCAGGACAGACTCCCCTTCTCTGGGCTTTTGATCTGCCCGACAAGAACCTGTCCCTGTAGTCACCAGACTGGCCCATTTGGAGTTCAGAAGGGTTGTCTTCAATAGGACCGTTGTCATTAAGATCTCTAAACATATGAACCCATTAGCCTCTTGAGCTAAACTGCTCGGCGATTTTATTTTCCAGGATGTCAACATTTAAAAAAGAAATCTCTAATTCCTGCTTGTTCAACCATCAGCCTGGAAATGGTTGCCTCGAGGCATGAGGAGGACAGTTAGCCTGGTTAGAATCCACGGTTGAGGGGTGCCTGGGTGGCTCAGTCGGTTAAGCGTCCGACTTTGGCTCAGGTTGTGATCTCACCGCTCATGACTTCGAGCCCTGTGTCTGGTTCTGTGCTGACAGCTCAGAGCCTGGAGCCTGCTTCCAACTCTGTGTCTCTCTCTTTTTCTACCTGTCCCCTGCTCATGTTCTGTCTCTTTCTCTCCAAAATAAATGAGCATTAAAAATTTTTTTATAAAATCCATGGCTTAGGTTAGATAGTTCTCAAGAGGGTCCTAATGTGGCAGTCAAGCACTGTTCTGGGCATGGGGCTAGAGTGGTGAACAGAGCAGAAGGGGGGCGCTCCTCACAGGGCGCAGTCTTTTCCTCAGATTTCATTTGCTTGTGTACATTTCACGGCTGATATAAAACCGCTCTTGGTAGGAGTTTCCGGATTTCACACGCCTCCTTTCTCCTTAGCCCCAGCCAGCCCTTTGAATAAGGGGGGGTGGGTAAGGCAGTGAGATACCCCTGGGGAGGTCACAGGGGCACGAGGAGGGCACCATCTGGGAACTGCCCCTGCTTGGGTGATGGGAACAGCACAGGGTACACCTGTTTCCCGGTGATGCTGAGCCCTGCGCGCCACAGGCAGGCAGGGATGGGCCCGCCCGCCAGCCCGCATCCCGACGCTGTGTTGATTGGCGATAACTTCAGTGGTCACACGGCACTTCGTCTCCATGGAAACACCTCTAAATATTCCTCTGGTGACTTGTGCTCTACATTCTGCCTGGATCTGAGCCCTCCTGTGGCAAAATATTCTAAAGATGTTAAAAGAGTGGGGGGGAGAAAGGCCCAACTAATAAATCTATTCTAAACGACTGAGTCATTTGTTTTGATTACCCGGGTGATTGCCAAATGTTCATTTAAAACTGAAATAGGCCATGAGCTCACTGTGCTAACAGTGCTGTGTTTGAGCTAACATAGCCTGAGAGGCCAGGCCCAGCGCCGGTGCAAATGTTATACGATAAACAGGCATCGGGGAAGGATGGGGAAGGTCTTATCTTGACGCTTTAACTTTTAAGGCTTGTAAATATAAAGTAGACTGTTTTCCCGCGAGGCATTTCAAAGGACCTAGGCTTTGGGTTGTTTTTTTCATTTGTTTCATTTGTTTTTTTGTTATAATTTTTTTTCCTGAAAAGGTAATTTTGCGTCTCGCTTCTCATTTTTTCCTACCTTAGGCACACCGAAAGTCGTCTGCTGTGTCCAGCCCAAACTGAATACCTCGCAGCTTTCACACATCCCACGTGAGGTAAGTCTGACTGATGGCCACAAATTCGTACACCGATCTCCAGCATTCCAATTAGAGGTGTTGGGGTTGACATTGTCAAAAAAAAAAAAAAAACCCGGGTATTTGTACAGCAGATTCAACAGAATTCATTTTAGTTGACCCAACAAATCTCCCTGCTTATCCTAAATATCAGCTTTCAGGGGGAATGTCTTTTCAAGGGGAAAAACAACTCTTACGTGCTTTTAATTGGGGGGCATGAGAAGTGAATGTGCCAAGCACAACAGAACTGTTAGAAGGTCTGCCTGAAACTAAAGATGTGCTCATGCCCCAGTGTGAACAGTAGGGAGCAGGAAAGCCACGCCGAGCAGCAGTCCTGGCATCGAGCAAGGGGAGGAGGCGGGGGGGGGGGGGGGGGGGGGGGGGGGGGGGGGGGGGGAGGCTGACCCAATCAGCTGTCAGGGATCTTTGTGCAAGATCTGGGGTCAGAGCTCCAGGGAGGGCTTCCGTTGGGTTATGCCAATGAGGGCCAACACGTCGGTTTCGAATCAGAATCGAGGTTTAGGGCACCGCGCACTGGTGCAGACAGCCAAATCGAACCGCCCTTCTGTTGAACCGACAGGCAGCCTCGGGCTTCATTTAGCCACAGGGCTTATGTACGCTCTGTGACGGTGATTCAGGGTTACTCAGTGCTCTCCCTGAGAGACGGGACATTTCACCTTTGCAGATCTCAAAGTTGGTTCACCCAGGCACAGTGTAAGGGGCCCCGGTCTTGCTGCTGTCTGTGCCCCGCCTGTCACACATTTGCGGGAGGGGAGGTGATGTTTGCCCACTGAAGACCACTCCGGATGGGTGCTTCTAGCCATCAAAAGTTTGCCACGTGTTTGTTTATGCCACACACACACACACACACACACACACACACACACTCCCACACCCACACCCCTGCCTCCTCGATCAGTCTCACATTTTTGATGAGGGTGGTTTATTTCCATGAGGGCAGATGCTCACAGAGGTGGCCAAAGTTGTCTCTCGTATACCTGCTTGCCACCAAAATCTTCACATTTAAAAATATATATATTTATACCTTAAAAAAAACAAAATAAGACAGACTTGGTAAAGCGTTTGATCTGAATTTTGTCAGTTCCCTCAAGGGTGTGGAAGCTGGAAGGTCTTCCCAGAGCCCGGGCTTCAAACTGGCCCAGAGACCAAAGCCTCCGCAGGCTCTCAGGGGCCAGAGATCCACTCGGCCAGCTCGGGGTAAGCCCTGCATGGCTGTCCTCCATCACCTTTACCTAAAGGGGTTGTTTTCAGACCTTTAAAATTTTTTTATATTTATTTATTTATGAGAGAATGAGACACAGAGTGAGTGGGGAAGGGGCAGAGAGAGAAGGAGACACAGAATCTGAAGCAGGCTCCAGGCTCTGAGCCATTAGCACAGAGCCCAATGTGGGTCTTAAACCCACAGACTGCGAGATCATGACCTGAGCCAAAGTCAGATGCTTAACCGACTGAGCCACCCAGGTGCCACAAAGATTTTATTTTTTTAATGATAGAAACCTGTCTTCAAATAAAATCTTAGGGCTTCCCCCCCCTGCACCGGAGCAGAGAGAGAGAGAAGGAGGGGAGGTGCAGAAAGAGAGGGAGACACAGAATCCAAATCAGGCTCCAGGCTCTGAGCTAGCTGTCAGCACAGAGCCTTACGCTGAGCTTGAACCCACGAACCCTGAGATCATGACCTGAGCTGAAACCAGACGCTTAACCGACCAAGTCACCCAGGTACCTGCCCCAAACTTTGTTTTCAAGAACTTGAAATTAATTCCACTAGGCCACGTTTTCGTCACGGAATCGTATGGAACAAAAATGGGTTTTTTTTAAATGTTTATTTATATTTGAGAGAAGGAGAGAGAGAGTGTGATTGGAAGAGGGGCAGAGAGAGAGGGAGACACACACACACACAGAATCAGAAGCAGGCTCCAGGCTGTGAGCTGTCAGCACAGAGCCCAACGCGGGGCTCAAACCCATTAACTGTGAGATCATGACCTGAGTTGAAGTCAGACTCTTAACTGACTGAGCTACCCAGGCGCCCCGGAAGAAAAACTTGAACCCAACACAATTCTTTTTTTACTCTTTTTAAAGTTTTCATTCATTCATTCAAGTAATCTCTACACCTAGCATAGGACTCGAACTTGACCCTGACATCAAGGGTGGCACACTTCTCTGACTGAGCCCGCCAAGAGCCCTGAACCCAACATAATTCTTAGTATACACACGAGCTAAGTACTCTAGGTATTTCTTTCTGTAGGAGTGACAGTGTTGTTAATAATTAAATAGGAATGACAATGTTGTTAAGAATTGAACATGTATTTCACATTGAGGAAATATTTGTATCACTGACATATGGTCACTTTAATTATTGATTTGGCAGTTTTTAATATTCACAAAACAAATTTAAAATGTGGTAGCCATAGTGATTTGGTTTGTGCCATTTATATCGACATGACCTCTCTTCTTGGTGAGCCAGCAAGCGAGCGTGAAAATGAGCACAGATGGCTTACACAAGCTTAAAGAATTTGGAAACTATCGGTCCAGAGCCAAGGTCTCAAACTGGTGGGCTGAATCTGGCACACAGAGGTGTTCTTTTAAAATTTTAAGTGAGTTGCCAGCATTTAAAATTTGAGAGATTTCACATGTTTTTTTTTTTAATCCAGATTTTCAGCTTTTCTTGAAATATCAGAAGATCTGGCAACACTGAGTCTGCATTCCTTTTGGGCAATGCTAGACTGAATAGCCAGATAGCTGCCGTGTCTTCGGCAGGAGTGTGAACTCTGAAATTTGCCAGAGTCTCTACCACTCTCTTCACCTCCTTGATACAGAGGACAAGGGGGCCATTATCTGAATGTTTTCCTCATTTTTTAAGACCTGCTTGGCTCTTGCAGGCAAGTGAGTTTTCAGCCTCAGGTCTAGATGAAATTGAGGCTACACACTTAGAGCGATCCTTTCTCTCAAAATACTAGCTTGTAATTCTCAGGTCTGTGATGTTGGGTGATAACTCATTTTAATATAAGGGCATGCGTTAAAAGGGTTGAGAGCGCCTGGCTGGCTCAGTCAGTAGAGCATCCAACTCTTGATCTTAGGACCATGAGTTCGAGCCCCATATTGGGTGTAGAGATTAAAAAAAAAAAAAAAGAGTTGAGGGTTGAGGAGAGAGATACTTTCCGATGGTGTCTGATTAGGAGAAGGAGCATCAGCAGAGTTTGGGGGATTCCTGTGGTTCCCCCCCTCCATGTTTCCTCAAACTTTCACGTGTGGATTCTAACACAGGAGGTCTGGGCTAGGGCCTGAGATTACACAACTCCAGTAAGCCCCAGATTTTTACCACTGCTGGTCCGAGGACCTCTGTCCCTTGGAGTAGCAAGGGCACTTGACCCTAAAGCAATCCTTCTAAGAAAAATCAGTCACACAGTGATGTTTTGACATACCTTTTTCTTTGGCCTAAGAAAGAAAAGGAGATCGTAGGCTATTTGTGGTTGAATCTTCATAGATAAACCTGAGTTCACTTCTCATTGCAATAGCATGAGTTTAAAAAGTCAATTAAGGGGCGCCTGGGTGGCTCAGTCAGTTGGGCCTCTGACTTCGGCTCAGGTCAGATCTCACGTTCCTGGGTTCGAGCCCCGCGTCAGGCTCTGTGCTGACAGCTAGCTCAGAGCCTGGAGCCTGCTTCTGGTTCTGTGTCTCCTTCTCTCTCTGCCCCTCCCCCTCTCATGCTCTGTCTTTCTCTGTATCAAAGAGAAATAAAAAAACATTTAAAAAAATAAAATAAAAAGTCAATTAAAATTTTTTTACTGTTTATTTTAGAAAGAGCTACAGAGAGCGTGAGTGGAGGAGGTCAGAGAGGGAGGGAGACATAGAATCTGAATCAGGCTCCAGGCTCTGAGCTGTCCACATAGAGCCTGATGTGGGGCTTGAACTCACGAACCGTGAGGTCATGACCTGAGCTGGAATTGGATGCTTAACCGATTGAGCCATCCAGGTGCCCCTAAAAAGTCAGTGATTTTTGAAACAACATAGCCCATGTCAAAGATAAATTTAGTTTTTATTTGAAAGCTTGCTTTAAATTAAGTACTTGTAGTAAAAGACGCTACCTTTGTTAAAGCTCAGGAATCATGAAGTAGGGATGAGAGCTGTTAATTTTGTAATCATGGGAGAATATATTTGTGAGACGCTCGGAAAACTTACGAATGAGGCCGTAGGAAATAGGACACTTATCCCATCCCTGGATGAATGATAACCTGTAAGCTATAAAATGATAGAGGTCATCAGGAAGAGATCAGACTCAAACCCAGACAAATTTCCTGACAGAGCACACCTTCAGTGCTCTCCCCAACCACACAGATATGGGAAGTCTGAGGTGTTGGGTGTGGCATCTAAACTTGATCGTGGTAATGAACTCACAGTGTACACGTATGTAACATCATCACGTTTACCTTCAATGTGTATGATTTTCGTCAGTTAAACCTCAGTAAAGCTGGGGAAAAAAATAATGACAGCATATTGGGAGAGTTGGTGGCAGGTGTGATAACATAATTAATGTCCCTATTCCTTCCAGAGCTCACCTAGATTGTAAGGCCCGGCAAATGGCTGGCCTGTGGCAGGTATCCCATGGCCATTGGCTGAAGGAATTCTCCAGTAGGTGGAAAGGGTAAAAGGCACACATGGTAGATCCCAGGGTGAATAAATGCAGGGCAAAACGTCCAGCCTCCGTGGTATGCAAGGATGAACCACGTCCAGCGGCAAGACGGTATATTTTTCACCAATTAAGTCCACACAACAAAAAACACCTAGTGCTACTGTGGCTCGTTAGGTTGAAACTGCGAAACGCTTCCTACTGGGAGCTCTGTAAATTGGTCTGTAAGCCCTCTGGAGCATTTTGTGGCAATTTGTGGCCAGAGTCACAGATTGATACCCCTACATCCAGTAACCCTGTTCTGGGGACGTGTGCTTGAAGAAACAAATTGTTCTAAGAGAGGGACATAAACGCTGTATGATGAACACTATTCATCACAGTGGTCTTTGTACGGACGAAAAAGAATTTAAATGTTCGTGACCTCAGGAAAGATTCTTGGGTAAGTAATTTAGGATACATCCATGTGGTGGCGTTCCATGAGTTGGTTCAAAATCATAATCTTGATGCTCGCAGACCAGTATGGAAGACTTTGTATCATCCAGCCGTTGTTTACACGCGGTGACGATCGCCTCGTGGTGTGCCCGTGTGCGTGTGGACGCGGGCTAGAGTAACACTTCATTTGAGGTTGTGTTCGTATTAATGTCCTGTTGTTTGCACGTTTTACCAGAAGTCTGTGGCTCGCTTAGAGCTTGAGACTCCTCAGCTTTTGCCTTCGCGACTGCATACCACAAGTTGTTGCTGTCGTCAGTGACCGTGGGTCACGATGAGCACTCCCGCCCGGAGCCTAGACACGGGGCTGTCAAGCGGAAGCTCCCGCCTGCTGGGATGTCACATCACCCTGACCTCCCAGTTTTCTTCCTTTTTTCCTCTCTTTGCCCGTATTTCATCTGTTTTCTGTGGTTGGTGCGGAGGCACCTTGGTATCCCAGGAGATAAAGTCTAACTATTTGTCTCTGAGCTGCTCCCTGCTGTGCGGCCAGGGAGTGACTCTTGATGTCTCAAGGCTCCATGTCCACTTAAGCAGAAGCTTAGTGGAGCCGTAGCACAGAGGCAGTGCCTGTATCCTCTCGTGGTGGCATTTAGCTAAGTGACAAAAGTCCCCTCTAGTGTCCCGAGCCTTTGACTAGCACCCCCTCCCCTCCGGCTGTGCTCCCCGCATCAGATACCCCTATTTCCCTGCTGAAAGTGTACTTTTCTCCTTTAATTAGGTCAGTTACTTCATGTCTGTTTTTCTTTTTTGACATGGTTTCCTCTGGCTTTAGCGCCACATATTTTCCCCATATGTCATTGCCTCTGGAGCTCCGTGTTGCAATCGCTTTTCAAGGGGGAACAGAGAGCGCATTACTGAGGGGGGTAGCGCTTGACTCCTTGCCTGCATGAGCGTTCCTATTTCTTTTGGGCCTCGTTCTGTTTGGTTTTGTAGTCTTCATCGTGAGTTATGTTTGGACTGAAAGATACTTAAACAAAAATAATGGTAAGTCAGAGATATGTCTGGCAAAGGTGTAGAACATTTGTTAAGGTTACTGGTTTATTTATCTCCCCTGTCTCTATGGTGACTAAATCCGGAGCTGGGATTTAATGGACTTAATGTTGACCTCTTGTACATCTAACTTTCCCAGCCTCTGATAGGGAAGGAATTCATTTTCACTGGAGGGAGAGAAACTGCCTGACTTAGAGGAAGGGTCCTAACTGGATTCTTGGGTTGTTTTGGCCGTCTTCTCTGAGAGCTCACAGCACACTTTGGGAAGACAGCAGGGAGGTCTCAGAGACACACACTCGTGCACGACATGACCGACGGCCCAGGAAATAGTTTTCAGTGACATGAAGTATTGTTTAGTTCATGTTCATGAACTGTCTATAAGAACTTTTTATGAGAGCACCATTTGTAAGACTATTAAGTCAGTGGGAACATTGATTGGCATTCCACATTGCTTTTATTTTTAAAAAGTATCTTCTTTGTCCATGATGGGATTATCGTTTGGCATGTACATACATGTTTGAGCCATATTTCATATTTAAGCATGTTCAACTGTGCCGTGGAAGTCCTAATAAAGGTTGGGTTTGACAAGGGTTCTCATGGGAAAAGCCAGACTGTGACACTGTAGTGGAAGGCTAGCATGTCACCTGTACCCAATGGATGTGAAATGAAGACACAGGCTATCTGGCCTCTAACGTACCTCGAGTCACGCCATCTTGGACTTCAGTTGGTTCAAATGACCCTTCAAAGCCTTTTATCCTCTTCCATATGATGCTTCAAGACTTGGAAGGGTACTCCAGTTTCAGGAAGTTTAATGATGTTTCCAAACTTGGAGTCTGAGCTTTACTTTATTTAAGGCTTGTGTATACTGTGTTTGTTTTTCATGGAGAATTTACCTGTTCGCAAGTTCTTTCATCTTCTCTAGGAGCAAACTCATATATGTGAATTCTCTTTAAAACCAAATCAAAGGAGGGGTTCCTGGGTGGCTCAGTTGGTTAAGAGTCCTACTCTTGATTTTGGCTCAGGTCATGATCTTGCAGTTGTGGGATCAAACCCCCGCATTGGGTTCTACACTGGCAGTGCAGAGACTGCTTGGGATTCTCTCTCTCCCTCTCTCTCTGCCCCTCCCTCCTATATTCATTCATTCATGTTCTCTCTCTCTCTCTCTCTCTCAATAAACTCTGAAACCAAAGCAAAGGAGCCCATCAGTGATTGACAAGCATTGCACAAAGGCTGAGGCAAGGGGGGACCAAGGTGCAGTAGCATCTTATTCTCCAATGAAACAATAGGGGTTGTATCTGTTATCAACTTTGGTTCAAGTCAGGTGGGAACTTGTGAATACCTAATGTTTTTATGAAGATTTTGTAATGTCCTAAAACGTGGAAGTCATTTTATGACTTTGTCCATCAACAGCTTCTCTATTAATAGGACAAAGACTTGAGAAGGCAACACAGATGCTCGCCTGTAAAGAGATCCATACTTGGGAGGTGAATGTAGGATAGTCACTAAGTCCTGGGTTTGAAACTTACTAGATTCAGGTCACAGCTTCATACTGAAATGGTGTCCATTTTATCGCGGTCTGTACACTAGGCATAGTTGAGGTCCCAGCTTCTGCAGACATCCATCCATGAAGGCCGCAGCCCTTGACAATGCTTTTGAGAAAGAGTAGCACTCATCCTCCTTATGATCATTGTCACCATCATCCTATCTCTATGTGCTGAAAGCCAAGGGTGGAGAGCTGTGCTAATACTAGTCATGATTTATTTGCTCTTTTTCTTTAATTGTTAATATTTACATTTTGTTTAAACGGCTCTAGGTATCAAATCAATTTAACTAAAAAGGATGAAATCTGCAAAGTGTATTTAGAACAGCAGCCTCATTCTCCTCTCCCATCAGCCAGATCAGCCTCACACTTGGTGCGGCGTCTCTCACAGGGCAGTATCCCTGGAGTGGATGACCAGTCAGTTTCTGTGCCACCTCTCCACCTAAGTAGTTAAGCAGCGGTCCTTAAGTGGTTTGATGAGAATTTATGGTCTTTGCGAGTCTGTCAATGCCTCTTAAACCATGTGATACGTGTCCGTGGTACAACCATCTTTATATGTTCTTCAGGACTATGAATTAGTGATTTACTTAAGACATCCCAAGTGTTTCTTTTCCACAACCATTGGAGATCTTTCTGTGAGTTCCGGTGATGGGTTTGTGCACATGGTGGTCGGTGTGTGTGTAGCACATTCATAATCACTAGTGTCTTTTGCACAGTGCAGTGGTTCAGATGCTTACTAGTTGGAGAAGGTGAGTTCCACTCTTGGCTTGGTGCTCACAGGACACGCTTGAACCTGGAAAGACTACAACGTATCCCATTAGTTTTAGCCCCTCCTTCACATTCCCACCTATACCCTCTGTATCCTGAGTCCTTAGAGACGTGACACACAATCTTGACCCAACTCCTTTGGTCCTCTCCAGGATGTTTTCCGTTTTTATTACTGGGACAGTCGAAGGCACAGAGAGAGTCAAGGATGCAGTTGGGGCTACTGTCTTAAATGGTACAGTAGTTCCCATTATCTCTGCTTTCATGTTCCTGGGTTTTTGTCACCTGCAATCAGCCATGGTCTGGGAGCAGGTGATCCTCCTGGACTAGTGCCCGAAGATCAGAAGCCCCCTAACACTATGTCAGAGCACCTCCGTCATTCACCTCGCATATCTCATCATGTAGGCATTTTACCTGACATCATCGATGCGAGAAGGAAAAGTGCAATACGATAAGATACTGCGAGAGAGAGACCAAGTTCACATAACCTTACAATAGTACATTGTTATACTTGGTCTGTGTTGTTACTAGTTATTGTTGCTCATCTCCACCTGCGCCTAATTTACACATTAAACGTTATCATAGGTATGTGTGTTTAGGAGAAAACATAGTCTCTTGTAGGGTTTGGAACTATCTGTGGCTTCTGGTACCCGCTGGGGGTCTTGGACCAGATGCCCTGTGGACGAGGGGGCACTGCCGCACTCTGCTTTCCCTGGGAGACTGGACCCTGTTTGCGAGCGGGAATACCGATGTTTTCTCTGGTGTCCTCCATATCATTTATTATTTAGTGCTGGAGGCTTTGCAAGCATTTCCTAGAGAAACAGTTAATTGAATGAAAGGCATTTTATGAATTAGAAACCGTATATTGCATTGCTGTGGTGTTACCCAGAACTGTCTCAGGATCTTTCTCCAACTCACTGTTCCTCTAATACCACGATTCCTGATATCACTGGGGCATATTCTTGAACACAACAGTCCCTCCTGCCTCATTGTGACATGGCACCGTTGTTTTGTGGTGTCGTTTTATGCAGTTTTCAAATAGGGAGAAAATGTTGACATTCTACAGTAAATAGTCATATTCCCACCACCCAGGTTCTACAATGAAACATTTCACTGTGCTAGCCAAATCATGCATCATCTAGGCATTAGTCTAGCTTCATTTTTGGATGCATCTCAAAGGAAACCGCCAGCATCCATACACGTCACTCCCAAACACGTGAGCGTACATATCATTACGTGGTTTCGATTCTGACCTTCACAGCGCTGCTTTCAGATTTTTAAGGTTCTGGCGTTTGTTTTGAGGATGCCTAAGAAGAGATGGTTGTTGAATGTGAAATGAGCTCCCTTTTCAGATTCTGGGGTGTTTGGTTTTCTGATTACAGCCAGCATACCAACACATACGCATCACCGTCCCCTGTCCCCAACATTACACGGTCACCCTATTTGTATTGCTGAGACTTGGAAGGCCAGCCAGGAGGACAGAGTTGAGGGTCTTATTTATATGAGGAGAACTGGGGTTGAAGCTAGGAGGGTGAAAGGTCAGAGCTCGGTGTGATAAGGGGCGGGGACAGAGGCTCGGAACCAGGAAGTTACCGGGATGCTTCCCCTCACCCCAAGTCTAGGGAAGGTTTAGTGGCTGTTTATATTACGGGAGGGGTGGGGGTCATAGATCTGACACAACACTAACAGTACAAGTGCAGGGTCTTTCCATTCTTTTTTCCAAGATTTTAATTTTAAGTAATCTCTGCACTCAATGTGGGGCTCAAACTCATGACCCTGAGTTCAAGAGTCACACACTCCACCCACTGAGCCAGCCAGGTGGCCCATGGGTCCTTCCCGTCTAACCCTAGAATTCACAGACATGTTGCAGAGAGGCTTCAGCATTGAATTAGATCCTCCAGAGCGCACTGAACTATTTGAGAAACTGACAAAAACCAACGGACACACTCCACCGTGGTTTGGGGTAAATTTTAACATCCTGGAGAACGAACTCTTACCAACTGACTTGAAAATAAGTAAAGGTTATTCACGTCAACTTAAAATAAAATTTTGGATGACACCTATCTGTCATCCATCAAAGCTGGGGGAAGACTCCTGTTATGGGAATAAAGACACAAGGTCTTCAGTGAGACCATTCCACTAAAGCCACAGTGTTAAGGCCTCGGCCCGAGAAAGCTGACATTACAGTTGGGTTTCCAGTTACCACGCGCACTTAGCCATCTGTTATATTTAGAGTTTTTTTTTTTTTCTGGTACCTTTAGGAATCTGGATACAGATGAGTCTATGCTTTTCCACTCGCAACGGCCGTAAAAGGGGAAAGGTGGTTAAGAGGTTGGAAACTGGCTCTTGTGTTTTCTCTCAGTTCAGGCCATGGGAATGGATTAGGGAACCTTCTAAAAGGTCTCTCTCTTGGCCCACAGCTCAGACTGCTCAACCGATGTCTGAAGATGTATGTGTGCAGTATTGTAGTTCATGATGAGATTTTCGGGGCTGCTTGGATTATGCCCGAGAAGCTTCACAATGGCCTTGGCAGTACTCGCTTTCATTCTGGATCGTACCACATTCTGTGCTCAGTCTTCAAATGCCTTTTGGAAGCCAGCACCTGCTTGTGTGTGGCTTCGGTCATGTTTTAAAATGTTTGCCTATCTATATTTTATTTTCCCCCAACATCTTATGATGAACATTTTTAAGTGGAAATTATTTCATGGGGACACCTGTATACCCATCACCTAGAGTCTGTCATGAAGATATTACTATGTCTGTTTGATCACCAGATCTCCCCGTCACTCTGTCTATCCATAATTCCATGTTATTTTTGGATTCGTTTCAAACTAAATGCAGTAGATTTCACACGTTAAGTAGCTTTATATATTTTACACACTTGGAGTCTGGCTTTTTGAGCACTACACAAATGTGCCCAGATTGGCATAGAGTCCTGTGCAAGATGCAAAATAAATGCTCAGTTTTGCTGGGGAAAAAATTTAGAAGCCTTATTTTAAAAGCAACAGATTTTCCGGAATTCTGGCATAGAGTTGGAAAAGAATACTGGTGTATTTTTAATTCCGAACGTCCTTGTGACTCAGACAATGCTGACCCCCAGTAAAGGGGGGTGGTATCCTTGTAGATTTTGTTTTCATTGTTGAGCCAAATAACTTCCACTTCTCAGAGAGAGGCAGGCTCATCTTTAAAAGTGTTACACACAGCAAGTGGGGGTCAGCATCATCTGACATAGTCATAGGGGAGCCGTTCACTGAGGCCTAAATCCGTCTCAGCTGGATCCAATCCCAAACCCTGGTGTCAAGGTGTTAAGCGCAAGTTGTTTAAAAAAACACCCTCGTTACAATTGGAGCAGCGGGAGTGGGACGGAGATGAAAAGATTGTAGCGTATGGCCTTTGCCCGTGCAGAAGGCACTCTCTGCGTTCCCGCGAAGCTGTGTTGTTGTTCCTTTTATTCTGAATCCCCAACATCATGTCCAAACACTCTCCCTCGGCTCAGGGAGCATATTTCCTTCTGGAAGTCTCCACTGCCACTCTTGAGTTAGCCGGCAGATCCCTTAAAAGCATTGCCAAGCAGCTTCTCCCTCCCCTACCCCAGAGAGGCCCCTCTGTAGCTCCCACCTCAACGCCAGCCACTGTCGCTTGGGTAGAAGTGCATCTCCACCGCGTTCCCCTTCTCCATCCTTCCAGAATGTAACACCGAACACCAAACAGTTAGGGCAGATGACCTTTGGGAAAGGGAGTAGGTGTGGCATGTGGATGAGCTGGGCGGTTAGAATCATTTAAAATGTGTCCACAGAACACGAATAAGACCAAATCAGAGACTACAACAACGTTAGGCATAGGGATGTTGTAGGAACTTTACCAGCCTCCGCAGATAGACATGCTACCCTTTTCAGACTCAGAAAACGTCCTGGGCCCCTTAGAACTATGTGTACTTGGGTTCCAGAAGAGACTGTTGGGCCACAGAGGTCTTGATTCCTCTCTGCCACCGACTTGCTCTTCAATCTTAGCATGTGACTGGCGTGTTATGGACGGTGGTGTGAGTGCCGATAAAATGGCTGATTAACCGCCTGTGGTCTCTCAGAGCCGGTGAAAACTATCTGGTTTTTGTTACAACTCAAGTGCTTGAATTATGCCATCAACATTTAGATTATTACTGCTGATCAGATTTAATTTCTGAAAAGAGTTGTTTTGCGTACAAACGCTTTCCATTCCACAGGCTGTATGTATGGCACCGCCCATAACTAACTAGTTCCATAGGTCCGTTTAGAAGATTCATTGTTTCCCTGCAACACGTGTGTTTAAAACACAGAAATTGATTAGACTGTGTACTTCCCGCTGGCAGGAAGGTGGAGAGTTGTCTAGATTTATGGTTAGGACAGGTGAAAGGACTTGCATTTCTATTCTTAGTTTGACCTCGCCCCCTCTCTTAAGGCAAGACACTTAATCTTTTTAATGTCTCAGTTTATCCCCCCGTAACACCTGTAACCTTCTTTCATGCAAATGGTACCTGGTTTCTATCCGATGGCATTTGAGGGTGTGCTGCAGAACGTGGCGTGGAGGTTCGAATGACCGCGTAGAAACTATCTGAATGTCGAACGAGGATCTTGACAAATTACTAATTACTACATTTAGAAAGTTACAGCTCTGGAGGGAATTGATATTTGATATTGTTGTCCTGTGTGTTCTAAGTTACCATCATAACAGTAGGAAAATAAACCCTGTCTTGGCTATGTTACAAAGGGATTAACTCACTTCTTCAAGTTGTTACTAAATCTCCAGCCCTTCCCACAACAGAAATAAAAAGTGCTCCTTGTTTTCTTGAGTTTTTCCAGGCTAGAAAGTCTTCAAACTACCCTTGGCTTCAGGTTTTCTTCTGTTGGGCATTTTCCAAATTCTTTTTGTGGAGACTGAAGGGTAAACTGTGTGAGTTACTCAAGGCAACTAAAATTGCCCTCTACCAGTGTGCAGAGGAGTAGGCTTTTGATTTGTAGATCAAAGCAAAGAACCAAGATCATGTGGGGCTGGCCTGTCATACACTTGTCCCCAGCTCCTTGCATCCCTGCAGAGAATGAAATAGTAACGAAATACAAGAGGATAAAATAGCTAGACCCCATATGACTCCTCCTAAAGTCTCTATCCTGAAATGTGTGAGCTGACGAGACAGAGAACCCCATCACGGAAGTCGTCCATCTTTTCCCAATGATCTGCTCCTAGATTTTATGGTGCGTGATAAACGGGCACATGTTTTTTGTGACAGTCGTGGGGTGTAAGTCATGCAAAGGCTTGAAAAATGAGGACACGCTACCTGCTTTGGTACAAAGCCTGACATGTATATATTTGTCTCTTCTTTTAGGAATCTTTATTTCGATATTACTGTTCAGTTCGTACAGTACCTGGGCACATGTGCTGTAATGTCATTCCTAAAACAATCCAACATGGAAAGCAGGACAGGTATTAATGTCCCCACTGTATAGATGGGGAAGGAAAATGAACCAGCAGAGCCTGGGATTCTGGCTGGCATTTCCGATCCCATGTCTATTGCTCGTTCCTTGAGTTGCAAAACAACAAAGGCAACCAAACGCTCCTGGTCTTTTTGTTAAATGAAAGCTTAACGTCAATTTAACTTTTATAGTGTTCTCTCTGTTTTTACAAAGTCAAGTCGTAATTGGCTTTGAACTTGCTAAGCTCCTGAATTAATCTCGTCTCTGCTCACTCCCTTGCCATTGTGATCATTTATATAGGCTTCTGCATGGATTTGTGACATTTACACGAGTGGACAGTTTGAAGTGAGTTAAAATTAATTTGGTTTTCTGCTGTTTTGTAACGCCCCTGCTTGGCCACACTGAATTGCCACCACCCTGTGAGTGGAGGAATCTCTGTTCTAACGTCTAACAAAAATAGCTAGTAGGCATACTTCAGTTGATTTGCATATATTACACCAAATTATAGACATCAGCCCCCTTTCCTGAAATCCAGCGTGTAACTTTTGAAGCATCTGCAGTGAAATTGGAGCATGGTGTTGGTGACATTTCTTTTTCTCATTTGTCCTTAGAAGCAGGGAGGTACAATCTAAGTTGGCAAGTCAGTGACAGAACGCAAGCCACCTGGCCTCCGTTAGTTACCTGACCTTGGAAACACCAGTGCCCATTTCAGAAAAGACCAACTTTTGAGACTACAGATAGCCATCTACTCTTCTGCTCAAAAAAAGAAAGACACGGGGCTCCTGGGTGGCTGAGTTGATTGAGTTGACTGTGGCCCAAGTCACGTTCCTGCGCTTCATGGTTTCAAGCCCCACGTTGGGCTCTGTGCTGACAGCTCAGAGACTGGAGTCTGCTTTGGATTCTGTGTCTCCCTCTCCTTCTGCCCCTCCCCTGCTTATACTGTCTCTCTGTCTCCCAAAAAATAAAGACATGTTTTAAAAAATAAATAAAATGAAACAGCAACACTCGCAGGATGAACTGACAACCCTGATACACACAGAGTCGAAAACTCCCTAGCAGGTTTCTGTAACGAAGGAGGATGGTGTTTTGTTTGCCCAGCATGCAGTTTGAAGGTCAGACCTGTGACTCAGGGCCGGGCACTTTGATGGTGGCATGCATCAGGGACCTGCTGCCAGGCTAAAATCATCCAGGAGGGCTTGTGCCAGAGCAGGTCGCTCCATTATAACCCCCAGCGGAGAAGCCATGTTTCACTTTTAAAAATAGATGAAGAGGAGGACAGGGACATAGGAAAATCAAATACCCTAGGTACCTTGTAGCTTTTCAGCCTACGGACTCAGTGAGCACGAAGTGCCTCCTTACTTGGGACGGAGATCGTCCATTGCCGCTAATCTGTCACAGGGCAGTGCTGCGTGGGCCCATGACGACGTCCTTCACATAGGCGTTTTAGTTACTCTCGTGTTTTGGAATTCATCGCGAGACACTGTAGTTTGGTGCAAAGAGCACTAGACTTGGAATCAAAAGCAACTTCCTCTCTGGGTGGCTTATTAACTGAGGGTGGCCTTAGCATAGTTGGCTTGGGATTTCCACACGGCATCTTCTGAGCCCAGACACAACTAATCTGCCCGTTCAGTGAGCTGTGGTGGGTGCACCTGATCCGCCCAAGATCCTTTCATCCCTCTCCCTTTCCTCTCTCCCTTGTCTTGGGGGTCACAACTCTTTCATGGATCTGACTGACCCCTGCTGCGTGCCAGAGGAAGGCAGTCTGATTAAACTAACTTACTGCTTTTACATGGTTTTGAACTTGGCATATTTCTCACAGCCTTTTTGTAATAACAGGCTGGAAACAGATATATGTAAAAATAAGTGACTGATAAAGAAAATTGTGGTATATCAGGGCGCCTGGGTGGCTCAGTTGTTTAAGTGTCAGACTTTGGCTCAGGTCACGATCTCACAGTTTGTGGGTTCAAGCCCTGCGTCGGGCTCTGTACTGACAGCTCGGAGCCTGGAGCCTGCTTCAGATTCTGTGTCTCCCTCTCTCTCTCTGCCCCTGCTTGCTTGTGCTCTGTCTCTCAAAAATAAACATTTAAAAAATTACATTTAAAAAAAGAAAATTGTGGTATATCTATGCAGGTGAATACTATGTACGTTGTAAAAGTGGAGGCTCTTTTGTTGCTAACAGGCAGAGTTCTCTAAAATACACAGGATAGAAAAGGCAAGGTGTAGGAGAGTATGGGTAGTGCATCACCACCGTGTTTTTAAAAAGGGAGAAAGAAAAACTATATACAGCCATGTATTTTTCATAGACCCAGTGTCTCTGGAACCATAAGAAAGAAGACAGTGGGATCACTGGTAACTAATGGAGAAGGGAAGTGGATGTTTTCGGACAGTCAGGAGAGGAAGACTGTTTCCTATATATTCTTTTGTACCTTTAGAAAAATCTTTTTAATATTCGTGTAATGTTTGTTTATTTTTGAGAGTGACAGAAAGAGAGCGAGCGAGTGTGGGGGAGGGGAAGAGAGAGAGAGAGGGAGACACAGAATTGGAAGCAGGCTCCAGGCTCCAGGTTGTCAGCACAGAGCCCGACACAGGGCTCGAACTCATAAACCGTGAGATGTGACCTTAGCCAAAGTTGGCCGCTTAACCGACGGAGCCGCCCAGGTGCCGCAAATTGTGTCTTAATATATAAAATGAAAAAACAACTTGGAGTCATGAACACGGAAATGTTTTCAGCATTACTGTGAACACTGAACACCAGGAATCACCTTCTTACGTCTCTACCGCCTGAGATGTTTCCGTTGGAGAAGACTTTACACAGGCTCACTGACGGTCCCCGAGGCCTTCCTAGCCTCTTAGCACCTCCTTCCACCGACGCGCTAGGGACCTTCTCATTTGATGGGGGGATGTTGTTAACCCGAAAGAAGGAAGCCCAACTGATGGAAAGGATGTTCGGTGTGTACAACCGAAACGCTGTGGTGGAGGCCTTCCCCAGCCGTGGCCCCGGGGGACAAGGCTGTGGCACGTTTGGCCAGAGCATCCGAGAACCGTTTGGACCTGTGTGCCCTTTCTGTCCTTGTAACTGGCCCAGAGAGCCCCCTGCCCCAGCACTACCTCCATCCCTGTTCCCTTTCTTTTCTTTCCCCAGGCTGAGCTGAGTCCCTGGGTTTCAGGAGCCCTTCCTAAAAGGGAGACCAGTGGGATCTAGCTCCTCTTTCAGGACCTCGTCGCTAGCACATCATAGGTGCCGCGACCCTCTGAGCTGTCATCTGGCACGACAGTCAGTGCCGTCGCATCCAGCCTGTCTGTGGGTCAGTCAGGTAACTGTTTGGTCAGTTTTCCCAATTCTGGTGCTTAAACCAGAATTCATCTGGGGGTGGGTGCAAGGCCATGACCGCAGTGTAGCTTTGGTCGTTGGCAGTGGGGTACATGATGCCTCTTTCAGTTGGGCCACTGTGAGACCTGAAGCCTTCCTGTGCTCACTTAAGTGTCCCCACAAGCAGCCTTCCCTCATGTCAGCTGCTGAGCCCTTCCTCTGAGTGGCCTAGAAAGATAGGTCTTTGAGATCCGTGTCCTCAGCTTTCATTCAGAGTTCACTCACGTCAGGGGCACCTGGGTGGCTCAGTCATTTGATCATCTGACTTTGGCTCAGGTCACGATCTTGAGGTTCTCGAGTTCAAGCCCCGCATCTGGCTTGGTGCTGATGCCTCAGAGCCTGGAGCCTGCTTTGGATTCTATGTCTCCCTCTCTTTCTACCCCTCCCCTGCTTGCTCTTGTGCTCCCTTTCTCTCTCTCTCTCTCAAAAATAAACATTAGAAATAGTCACCAAATTATTTGTGTAGTCTCATGCTTAAACCACGTATAAAAACAAATGAACTCCCATGAAACATACAGAAATAACCTACGCTCTGGCCACAGTTAGTGTTTCTGATGCTAGAGGTAGTGTCTTTTTGTTCATAGCCTTCTTGGGCCGACTTGAGGTCAGAGAGGCGATCCGTAGGTGGCCTGCCTCATTGAGAACTTCCATCAAAGCAAGCCTCTATTTGCTGTGTTGGAAAGTCTGATCATCCACTGGGCTCTCTAGGACCTTCCTTGGTAGGAGGGATGTAGGGAAGACTCCTTCCTCACCCCAAGTCTGAGCAGGTGACCTACACCTAGTGGGCCTTTTAGTTTCACTAGAGGATCAAGGGAGCAGCCTCGTCTTTCCATGGTGTCCGTCACCTGTCCCTAAACTGTCTGGGTCCGTGCGAGATGTACAGCTGGGTCTTCTGGGCTGTGGTGCTGCCAGAGGCTGATTCCTCCGAGTCCCTCGGAACTTTCTGATTGTCATCCTAGAGACCCGTCAGGCCCATAACCCTCTCGGTTGGGCTGTTACCTGTTTTTCACATGTGCCCTATGGACTGGTAAATTCGAAAAGAAGATTTTCTTTTGCAGGCATCTGCTGCTTGGGAATCCTCATTTTTAGAGCATAATTGAATAAGTAGCAATATTTCGTGCCCACCAGGCACTAGCCACTGTTCTGCAAGGGCTTAGCACTTTATTTCTCCCAACAAACCTGTCAACCTAGGCACTCCCGTTATCCACATTCTCCAGATGGGCAAACTGAGTCACAGAGATGTTACGTAGGATTCTCTTGCGCACAACCATTAAGTGGTGGAGACCGGATTCAGTGCCACACACTCCGGCTTTGGGCCTGGTGTCCTTCACCACTACACAATTCCCTTGAAACTTTATAAACTGGATCCACCCGTATCAAACTGCGAGCACACTCCTTGTTGCTTGTCTTCGAACAGCGTTAGTAGTTTCGCCAGTAACCTATAAGGTTAAGACTTGACTTTCTCCTACCGGTGCCCCCCAAAACGGTGATGGCCCGCCGCCGGACACCATTTTACCCGAATTCCACCAAATTCAGCAGTGGACTCTCCGTACCTGGGACGGGCTGGTCCCACTTACACGTGGTCCGTGGCTCCGCATGTGATTTCTTCGACCATCACTCTGCTTGCAGACGAACACGAAAGGCTGGGATTTGAGATAAATGCAATGTCCTCTTTCCAAGCGCGTGACCTTTGGTGGCCTCAGCTTCTCGTGTTCTATTTGCCGGACTCCGTGTTCCCGTCACTCTATTCATGTACCCGCCGCCTGGCACAGGGCACGCTGCCTGACTTCCAGAGCTTTGGAACTGCTCGCTCGCGCACTCCTGGAGCGTCAGCTGTTGTAGGGGGGACCCTTTCCCCCCTCTGTCGACCTGGACCTTCCCTCTTGCGCTCTGCGGCAGCTGCTGCTTCCCCACGGCCTCAGCCGAAGGTGATGGTCTCCAGCCTCTCGCTGTAGCAGGGAAGAATCTAGAGTGTTTTACCGTCCCTTAGTCTTGAGGTCTATGACCCAGATACGTGTGCCTGTGACTCATGGTCCCAAGGTTTACACTGCCGTGAGGAAAGAGCCCTTGCTGGAAGCAACTTGATGGGCTTCGAGGGGCCCCAGGGTCCCAGACATTCTGGTTCTAGATCCGGGGCCACTGACAATGGAGTGAAGCACGTCCTGTCCCATTTCTGGGCTTTAGTTTTCCCGTCTGTCAAGTGGAGTGGCTGGGCCACCTGGTGTCTCAGGGCATTTGCAACTCCACGTAACAACAGATGGGAACGCTACAGCAGTCCTTGTGAAGGTGGCACCGCGCACGGCCACCGCCTGTTCTCTGTCCTCAGTGTGCACGGACGGACGAAGCGAGCTCCCCATTGCAGCAGTCACGTCATGGTAGGCCATCGACAAGGTCACACTGGCCTTTCCTCTGGTCTTCCTGTGGCCTCTGCACGGTGTAATGGCCGGCCTCACAGACGGCATATCTGTTCCCTTGGAGAGCCATTCACATTTGCTCTCTCAGACGTGCCTCACTGGGGACCACCACACTCCTGGTGTGCGTGTCACAATCCACGATTGGAATTGTGACACTGCCCAGGCAGACAAATGATGGCCCTCGGAGCAACTTGGCAGGTGAGGACCAAGGGACACTTTTGCCTTAATGTCCCAGCAATCCTCCAGAACCCCAGATCGCTGCCTCTCGGTCAGTCCGCCCTCTCGCCTAACAAGATGGAGACTTCCTGAGTGACCCCCCCAGAACACTGCTTGGTCTCCTTCCTCCTGTGCCCCCACTGCCACTCTGCACCCCGCTCAACACGGGTTTCCGACCTTTGCCCCCCATTCCAGGGCCGAGCCAGGGCACAATAAGGCAGATGACCTGTTAGTAGGTCAGATCCCCGCATCAGGAAGCAGGGCTCACAAGGCGTGAGGAGGATGCCCCTGGTCAAGGCAGGTGACCCCAGTTCACAGCATTAAGAATAAAGAGATGGGAGCTTATTTGATGTCCTGTCCTTTCCTGTTACGGGTATTAATCGGCTGGGTAAATTATAGACCGGGGTCACGGAACGTTTAGCCCTTGAGCATCTATCAGACGCTTGAAATGTCCATAACAGGTGGGCTTGGCAAATGCCAGGACTTAGCATGACTGAAAGGGTGTTGTGAGTCATGGCACATGGCAACATGGAAATAAAACAGATAGATAACAAGTGGATGGTAGAAATAGACTGGAAGAGAATTTTAACACCTAAAATATGACAAAGATTTATCCATACTATCTTCTAGGTTTCCTGTAACATTTATTTGCCTCTGATCGCACAGTCTACATTTTTATTCTAAAACTCTTCCTTTTTATTTATTTTCTCTTTTTTTTTTAAGTTAAGTGCCGCTTCATTTTTTTTTTTTTTAATCTGAGATTACCATGGTGACTTACTTAGAAAATCATTTGTTCAGCATTTTCCACAGTGGTGATTTCTGGTAAGAGGCCCATGAAAATATCTATAGGATTGGCTGGGATCATTCCTACATCTAGGAGGGGGCAGACTTGGGGGACAGGAGGCATTGATGACTATTCCTGTGGTGCCTGACTACCTCAGCCAGTGGAGCATGTGACTCTTGATTTCAGAGTTGGGAGTTCGAGGCCCACGTTGGGTGTTGAGATTACTGAAAAATGAAATCTTTAGTGGCACCTAAGTGGCTCAGTCACTTAAACATCGGGCTTTGGCTCATGTCATGATCTCACAGTTCGTGGGATCAAGCCCCTCATCGGGTTCTGTGCTGACAGCTCAGGCACATGCATGGGCTTCTCTCTCCCTTTCTCTCTGCTTCTCCCCCCCCACTCTCTCCCTCTCTCTCTCAAAATAAATAAACTTTAAAAAAAAAGTTTAAAAAAGTTAAAAAAAATAAAGCTACTCCTAATAATACAGGGACATTTTCAAAAAATCGAATGGCAGAGGCCAAGGCAACATGTTTAAATTCTTAATCTAAGAGTATTACAAGGAACCAGCTAAAGTGAATTGTGAAATGCTGGTTTTCTCTGTAATGAATTAGCATTTTCCAGGTACTTGACTGTTTGCAGGGTCTTCCATTCCGGCGTCTTCCCTCCCCAGAGGCAGGCATTCCCCTTTCTCGGGGCCCCTTTCCTTTGTTCTGCAATTCAGAGGCTCTTTGGGGGGCACCATTTTGAGGGCTCACTCTCCTTTGAGTCTTGCCCGATGAAACGGCCCCCACGTGGTCCTAACTGGGGGGGCTCAGTTAACTCTCCCAACGGGTGTGCCCCAAATTGTGCCATTTAAGCAGTGACTTTGCAAAATGTCATGGGTCAGGAAGAGTACTCTTCCCACCCTACAGATTAACGGGAACATGAGATGGGCCGCCGCACTGGCTGAGAAGTGGCCCGGAGAGCCCAGTGTGGACACCCAGTGCATCATGCCCCATGACTGGGTGCTGTCATCTCATAGCCAGAGTCACTCAGTAAGATTGTTGGCGGGGGGACAAGGAGCCAGGCAGAGTTCTGTTAAGGGGAAAAAACCCGCTGAGTGTATGACTTAGTGGTAGGCATGAGGGGGAGGAGGAGGAAGGTGTAGTGTGATTAAGATGAACTGCTCGTGGGTCCACAGAGACTTCATGGCAGGTGCCATCAGGCTCTTGCCTCTGGCCGTGGCCAGTGGCAGTCATTCTCGGAATGAGTTCGCAACCATTTGGAAATTTATTTGGTGGAAGAAAGCTATGGGAAAGGGAGGAGGGTGACCACAAGTCAGGCAGGGCAGGATGAGGAACCCCCCCAGGCGTGGGCCAACTGGGTCACTGAATCTGCCGTGTTTCACTCGTGGGTGAAGTTTGATCCTCCCGGGGGGCTCCTGAGGTAGAGCGTCCAGGATTGGGTTGCGGCCCCCCAGTGCCCATGGACAGTCCGCGACTCCCCAGGCCCTTGAGGTTTGCCTAATTCTCTCCTGATGTGACAACAATGTCTGGATGTGACAGCAGAAGCTTGTAGCGGGCCAAGTAAAGTGCCGCCTTCCTTGTGTTCCGCATCATCGCCCCGATCATGCAGAAGCCTGATGTCCGAGGGCCTGCTGGCTCCGTCCCCTCCGGTCCTGCCGCACAGTGTCCCTCATGGCACCAGCTACTGCCTGCGCTCATTGTTCGGCCTCATCTGGAGCGGGCAGAACCCAGAACCCTTCCGGGCTCTCTCCCGACCCCAGGCTCCCTTCCGCTGAGAGGCATCCCCCTTACCACCCGGTGGCCCTCCGCACTGTGGCATGCCTTTCCCTCCTGGCATCACGTGCCCCGCTTCCAGATCCCAGGCTCCCGTCCCCCCCACCCCCACCATATGCCACTTTGCTCGTGCTGCGCCTTTGCTCAGAAGGCCCCTCTTACTCACCCTTCAGGGGCCAGATAGGCCACGTGTTGTCAGCTCCGGCAGGTCTTATCTGCGTCCCCTGCCTGGACACCCCCCTGCCTGCAACAAGGCTGGATGCCGCCTTGTATCTGCCGCGGTGACTGTCCTTTGTATATGATGCTGATCCACTTGGAATAAGGGAACTGTATGGTACTCTTTGTGACCAGAAAAATCGCTGGCACCACGTGGTAGGACACGTGCTGTTTGCCTCATAAGTAAAGCATAGCAGGGGCTGGTATCACGCACACGGGGGTCGGGCTGCACAGTAGCGGAAAGGCAGGCATGTAGAGCCTCGGAGGGCCATGCCAGAGGCAGCGAAGGGGTTTTGATGCCTGACACTCGCTGAAAAGTCACCCCGATGCAGTGTAAGAATAGTAGGCCTGCAATGTGGCCTTTGGACAGCAGCAGAGGAATGCTCTAGAAACACCCCAGCAATTATTGAGGACATTATTAAACATCACACTGTTAATGTGTTATGAACTTGGCTCAGACGCTCGTGAATGCCGCAACTGCTGTGGTGTTTGCTCAGCGATCACCAGTGGTTCTGAGCCACCGACCCCAGGCAGGGCAGGGTCACCAGCTCCCCTGGTGAGAGACCATGTCACCCCGTCACCTGGGGCCCTTCCCACTCTCGTTTTCTATAAGTTGCAGTTCTGGGACTTAAGGCTGTGGGCGGTGGGGACACGTGTCAGAGCGGGCAGCAGGCGGGCTTCCTGAGTTTGGGGAGGAACACGGGGCCATACTCTGCCAGGACTTCTCCAGATGCTAACTACTACACTTGCTGGAAGAACACGCCCCCTCGTTCGGGGTTGGAAGCTAGGCTGGCTTCCTGGAGGAAGACTCTACCTCAAGATGCACCTCGCTAAGATCTACTTTTCGGTTCATGACAGCCCATCATCTCCTACAAAACACATTTCTGCCAGGTGACACATTGACCTTTGCTTCAGGGGTGCAGCCGTTTCCCAACCGGCCAGGCTCCCCGCACTGTTAAGTCAGGCCACTGAGACGGGGGCCGGAGCAGGCTGGGGGGGCACATTTCCACCCCCCTTCTTGTCCCAGACCGACTCTTGGACCCAACACATGATAGATTTGCCTGTAACATCCTGGCTTTTGTCGTTCTGTCATTTTCCAGCTAGCTAGAAGTTACAAGTTCAGCTATTGGAAAAACTTCTTCATTAAACATTTGAAGAGCATCAGAATTGTAAAGCTTGGGGGTGGTGGGGTGCCTCGGGGTGGGTTCAACATCTGACTCTGGCTCAGCTCAGGATCTGGCGGTTTGTGAATGTGAGTCCTGCATGGACTCTGATCCTCTGTCCCCCTCTCTCTCTGCCCCTCCCCCTCCCCCCTTCCTCTCTCAAAAATAAACATTTAAAAAGAATTGCAGAACTCATCCGTTCAGAAGCCTTCTGAGTTCCAGGTGGGACTATGTTTTGGGTTTTATACTAGACTTGATGGCCACTTTTTGCTTCGTTTCATTCATTTCTCAACAGACAGTTACCGTGGGGAATAGATCCGGGAAGGGGAGAGATAGGGAGTGTGGTTGCAACTTGAAACGGGGCCAATGAGATGCCAGTTAAAGTGACTTGGAGCGAAGCCTGGAAGGAGGTAGACGGGCAACTGTGAGAGGCTCTGGGGGGTGGGGTGGCGAGTGTGGGGGGCCCAGGCTGGGCGCCTCTGGAGGGCGGGGAGGCCAGCGTGAGGCTGGAGCTCAGGGCGCAAGGGGGGCCAGGGAGAAGGCCAGACGGGGGGCAGGTGTGGGGTCACCGTGTTCCAGCCGTCACAGCCCATTAGGTTGCCCTGTCCGTGTTCATGGTATTTTTACTTTTGTTGTCCCTGACGCCAAAGAGCAGATTTCAGTTGGGGGACAAAACATCCCCCTTGTGTACTTGGGGGGCTGGTGTGTGTGTGTGTCTCATCTGACACAAAGGACGTGTGCGGCCAGAATCGCCCCTTCAGACTTCTGTGGGTCTGTGGTACATACCAGGGAAGACACGGGCGATGCCCCAATGTCTCCATTCCTACTGCCTAACGCCTTTTAATCACTCCGGTTAACCCAAGTCTGTCTCTTACAGTTATCTCTGTCATTAGTGGCACAAAACTGAGTTCCCTGCAGGGCCCAACACAAACTGTTTAGGCATATAAAGTGGATTAATAAGGCTCAGCGTTCAGCTACGCTGGGGCTGAGTCCAAATTTTATTCCGGTACAGGAATGACTTTCTATGTGGCCTCTCTGGCTCTGGAGCTAATTTGGATGCTGAGTAGCTCCACAGGTATTTCTATGTAGTGTTTGGTATTTTTACTGGGTCCTATTCTTCTCCCTTGGATCACCTAAAATGGTTAAGAATTTTCTAGTGGGATTAAGGTTGTGATCTCTGGGGAGGGGTGGGCCATCTGCTCTCGGTTATTTTTGTGTGAGCCACTTCCCCTTAAATGTATGTTCACAAATGAGCCACAGCCTTATCAGCTGAGGTCGGGGAAGACTGGTCTAGGTGCCGCTCCTGAACTTGGTCTCCGAGCCATGGCTTCCCATAGACACTCAGGTAAAGCTTCCTATTCTTTACCTTGTGCCGAGTGCAGTAGTGTTGGGGCAGGATGTGCAGCACCTGACTGAATGCTGGTTTTTGATGAAATGGTTCGAGCCTTGTCTAAGGCAGCAAATCGATAAGCCCGGGCTCGTCCCGGTTCTGCCCCGCTGCTGCCTGCAAGACAAGAGGCAGGTCGAGTGGCTTGCTTTTTGTAAAAATAGAAACTTATTACTATAGTTCACGTGTTTTGGGACCTCTTATAAAATCGTCAAAGATTGGGGGGGATGGCTAGCAATTTTTGTTATTTATAACACACAGATGTTCGTCGTGACTACTTTACATAGAGTTTCAGTGTTTAGGGGTCAGTTGACTATAGAGCTGAAGGGAGAGATACTGAGAGCTGAGAAAGTGCGCGTTGCCTCACCGCCTCTCTGCTCCTCTGAACGCTGTGCTCAGTCTTCCTGAAGACCAGCAGCTGTGATCCTGTCACATCCTTGTCGATGTGACAAGTAGGTCAGTAATTGTTCTCATCAGGCAAAGGGGCAACTTTTCAGAACCTCTAGACCGTCCTTACCGATGAGAGTCGTCTTCTGGTTTTGAAGCCCAGCATGAAGGAAGCCCTTCGGCTGTGGACAGACCCCCGTGGAACGGGCGAAAGGACTGCAGGACGGGGCCGTCTCCCCAGAGAGCCCAGCTCTCTGAGGTCACCCTGCTGCCGCCTGTGCCCCCTCTGAAGCCAGGACTGTCACCGCGGCTCTTTTGCCCTCTGCCTAACGAGCGCCCCACTTTCTTGGAGACAGGTACCCTGGCCCGTCTCTCGGCTTTCAGATTACAGCACGAATTAATTGTGGGTGACCGAAAAAACTATATTTGCAAACTTGGCATTGCCCCTCCGGATTGAAATACTGAGAATACTTTTAGAAAGTCTCCTCAGGTGTTGAAACACGAATTCACTGTAACGGCAGTCCCCACTTTGGTGAATTAATAGGCAGTGTTTTTCTTGTTCCCAAATGCTGAAGAGCTGTTTCCCCACCCCCACCCCCCAGGAGCCATTTTACAAACATGGCGCCGTGTGCCTGGGATTATGGTAATTGGCCAGCACCCACATTCTCAGGG
This sequence comes from Suricata suricatta, assembly GCF_006229205.1. Classification (NCBI taxonomy): domain Eukaryota; kingdom Metazoa; phylum Chordata; class Mammalia; order Carnivora; family Herpestidae; genus Suricata; species Suricata suricatta. The sequence goes on from NC_043717.1 coordinate 96,632,266, forward strand.
TGTGGGCACCCCACTCCAGTGGGCCTTGAGCACATGTTAACTGGCGGAGTAACTCCCCATTTTACTTGCTAATTAAATGACAGAATAGGAAAATACATTTAAAAGGTGACCTCTTTACAGCACATCCAACCTCCAATTTTAAGTTACACCAAATCCTGACATTATTCTTGCTTATATAAATCTGGAGGCTGTGTAACAGTGTCTAGATGGGACAGATTATTGACACCTTTTAGGTGTTCTCTTTATGTTTATTTATTCTTTAGAGACAGAGAGAGAGTGCAAGCAGGGAAGGGGCAGAGAGAGAGGGAGACACAGAATCCGAAGTAGGCTCCAGGCTCTGACCTGTCAGCACAAAGCCCGACGCAGGGCTCGAACCCACGAACCCTGAGACCATGACCTGAGCCGAAGTCAGACCCTTAACTGACTGAGCCACCCAGGCGCCCCAGATGGTTCTTAAAATCAAGGACTATTGTTTTGTATTGCATTAGATTTTTAGGTCTATGAAAGCAGAGAAGAGAGAAGTCTTCACAAAAAGAAAATCCATGTTGCCCCAAAATGGGCTTGGTATAGATGAATTAGAGGCTCAGATGATTGGATCAGAATCCATTTTTAGTGGCCATCCATATACTGAGAGGACATTTCAAGGACAGGAATTTTTATTTTTCTTACTTAACATTTTCAGTCTACAAAGTTATGTAGACTCCATGCCTTTACCCCTTGGCCTTTCAAGTTGAGGACCGAGCTGCGGGTGGGGGGGGGGGTAGGGAGGTAAAGGCCATTTGCCGTATTCCACAGCCACTAGCTCCCTTCACCAGCCGCTGCCCAGTGGGTTATACATACCCAGCAGTGTCTTCTTGGAGCAAGGGTGCAAAATGAAACGGTGGTGTGAGTGAATAGTCAATCTGGGTTGGCGGCTTAAAATAACAGAACTGGCAGCCAGAAGATTTGGTCAGGGGTGAAGGTTGAATGCCGTGTACTTCTCAGGGCCACCAAACAACCGCCTGTGACTTCACCGCAACGAGGAGCACTGAAAACACACGTCCTGTCGCTGCCAGGTCGGAAGCACTTGTTTTCTGACACAATAGCTGGAAGGTGCTCACGTAACACACACATTAAGAAAAGCTCCGTGCGTGGACTGGCACAGAATCCGGTCCCGGGGAAGTTCAGGGGCCCCAGAAGAGACTGATGAGTTTTTCTCTAGTGAAGGTGCAAATAGCATTGAACCTTTCATGCATGTTCTGTGTTTAAGGGAAAAAACCACTTTCTGATTTTCTATGAAATTCTGTGAAAGACTGCTTTTCAGCCATGACTCATGAGCTCCGTCTCATTGCAGCTGGTTAGGGATTTGCTCCCAAATGTCTGACGACACCCCCAGGTGCGTGAGCATGTCGGCCACACAGGCGCCCTCTTCATCGGCTGAGGCTTCGCCCCATTTGTGGAATGTTCTCAGGAAGGCAATATGCCCTTTCTGCAGAAGCCCATACTTACACGTGGGGTGACTAACGGACTGGTATGTGGCACTTAGCAATGAATAGACCTGAAATCGCCCGAATTTGTTTTCTCCCCCATCTGGGTCGCTGTTGGTTGTTTACACCGCACTGCTCCGGGAGAGCACCACGAAGAATGCGGCTTTGCCTAGATCTTCGCGGTTTCCTGAAATCTCCCTATTTCGAACCCCTTGGGCAGCAGGGGGGAAAGATGGATGTTAGCAAGAAATACTCGGGAGAATACATCCAAAAACACAAGCCCGGTTATCAAACGCAAATGGAATCTTCTCTCGTGAGAGGTTTGTAGTTCTAGAAATGTCACAGTGTCACATTTCTCCTCTGTTGCGTCCACAAGGAAACTGAAAGCCAATGCTTTTTATTGAGATATGGAGGCACCCCTTAGCATGTTGGATGTAGTTCAGGAATTTCCTGAAGGAGAAAGCTTGTTAAGGGAAGATTGGTGTGCCTTTTGAAGCAGGCGTATCAAGAAAGGCTACCATCTTGGAATAAGTATGTAAAAATGTGATCACCCAGTCACATCTCTGACTGCATTTGAACCCGCTGTGTCCATAAAGGACTGTGGGTCAGACATCAGCACCCTAGAGTGGCAAGAGCTGTGCCTTGATTTTTAAAAACAAAATATTTGTTATAAAATGCTTTTGATAAAAGAGGTCTGAGGAGCTTAATGCCTCCCTCCCTCCCCCCACCCCCGGACTCCTAGTGCATTTGCAAACTTCTTCTGTGATAGAGAAACCTCATCCCTGCATCACACCTCCAGGTTAAGATTAGTCAAAGAGCTACCAGATGGCAGATGCGAGGCGACAAAGACAGGCAGGAAGGGAAGGAGCATTGCAAGTCTACGGATCCAGTCTCGCCGGTGATGACCAATGACGTGCCGTTTCCCCGGGGAAACGGATCTGGATATTGGGGAAGGTCACAAGGCTTCATATTTCATATTCTTAGAAATGGGTAAGGGGATTTAAAAAAGTATTCCCTATGAGATAAGCGCCTTAAGTATATGTAATTCAGTCAGATTAGAGAGAGACTCAGAGACCAGGTAAAACGCTCTCTTTGTTTCTCTCCATTCCTTTATATCCAACAAAGGGGGAGAAAGGAAGGCACCCAACTTTTCTCGCCTCAGGAAGTCGAGACGCAGCTGTGGCTTGTTTCGGAACCTGTGTGTGTGTGTGTGTGTGTGTGTGTGTGTGTGTGTGTCAAGCGTTGTCGTTCATAAGCTGTCCTCTTAGACTTGTTACATACTCTGAAGGTGAGTCATCCCAAAATGCCTTCCCCTTGTACACGCTCACATGGTAGACATGGTACGTGTCCTGTCAGCAGGAATATATTCTCCGCCTTCCTCGTAGGCCTGCTAGTGACGGCTGGGAATGTAGTTTTGGACCAAACAATCCTAAACTTAGCAAAACACAAGGTAGGCTAATTCACAGTGCCTGGAGTTGCACTTAATTGGAATTATTGCAAAAAAAAAGAACTAAAGTTCATGGACTTGACATCAGCATTGTTAACATGCTTTAAGGATTTCCAGCCTGTTTGTTTATTAGGCAATAAAGCCAGCGCTCCCAGAAGTGCTTATTTTATCTTGACAAATGTGTTTCCACACAGACGAATATGGCTCGAGTCAACTGTGAAAATCAGTTTTAAGAGGAGATGCCCTTTGAAATCTGTCCGTGTGGGTGCAGACTCTCGGGTGGAAGCGTACGGGGAACGGGGGGGGGGGGGGCAGGGGAACGCATGCTGACCTGGGCTTCCCGACGACAGAAAGGAAAACCAACAATAATGCCTAAAAGCCAGGACCCAAAACCGCTAAGAGGTGGGACACCCCACCGAGGCGCCGTTACCTTGGGGTGACCTAGTGAATTTTCCCTTTGCTTGGCTCACGCCCCTGTCCTCTGGGGACGATAGCATGGCGTGCAGCTGCATGGACATGACTCCATTTCCAACACACTCTGGTACCTTCCGTGTTCATTGGTGAGCCATGCATGATTTCACCAGCTGGCTGCCTAGAAAGTCAGAGCGAGTCGTGTTCTAGAACTATGAAAGTAGCCTGGGAAGACCTTGGCATTGGTAAAATGACAGGTTCTCAAAGTATGTGGTTTTGTAGTGAGAAAGGCTTGGCAGGTAAGTGCTCTCTGGTGCTGCAAACCATCAGGGTTTCTCTTCTCCACAAACCTCGAAGTAAAAACTCACTGTGTTTTCTGGTGTTTCATGTATGAGGCCGACTCCTAGATGGTTAGCTGAAAGCTAGGACTCTGACATACCACAAACTGGGGCTCCCATCCGGGGGGACTCTATACGGGACCTTACGTGTAGAAGTATTTGGAAGCCATTTCCTCTTTGAAAGACATCAACAGAGTGACACGGACGAAAACAGCCCAGAGTTGTATTCTAAATAGGGACTTTGGTGAGCGAGGAGGAGGGATGCCCAAATGTGGTCCAGGAAGATAGTCTGTGAAGGGCCACCCAGCCACGACCACTCGCCGCGCAGGAAGCCGGTGCTCTCTAATCTTACAAATTCTAATTTCCTGCCAAATGGCATTTAGGAGCCACTGATAATTTAATTTCCTGGCATTACGGTTACTGGACATTTGTTTAGTGTCCCTGCTCAGCTCTTAATAAAGTAAATCCTCGTCGGGTACACCACGTCAGTATGGAAACGCTAACGAGACCAGGATTTTAGGGGACAGGTGAAGGGCCAGCCAGAATAGACGAAGGAGGGGGACTCCCAGCGTGCTGTGACTGTAACAGGCACTTTTGTCGGTTTGCACTGACGCCTATGGCAGTTTGAAAGCTCCCTTCCGCACACCGTGCGCAGTTCAAGGAGCTAGTCCTGGGTTTCACTTTGTGTCTCCACCGGGCACTTCCAACCCGGTGTATGTAAGGGAGCGTCCCGATTTTCTTTGGGGCAGAAAGTACCAGTAAGAACTGTTCTCCGGTCTCCATAAGCCTCTGAACTGTGGCACAACAGTCTAGAGCAACTGGCTTTGCCCAAGAACGCCTCCCACTCGCTCGCCTCGGCGCCCGGTTCCCTGCCCTGGAGGTGAGGGGCGTGTCCGAGGGTCCTGCCCAGCACTGGGGGCGGGGGGCGGGGGGCAGAGCCGGCCCCGAACCCCACGCCCCTTCCTCCGGACTGTACACCCGGCTTTGTTGGCAGCCTGGCTTCCGAAACGCGCCCCGTTGTGAGTGAGAGTTCAGCAGCCTTCCAGAATCGGCTCTGAGACGCAGGGTGTGGTTTCCTTAGCTCACTCTCTGCTATTTGGTTGCCCGTGGCAACAGGACCCAAACAACTTGGACATGTGTGTGTATATAAAAACCTGGGCCCGGCCTGCGCACAGTGGGAGTCTGGGGCTGCCTGCGGCGGTGGAGGAGCCACATCTCCCCTCGCTCTGGCTCCTCATCACCCTGCGGCATTTGCGAACCCGGTAACCACGTTTGTGGGGAGCTAGAGAGCCGTGTCTCTGTCCTGCTGTTTCCCACGAGATTACATAACTGCCGGCTACTTAACCCCGGTACGTTTGGGTGGACAGGGGTGGGGGGGTGGGGGATCGGCATATGTTTAAAGACGTTGGGAGCTCCTAGAAACTCCCCTATCTGGTACCTTTCTGGTGGCGTGACGCACCGAGTGCCCCAGCAGCGCTCACACATGCAGCCACAAGCCTGGGGGGGTGGTGGAGGGGGGACTTGGGGCGGCTGTTCCTGCGAAGGCAGTGGGGTCCTTTGCATGCTCAGCTTCCCGCTGTTTTGGTTAAAGCCTGCCCCCCACTGGAGATGGTATTTTAAGGTTGCAAGTGTTAAAACAAGTGTCCTAGGGAGCATCGCTTCATTGCCCATTGGTCCTGACTCCCTTGAACAAAGGGGGGGACTGGATTTGGGCACATCCCTGTGCCAAGTGTTCACAGTTGTAGACATCACGGGTCTTGCTAGCAAAGGCCCCTGTTAGAAGTCCGCTCTGGGGTGGTGGCCTGGGCCCCGAGTCCATGAACAGTGCCAGACATAACTGTTCAGGATCCCTTCGGGGATTTAAAAGTGTTCTGGCGGATCTAAAAGATCAGATGCACACACCTTGCATACTCCTAAGGTCTGCTCACGGGCGCAGTGAGCCGTGGTCCACTGAGTCGAAGTTGGCAGATGGGAGGGAGCGAGACCCCCAGAGGAAGAGCAGGCTGCTGGCAGGGGAGGGCCCGGCTCACCAAGGGTACCACTGCCAAGCAGCCTGCCTCCAGGATGCAGCTTGCATCCCCTCCCGTGAAACACCCTCTATGGTGCTCATCCTAGGAGCCACTGTGCCTTCCTGGAGCCATCCCCCCCCCCCATGTGGCCCACTCACCCGGCCGGCAGGGTGCTCTTTCAAGTCCCCCGGGAGCCCATATCTTCCCGGGTCCCAGTGAACTGTGTGCGGTCTCAGCGCTGGAACTCGGCGTCTGGGCCCTCCATCCTCCCAGGGCTCATTTGCCAGGCCCGTTTTTGCCCCCGCAGGTCCCTCCAGCTATAAGGTGGGCACCATGACTGAGAAGTTCGACTGCCACTACTGCAGGGACAACCTGCAGGGGAAGAAGTACGTGCAGAAGGACGGCCACCACTGCTGCCTCAAGTGCTTCGACAAGTTCTGCGCCAACACCTGCGTGGATTGCCGGAAGCCCATCGGCGCCGACTCCAAGGTAACGCGGCCCCGGCGTGTGGGGGGCTGGGAGGGGCTCCAGCTGTCCCGTGTGGGACTTGCTCATGCTTCACCAACTCCCGGGTGTCCCTCGTGTTACTCACAGGAACGTTAGTCTTGGGGTGGGGGGGACACAGCCTCTGACACCCCCCCCGGCCCCCAGCTTCACTCACAGCAGCCCGCCCCTTCCGCTTGCTCCCCAGGAGGTGCACTATAAGAACCGCTACTGGCATGACACCTGCTTCCGCTGTGCCAAGTGCCTTCACCCCTTGGCCAACGAGACCTTTGTGGCCAAGGACAACAAGATCTTCTGCAACAAGTGCACCACTCGGGAGGACAACCCCAAGTGCAAGGGGTGCTTCAAGCCCATCGTGGCAGGTAGCGCCCCCTCTCCCTCTCCGGCAGCCAGGGAGGAAGCCCCGGGGGCGATGGTGGGTGCTGCCGCGGGCTGCGCTGAGATGTTAGCGTATATATGCACGCATATACATACACGTATATCTGCGTACACATATATGCTCGCACACACGCACACACTCGGCAACTAAAGAACACTGGAGAGAGCGGTCTGTGGCAAGAGAAAGAAGTGAAAAGTATGTAGCGCTTTCTCATTTGGGTAGAGTAAGTGATCAAAGCATGCGACCTCCTCGGTGGAATTCTGGGCCAGCTGTCCCCCTGCCCCCTCCCCCACCCAGCGAGTGTCCAGGTCCCTTCCGCCAAGGCCGGTAAGCTGGGGCGGGGATTCAGGCCCCCCCATCCTGAAACACTACTGCCGCCGGGGTCCCCTTCCCCGATGGAGTCTGGGTCTGACAACCCCATCAGGACAGAGGGGAGAAGCCCCCCCGCCCCTCCCCCCGTGGGTAGCATAGTTGGGAGCACGAGGCAGCCGGAACTGCAGGGCCTACATTACCTCCCCTGTGGAGGGGTGGGGGCCGGGCCGGGCGGCTGTAGCCCCTGCACGGCACTGTCATTGGGGCTACCCACAGCTTCCCCCGCAGGAGATCAGAACGTGGAGTACAAGAAGACCGTGTGGCACAAAGACTGCTTCACCTGCAGCAACTGCAAGCAAGTCATCGGGACTGGAAGCTTCTTCCCCAAAGGGGAGGACTTCTACTGCGTGACCTGCCACGAGACCAAATTCGCCAAGCACTGCGTGAAGTGCAACAAGGTATGCTGTCGAGGGAGTTCGCTTGACTTGTTTCTGGAAGTGTTTGACCGTCTGTAGAGCCCTTGCACACACACTATCCCATTCCATCCTCACGACAGCCCTGCGACGTAGGAATTATTATTCTCGTGCTGCAGACGAGGAGGCCGCGGCCGTGGCAAGCGGCGCCCGGGCCCAGTCAGGTGGTCCATGAGTGCACTCCGGAGGCGGAGGCGCGGCGGCCGGGCCCTAGAGGCCCGCCTCCACCCCCTGGTGGCTGTGTAACCCCCACGCAGGGGCCCGCATCCTCAGAGCCTCGACGTCTTCGTCTGTAACTCGGGGATAATAATTGCACCTGCCTCCCATGGCTGTTGTGGCGATTAAATGAGATACTGTCTACCAAAGCGCCCAGCACAGTGCCTGGCACGTAGTAGGCATTCAACAAAATGGTTGTTGAATCTGAATCCGGTGCTACACTCCCTGGTCTAGGCCATCACATCTGGAGGAATCACTTACCAGGATCAGCCCTGGCATGCCGAGTGCTTTGTGTGTGTTACCTGCTCTAAGAAGCTGGCTGGGCAGCGTTTCACCGCTGTGGAGGACCAGTATTACTGCGTGGATTGCTACAAGAACTTTGTGGCCAAGAAGTGTGCTGGATGCAAGAACCCCATCACTGGTAGGCTAAAGAGTCCTTGCTAAGTCTGCCAGGCTAGGTCTTGCGCATGGTAACCATCTCTCATTTTCCTACGCCGTCGGTCTCATGCACAAAGGCCCCTGAGAATGTCCTCTCTCCCCTGCCGCTGTGGTCCCGAAGGCTCCCCCCTCCCCGCCCCGGATAGCTTGGATTCTCCCCCAGGCCAGCTTAGCCTTTGCAATACAGAACACCTCCTGACCACTGCTGACTAACGATGCTGCTGGAGTTCACGAGCCTGAGACCCACGGCCATGGCCACGGGCAGGCAGGCACTGCGTGCGGTGGGAGCGGCGGTGGGCGCGGGGTGGGGGAGTCTGGCGGGGAATGGAGAGGAATGGTGCGGGGGGGGGTGGGGGGGAGGAGGGGGGAGGAGAAGGGGGTTTGAGCGCGGCGGGAGTGGGGGGTGCTGGCTGGGGCAGGCTGGGGTTAGAGCGCCCCTAGCGGCAGGCTAGCTCAGAGGCGGCTGCGGGCGGCTGTGTTGCGAGCAGAAGCAGTGAATCACTTCATCCCTCCTCGCGCAGCCGCGCTCCACGTGCCCTGGGCCCTTTCCCCGCCACCACTTTTCCCGTGTCCCCGGGGAGCCTTGAAATGTACATTTGAGAAGACTTTTGCCATCCTCAGGGAAAAGGACTGTGTCAAGAGTGAGCCACCCAGTCTCTAAAGCTAGGAAGCCCCCAGTGTGCCGCGGGAAACGCTTGCCTCTCACCCTGTTTCCCAGCGCCAACCTCCGGGGCAGGCATCCGGGTGGAGAGAGGACTTGTCCCTCGTGGGTGGTGGTTCTTTATAGAAAAAATCGAAGCTTAGCAGCTCCTCGAGGCCCGGTAAGTGCACACCCCGCGAACGGCCCAAGTTTGCCTCCTGGTGGCCACTTTGATGCCATGGCCCTGACCTAAATCAAAGACACTGGTTGTGCTGGGAGGTCGGTGCGCGTCACAGGGTGATAGTGGTGGCATGGGAATGTGGGTTCACAACCGAGCTCTGGCATCTCCTCAGGTCCCCGCGAGCCGTAGCAGGGTGGCGGCGGCGCGGGGGACGGTGCGCGGAGGAGGGCGGCCAGGGGCCGGGCAGACGCTGCCCCTGCGTGCGTGTCGGCCCCGCGAACCGGCAAGGCGGCGGCGGTGTGCCTCCTACCGTGCCCACTCAGCGGCCACCTCTGTTTCCTTTTGTCGTTTCCACAGGGTTTGGTAAAGGCTCCAGTGTGGTGGCCTATGAAGGACAATCCTGGCACGACTACTGCTTCCACTGCAAAAAATGCTCCGTGAATCTGGCCAACAAGCGCTTCGTTTTCCACCAGGAGCAAGTGTATTGCCCCGACTGTGCCAAAAAGCTGTAAAGCGACAGGGGCTCCTGTCCCATAAAACGGAACCGAGTCTTGTTCTTGTATCTTTGCTCTCTGCCCTGCACCACCCATAGGGCCAGGGTGGCCTCTCACCTCTCAAGTTGCTGCTTCTGTCTTTGCTCCCATTTTACAGTATCGCTCAGATAAGGGCACCCAGAGATCATTCTAGGATGTAGGGCCCAGTCCCCGTCTCCGTGGCTGCGGTGACGACACGAACACGTAGATAGATTGACTCTTCTGCATGTGTATCATAGAGCGGAAATGTGCTAACCATTTAGCTGCTTAGTGACGTGAGCAAGAAGCGTGACACATAAAGCCCCCACTGAGCTGCGTCTCGCGGCTCAGCCGGGACCCGCCGTGTCCTCGGGACACGCAAGAGTTGCAGCGGCTGCTCCAACTCGGCTGCTCACCCGTTCTGTGAGCAGGACGCGAACTGAACGAAATGCATGGTTGAACTCCCTCCTCGAGCTCTTCCTCCTGTTCTTTTGTGCTTTCAAACGACTAACACGAAATTTCCAGAAAGTTAACATTTGAACTTTGCTGTAATTCTAAACTGACCTTTCTACTCCCCCACCTCCCGTACTAACCTTCAGTTTCCCCGTGTGGCATGGTTTCTGAACGTTCCTGCTCCCGAGCAGGGACCGCGCAAGTGGTTTTGGAAAGTGTAGGCAGACCTGAGAACCGGGGACGCCATCACGGCCAACCCTTCTGGAAGCTTAACGAAACTAACCCAGCTGCCCCTTCTGTTTTTACTTTTTAATACTCTTCTGTTTTAATTAATAGTAACATAGTTTGAGTTTGGAGACTTGCATGTTGATATTTGAGCCCCCTCCAACGTTCCTGCGGGTTTGAAATCCATCCTACCGAAGTAGCCATAACACTCTAGAGCGGGCGCCAGGACTGTCATTGACACAGATAGGACACTTCCCGACAGCGACCAGAGCAGAATCCCTTGTAACGAAGTAGTTGTCTGCTCTTTGTGCGGTAAGGAGGCACGCCAAGTCCCTTCTCTTGTGATTCCTAGGACTCTCCCTCGAGAGCTCAGCTGGACCTCTGGGGGAGTGGCTGCCACCGTCACAGACGCAGCCGGACTTCCTCGCGCTGCTTACCCGCGATGCAGGCTCACCTGACTTACTGTATTCTTATCCACGTTGTTCTCTTACATAGCATAATGAGACAGTATCAAAAGTAAACATGTAATGACAGTGCATATTAACACTCTTGTAGGAGTGGTTAGACAAGCTGATGCCGCATTTCCACATTTTGTCATTAGCTGTTATCCGAAAGTTCCAGTGTATCCTTACAGAAATAAAGCAGCATATAAATCACTTGCCTCATCTTTTAATTCTGCTGGTGGAGTTGCCGTGAGGGGACACCAGTGCTCCCAGACCCTCAGTGACCGTTGTCCTTCAAGCACGTACTCTGTTCCGCATGGAACAGAGGAATTACGAGCAAGTTAAAGCCTGTAGCAGCACTTGCACCCAGTTAAAAACAGCCACACACCCGTGCGCCCCGACCCTAAAAGGAGAATGACAGCTGAAGGGTGTTGGGCTGTTCATAGCCCCCATTTTGTGGGCTGCCCTCTCCATGTGCCCTTGGGCCGGCAGGAGAAACCTGCTCCCCCTTGTGGCCATGGCCAAGCCAGGGAAGAGCGGGGTGCCAGTCTGAGGAGCGTCAGGGCCACAGTAATAAAAGCAAAGGGCAGGACCCCTTTGGAGCTACCCAGACCCTGTTAGCAGGGAATCCAAACTGTCAGCAAGAAACCACAGGCGTTTTTATGAACACGTGATAGTCCCTAGTGTCTGTTCCACTATAGAAATCAGCGGTTAAAGCCACAAAGCAGCATCTGTCTGGTGGTCTGGGGCCCAAGGGAGCAGGGGTGGGGTGGAGAATTGACATGCCACCCCTCTGCCTCCCAAGGGAAGCGGGCTGGGTTACTGAGACTGCAGTGAGGGATGGGGCCAGAGGGGACAAACCTGGGGGGGGGTGGGACTTCACTCAGAATTCCTCCTCAGGGTGAGACCACAACACACTTCCAGTGCCCTCCATGCCAGCGGACAGTGGGCCTTTGGGCACCGGGGCTGCTTGCCCCCCACGCTCCTTCCAGACGGGCCCTCCTCTTCCCCCACCACCCCAGATTCTATGCTTGCCCTCAATCCTGTCGCCGTTTGGACTTCCTATCCCACCCGGCCTGCGAAACTCCAGCCCGCACCAGGGCCAAGCTCTGCTGTAAATAAAAAAGGCACACCACTAACGGCAGCCACCAGCACAAGAACTCCAGCCGCCACTCTGGCCAACTTGGCCTTGCCTTCCTGGGCCAGCACTCACTGCCGCCCTGATACTTAATCCGACACTGGTGCTACTGTCCCCATTTTCCAGATGAGAACCCCCCTCCACTTTCCAGATGAGAGCCATTCAGAGAAGTTAAGAGGTCTACTTGAGGCCACACAGCTATGGAGTGACAAACCTCCAGCCTATCACCTACAACCAGACATTGCCATAGAAATGGTGAGGGCCCTGGGGTAGGAGCAGAGTCTGAGGCTTTACGGTGAAGAGACTGTCAGGTCAGGTCCGCTCAGTATGTCATCTGAAGAGTGACACGTGAAGACTCAGGAGAAAGGAGGGGAGATTCCTAGTTGGCGACTTTAAATCAGAGCCACTTTTCCCCCTCAGAACTAGGGGGATCAGCATATCCAGGACACACCTACTTGAGCTTAACAGGGTGGGTTCTGGAGTGGACTGCCTGGGTTCAAATCCCAGCTGCTCTGTCCTCTTCTGTGCCACTGAGCCCACGGGCAAGTTAACCGAACCTCACTGAGCTTGTTTCCTCACCTGTAAAATGAGGCAGAACTCCCACCTCCCAGGATCCCATGCAGATTACATGGTAATAATACAAATGCTTAATAGGGCGATGGACACCTGGTCAAAGCACTCAGGAAATGTCAGCAGTGATTTTTATCTCCAGCACCAAAGAGATCACCTACTGTACAAGCCACAAGACCCCTCTCGCAGAGCAAGATGGGGTGCTGGCTCTACAATCAGCCCCGAATTTGAGCGTCAGCCCTGCCTCTTCCAAGCTGTACAATCTTGAACAAGCACCAATCTCCATGAATCTGTGTCCTCCTAGGGAAAAGTGAATGCCCACCTTCACAGGGTTTCCGAAAGATGCCTAATAAAGGACCTGGCCATATGCACCTGTACACGTAACTAGTTATTACAAGATTTGGGGACCCCCCTGGATGTACCCAATCCAGGAACCTTGGAACAGGATGGCTGGGGAGGGAGACCAACAGCAGCAAGGTGGCCTCCCTGGGGCCTGCTTCAGTGAGCCAGGCCCACGGGACCTGGGGGCACCCAGCTGGCCTCAGGGGGGACCCCTGACTGAACATGATGGCCAGCCTGCCTCCTGGCTTCTGCTTCTGGGCACTAGTGCCTGCTGCTGTTTCTGCCTCACCTCCTGATCCTTGGGCTCTTGCCCCCAGGAATGATTCCACAGGACAAAAAAGGCAGCACAAAGTCCCATGAAAATGCACGCAAAGTCACACAGCCAGCTCACGGCCACCTCAGCTAAGACTCAGGGCACCAGGCCGGTGTGCCATCCTTCGGAGCACCCCACACTGCACCCCCGTGGTTGCCCGGGGCCGGCGCTGCTTGGAGGCTGTGTGCCTCTGCAAGATGACGCTCGAGTAGGAGACATGCTCATGAGCCAGACCCGCTAGCAGAAGCTGGGGACCCGTCCGTCAGGGGCAGAGACACCAAGTGACTACCCAGAGAGGAAGGGACACTGGAAGCAACCGTGTCCCCCAATACGCTTGGGCACCAGGCCATGCCAGTGGTCCCCAACTTGGAGCTGTGGACAGGGAGCTTGGACCGCCTTTCAGGTTGTGTGCACCCCACTTAACGTCCGGGTTCATGGCTCCTCTGGATGTGCTACGCCATGGAATGGTGAGTGGGGGCGGCTGCCACCGTTCCCATAAGCACCAGACCCCAAAGACTATAAACCAGGACCTTGCCTTCAACAATACAACCTAGCAGAACAGAACATGTTGCAAGACTGGAAACTAAAACACTTACAGGCTGATGAGAATATCCGTTCGAGCCGTGCACAGGGCCTGCGAGGTCACGAGCAGAGCCACCGAGGCGCAGTCACCGCCCCAGCGCGCACCAGGCTGAAAAGCGTCAAGTGCGCTCCTCACGGCAGGCACCTAAGCGATGCCCCTGAAGGGGCTGGGGGAGAGGGATGGGGAGTGCGTGCTTCAAGGGTACAGGTTTTCTGAGACCGAGGCCAACGTTCTAGAACCAGGTACAGGTGGTGGTTGCACAACACGGTGAATGCACTTAAATGCCACCAAACTGGGACCTGTAAACAGTTGGCTGATAAACCCTGGCCTCAGGCAGAAGTCCAAGCCTCCCCCAGGGAGAGTAATGAGCACCGAAATGGGGGCAGAATTTGAAAAGTCACATCTAATGTCCCAGGAGTGACACTCTGCCAAGTCGGCAAGCAGCTGAAGGGGAGCATCAGAGGACCTGCTTACCTTCTATCAAGCTGCCGCGTGCCCATGTTCAAAGCTTGGTTGACATTTAGGGTCACCTTTATGCCATGCAGCAGGGCATTTTTTGTTGTTATAATGAAAAGAAAACTTGCTTTATTCGCAAAGTTTATTTCACAGAGCACACATAAACAGCAGAGTAAGGGCGCATTCCAACATGTGACACATGTGCAGAAAAACGCCAGAAACCCATTTGTTAGGAGGATTGTATCTGCCTCCATTATGAAGGAGCTAGTGTATAAAGTTTTCAAATCGAAGGCACCAAGGTCTAATGTGGAACACCGGTGTAGTACACTGAACAGCAAAGAACTAAGGAATCAGAAAGAATAATTCTCTCCTTTTACTAATCCAAGACTAGAGGCTAGAAAGGAACACGGGCCTGCTTGAAACTTGCACAAAACTCAGCAGCAGTAGGGCAACTACTGTGCATTCAAGTTTTAGCTGATGGTTCAGACACACAGGAAGCTATCCCACTGTGCACGTGTGTGCAAACGTGTATGTGTATACGTGTGCACGTGTGTGGGCCTATCACGGCAACCAAAGAATGGCACTGCTCCTGTGCTCACCTGCAGCCAGCGGCTAGAGAAGAGTAAGCAAGTCTGGCCCCACATGCCCAGGCTGAGTGCAGACTGAAGGCAGGACGGGTGGGCATGAGGAGAAGAGGATGGAACGCCACAGTCAAGTAGGGGAGCACCTGCGCCCCACTGCCCACCGCCACACAGGGCTGCATGCACGATCGAAACCGTTTTTGGAAATACACCCCACCGTGCACTTCAAAAGGTAACACTGATGAGCATGAAAAGTGCTCAGCTGTCCCAAGAGGACACTGCATTCAGGTGATGGCAGAGTTAAAAACATACGGTAACGCTAACACGGGACTTATCACTGTATTTGGCAACCTCCCATTTATTAGAAACAATGCAAGCAAAGCTCTCACGAGCAATCCTGAGTTCCTCACACCTCCCAGTATGTCCTCCACAAGATCGAATGTCAGCTTCCAATTAGTAAAGTAATGTAACTGTTAAACAGAATAAACATAAAATATTTTAAGAGAGAAAATTACTCCTTGACTTAGAAACCCCAGAGTAAGCACTTTACAAAGGCCCCCGTGGCGCGCGCACACACACACCGGCTACAAAACAAGAACAAGACAGTGGAGGTTTCCACAGACAAAACCAAGTCTTTACTCAGATCCGTTAGTGTGGGTGAGAATCCAGATGGTATGTGCGACTTCTGAGACATGTGTTAACGTTGTTAAGATGACTGATGTTTTTCTCTTTCTTTGATGGTCATTTTCTTGGCCATGATCAATTCAGAGGCTGAAAAATTGGAGGAGACGGGCCGAGCAAATGAAGTCCAGAGTGGGTGATGGAGCTTTCTGTGGAACGCACCAGGTTACGGATCTGACCAGGGGGAAAGAGGAAAGACAGATTAGTAGAGAAGATGCTGGTCTCACAGCCACGGCCTCGGCCTCTCGTCGGGGTGGGCCCCGGGACCCTTGGCAACTGCCTCCCCAACCCAAGCTGCTGCCACACCGGTGCCCTTACAATAAATGTTCCCCATGACCCCAACCCACAAATAGGCCCAAGCTGCCTCTCGGTTTCAAAGACAGCTTCTTAAGAACAGAAAAGCAAAGGTCTTTTGCTTTTGGAAATTCAGGGTGAGAGAGAGACTAATTCCAAAGGCCTCCCTAACCCTCTGCCCTAAATGATTACCAGGGTGCTGTAAAGCAGCTCGTGGATTGGGGGCTGAAAAGAATGTATTTTACATATCTGATAGGAAATTCGGGGCATAAAAACTAAAATCAAGTTATTTACCCTCTCAAAACCAACTTTTAAAGTTTTTTTAAGTGTATTTATTTGAGAGAAAAGTGTGAGTGGGGGAGGGGCAGAGAGAAAAGAGCAGCAGAGGAAGAGAGGATCCCGAGCAGGCTCTACACTATGTAGAGCCTGACACGGGGCTCGAACCCACAAACCATGAGATCATGACCTGAGTCCAAGTCCGATGCTTAACTGACTGAGCCACCCAGGCGCCCCACCTCTCAAAACCAACTTAATGGAAGACTCTTTGAGATCAACCTAGTGTTTGGATCCACCACGGTCTTCCCTCTCACCTCCTAAGTTACAGGGTGCCAAGAAGGCCCTGGAAAAGCCAGAAGTAGGAGGGTTCATGGCCAACTGCCTTTCAAACCACATGAAGACAGGATAAGGCCTTACCCAATAGAGGAGGTACACATTTCTTTTTCTTGTCATCTAAAGGCATCTGGGGACTTTGATGGAATGTGATGGAACCTTTTGGGTGGTATTTTCAGCTATCAGGAGGGATACTAGACATGAGTGACTCTGCCTCATTTCTCATGTCAACAATCTTATCACAGATCCACTCCTGTGCCCCTGACTCTTGTTAGGTCCCATGTTGTGGGGTTTCACTTGCCTTTCTGGGTTTTGCTGCTCGGCTGCTTATTCTACTGGATGGTCTAGAAAGAGAGGTTTGGGTTAGAATCCTGACTGTCCCACAACCAAGGCTTTGTCCTGAAAGAAGCTTTATCCTTTAACTAACTTCTAAGAAATGCCTTGGAAGTAACATAACCTTCAGAATCCTGGAAAGGGAAGGCTGGAAGGGACCCTGGGGATCACAGACACAGTGGTTTCCAAACTGTGTCCTACAAAGTCCTAGGGCCCAACAAACACTATGCAGAGCTAAGAGCAGCTGAGCATGCAGGGACCCAGAAGCCCCTCCCCCACTTCGCTGTGGCCCGGGACACAAGCAATGCCACGGAGTGAGTTTCCTAGCTCCAGCACTCGTGCCAGCCTGTCACTGCGCCTCTCAGCCCGTCATGTTCCCACGGGCCCTGGACGTTCATGTCTCTTTAGGCAATCCCCAGGGAGCCTTCCCTTCCCAGAATCTGTTCCCACTCTGCCAACCAAGTTTCTGACCCTCAGTTTCCCCATATGTAAAATGACATCAATACTGAACTCAGAGTCGCAATGAGAATTAAAATAGGCAACATAAGATGCCTGGTACGCAGCAGTCACTCAGTGCCCGCCCTTCCCTGGTTTTATGAGAATATGCTCACCAGGGTGCACAAAAGCACAGCTTAGAGCCAGACGTATTCGGTTTGAATGTGGGCTCTGGCCTTTAAAGGTGGAATGTTGGGCAAATAAGACCTGTAATCTCTCCGTGCCTCAGTTTCCTCGTCTGTAAAAGTGAAGATGATAACCCTTACCTAGCAAGGCTGCTGTGGGGATTACTTTGTTTCTGGAAGTCCTTGACACAGTGCTCAGTGCAAACTAAGAGCTCAGGTAGTAATCTTGTGTATGACTCCCACCAAGTTTATTCTGATAGGCTCACTGAGTGACTCACCTGGTACCCTTCGCCTGAGTCAAAGGCTCTTTCGCACTTTTTTGTCTGAAGGTTTTCATGTCGCCATTAAAAAATGTTTTTGTCTCTCTATGGACTTGGCCAGAAGTGGCATCTAAAAACACCAGCTTGGGAGTGTTCTTCTTCGTGTTTTTAAAATGTGTTTTGAATTTTGTGGATGAATCCATGCCATTTATAAAGGCTTGGAAAAAGAAAGGAAGAAGATTAAAACTGGAGTTTCAACAACGCAGACAACAAGAGGCAAAGGCTGTGATCCCGCTGGGCCGGAGAGCAGCCGGCTGTGTGAAGGCAGCAGGCAGAGCCACGCAGCAGTACTCTGGGCAGGAAACCGCCACCGGCGCACACGTCCACTCTGGCCGCAAAGAACAAGGGGGCCACCTCTCGGGAACTTGCCTCTTTCCTCTGCTGGGCAAGACAGGCCAGCGGGCAGCAGGCTTCTTACCCTCCTCCTGAGTGCCAACGTAGCTAATCCCGCCTTCTCATTTTCGTCTTGGTTCCGGCGCTACCTCTACCTTCAGCTTTCCTCGGTGTCCTAGGCTGGCCCTCCACCTGGCTCTGCTTGTACTGCTCACCATATTCAGCCGGCCAGCTGGGGGCGGGGTCACCGTCTGTTCCTAGGTCTCCCCACAGGCTCTCCTGGGGCCATGTCTCCTGTCTGTATCCCCGGTGCCCAGGATGCCTGACTTGCATGTTCATATCCACTTGTGGGGTAAAATGTGGACAACATGTTTTCTCAAGTTCCTAGCACTGCTGCCATAAAGTGGTTCCTACTCAGAAGGGAATAGGCCCTACGTTTCGAAGAACACTCAGATCATGATAGGGATCGTCTTTTTCTCAGTGAGGTAGAAAGTGGCATCCACCTGCCATCAGGCACGGATGCCGTGTGAGGCCCTGAGGTGTAAAATGCTCATAATCGTCACGTTCGGTAAAGTACTACCACCTACGATGTAGCGACACAGCCTGCAGAACTGGCATGGGCGTGGCTGGAGCAGCCTTTATCGAGTTTCCTGTGTGGCAGGTCCTCTTCTCGGCTCTACGTGGCATAGCCCATTGCACTCTTGTGCTACACTAGGAGAATGTTAGCTTCCCCTTTTTCAGGTAGGAAAACTGAGTACAGAGAGGTTCAGTAAGTTGCCCAAAGCCACACAGCTCAGAAGCAGAGGAGCCCCTGGGATGCACCCAGGCAGTCTAACCCCTAACTGGTGACTAACAGAACTCAAAAGGCAAGCAAACCTGACGGGTGCGAGTCATCGAAGGAATCGCTCTCAGTCTCGGTGTCTTCATCATCCGCTTCGTCTGTGTGGTCGCTGCATGTTTCTGCAGCCTACGATGAGAAAAGGAGTCACGATCACATCGAATATTCTCGCATCCTGACATGGTTATTTCAAAGAAAACAGATTCCATGCTGGACTGACTGCTGCCTAATTTAAATTAAAAGGTTAAAAATCTAAACTCTTTTGCCCCAAAGACTACAGGGGGAGGGAGCCAAGGAGCAACACTTTGGGCTGGCCTGCGGCCTCTGTGGGCTCAAAGTTCTGACAAAGCCAAGGGAGAGACGATTGATAAATAGCTTTAAAAAGTTCTTGGCTGCTGCTGGAGCCAGTGGGCTAAATGACCTTTCAGATGGTGACTCCCTGCACTTTTCAGAAACGACATTTCTATTCTGAATTTTCAGGGTATGGATAACCATGCTGGGGAACTATAAACAGCCATGGGATGCCTCACAAGACAGACGCTAGGGTATGGAGATAGACCCCAAAAAGCACTTACCATAAAAGGGGAAAAATGCTTAATCTGAGCTAAAATGGACTTCTGTTCACCAGAAGGCATCCTGAGGGTATGAGGCCAACTACAGCAATGCCTACACATTGCCAGGGCTCATACCCAGAGCAGGTAACAAACTCCTATGCGTCCGCCAAACAGAAACATGGGTGAGGGACTGGATAAGGCAGTTCACCAAAGCAGGTCTTCAAATGGCCAAAAAGCAGATGAAAAGGCACTCGACTCCATTAATCCATCAAGAAAATATTAATAGATTCGACAGTGTGCAAATTAAGACCTATCCAGGAGAAGACAGCATTAAGACAAGCCATAAATAAACTGGGAGAAGATAGATGCAGTCCATATAAGCAAGAAAGTAGTGGCATCCACAACATTTTAAGAACGACAAGTAGGTGAGAAAAAGACAAATCAACCCAAAACTTTCGGGCAAAGACCAGAATAAGCATCTCACACAAGAAAAAACATGACAGCTAACTAAAGATAGGAGAAGATGCTCAACCTCTTTAGTATTTCATCAGAGACATGCGAGTGTGATACTTTAATTACCACCAGACTGGCAAGAATGAGAAAGTCGGCAAGAAGGTGAAGCGACAGGAATTCTTAGGCACCGCAGGCAGGAACGCATAGACTACCTGTGAGGTACTGGGATGTGTCCTTCTTGTCCGCTGCATAATCTCTTCAATCCGCTATTTAGAGAAAAGTAAAAATTCAAACACGGAAACAGATGAAAACAGCAGTCCTAAAGAAGCTGATTGCTTCCGTTTCCCACAAGTGGACAGTATCGATGACTGCTCCCAAGCCACAGGCTCGGCGAACAGCACACCCCAACGGCAGCTGCCAAAATACTTCTCCCGACCCCGGTTTCGGTCGCTCCAGAAAACGTGCTGAGCGGTAGTGGCTGTCCTAGCTATCCTGACACACAGATCCAATGGCTTCTCACTCCGAAGTTTGTAGACTTGGACATCTATTACTTAAACTAAGCACGTACTACTGCAAACCAGTGAGGACTTTTTAGGGCACTTTCGTCTGAAGAGACCACGACTGAAAGCAGGTATTAAAGAAAAGACTGCACCCCACTGATGTGACACTATCAGAAGTCTCTTGCTGGAAAGAGCGCACACACAGGAGGCAAACAGCCCCCTGGTGCGCACTTCCTTCCCTGAAGGTGAGGGGAGCGGCAGCTCGCCGGCCTCCTCAGGGCGACCTCCACCTCCCACCGGAGAGGCCTCGCCGCCTGGGCTGGGGCCTTCTCTGCTCCCAGATGAGCCAACTGAGTTGCATGAAGGGAGGCCCTACCACACGAACAGCCTGCGTGTTGGCCGTACAGAGAAGCCCACGCCCTCCTGCTTCCCTTGCTCAAGCTGCTGCCATTTCCAGCCCAGTTTAGAAGAAACTAACTTCTACTAACCCCTCCCAGTGACTGGAGCAATTCTGTTCAAATGAGCTTCGTTTCCAGAGCTCGGCGAATATGGAAGTGTCACCGTACTGGGCACCAGTGGTCCGTGATGGAGAGGTATGGTAAGAGGAGACCCTTCCATGCAGGAGGGGTGAGATTTTTGGATAAGAGAGTTCTAGTGGGATAACCACCAGAGGCTAGCATACCACCGATTTGTGATTTTGTAGAACACATTTTGATATCACGTGCCCAACATTTTTTCAGAAAGAACCAAACCCCCCAAGCAGAAAGAGTACCTTTTTTCTCTCTAGCCTCTCTTGCAAATTCTGTAACATAATTCTCTCCTGCTCCTTCTTCCATTTGTCAGCCTCCATCTCAGCTTTTAGTTTGGTGTCCCCCTTCTAGAAAATTTGTATAAAAATACCATTTTGATCTCAATGAGTGATAACCGAGAACATCAGCTGAAAAAGTTAAACAGTAAAATGTTACCTGGCACAAAAGAATGTAGCCTTTTGACTGACGGTGCCCATATACCCAACATTCGTGAATTATCAGTTCTCAAAGCATTAGCTAAAATGCACAAAACGAGGCTATTATCTTGAGGATGTAAAGGCCGTGTCAGTCCCCTCCAGGACCTTGGGGGTATCATTACAGTGACCACCAGGCCGCTGCAGCTATCCGTTAGGACAGCCACACGAGCTGGAAGTCTTACAGCTTTCAAAGGCACCGACAGGACCCTGAGAGGTAGCTTCTGGAGGAATGCGGATGCATACAACCATTTCTGCAACATCTACCTGATTTTACTAAGTGATACACTAAAAATGGAATATAAAGTAGGCTATGTTAATAATTCAAACTGAGTACAGTCTGAACTCACTTGTGGATTTATTTACCTGGTGACTTGAATTCGCGTGGGTGAGACATTCTTACTGGAAAATTAGAGGACTTTATTCTTTTCTGATTTTTTGTTAAAGTTTTGTGAGAGAGCATCCCCTCGAGTAGAGGAGGGTCAGAGAGACAGGGAGAGAGAGAATACCCAGCAGGCTCCACGCTGTCAGTGTAGAGCCCCACACAAGATTCGATCCCATGAACTGTGAGATCAGGACCTGAGCTGAAATCAAGAGTTGCACACTTAACCCACTGAGCTACCCAGGTACCCCATGGAGGACTTTAAACTTCTAGAGGCATTGGTAAAATTTATGGTCTCTGTTGGAAGTGCATCTGGAGTGCAGCTGGCAGTGTTGCCACAAAATGCAGGGTTAGAGAAACTCACATAGGACGTCGAATCTGTGAGCAATTTGATTTCCTGAAACCAAGCTGCAATGTTGTTTATGTAGACAAAATAAAAAAACTACTAATCTATACTTCGCTGCTTTCGGCTTCTGTTTCACTTGGAAACTATTCTAGGATTTTGCCAAGGGTGGCCGAGAAGGAGCGCAGCAGCCCTGGGTAACAGCTAGACTACAATGGAAAACTGCAGCCAGAAAGGCCTGCATCTGGTGCCTCTCCTTTCTTGGAGAGAGTCTGCCTTGGGTTTCAACTGAATTTTAGAATCTGGTCAGGCCCTGATAAAGTAGAGATACAGCAAACCTGTAATAGCAGTTTCTGGTCTTCTGGATCTGGACACTTTTTCTTCTTGATTTCTTTCTGTCCATCTTCAAGTTTTAAGAACTCTTCTCCTTGGATTTCAACTCCTTTGTCTGCCATTTCTGCCAGTTTCCTGATGACACAATATTTAAACAACGCTTAGTATTTGTCTCGGTCTTTACCACAGAGAGGTCGCAGTAGCACGTTTTTCAGTCACCTCTGTGCCCAAAGTGGGGCTTGAACTCCTGACCTTGAAATTAAGAGTCACACGCTGCACTGACTGAGCCAGCCAGGTGACCCTGTACCCTGCATTTTCATAGTGAAACTAGTTGTGTATAGCAACACAACTTACATTTTTACACCAGATTCGATACATTTTCTGTTACTGCACAAAATTTGCTCAATTTCACCCTTTTTGAATGTGGGGAACTAGCTCTTGGGAGTAGAAAGATTTCTATCAATTAATGAGCTACTCTGCATTTTAAAGAGAGAGAAAATGGACACTCCTTAACTATTTTCGACAGGAGACCCTCCCAAAGGCCTTATTTACACATGTGCAATTTAAAGGAGGGTCTGGTAGTGCCCAGGGGAAGCCCCGCCTGCAATGACAGGTATGCAGGGCTTTTAAAATGTTATTTTTTTTTGTTTTTCTTTTTTTTTTTGAAATTTTATTTTATTTTTTACTTTATAAAGTTTCATATTTTTTAACATATGCAATTATTTTCCATCATTTACAATACAGTAGTTACAATGACACTCCAAACAGAAAAGCAAAGTAAAAAATCAAAACACCAACTTCTGTTTCATGTAAAATTAGCTCTGTTTACACGAAGCAGTGAACAACTTTCTTCTAGTTAACAGTTTTTGCTTTTCACAACATCCCCTTCTCATTTCTTCCAAACTCACTTAAAGTACACTGAAAGCATGTGAGGGCATTTTCAAATACTTACTACTTAAAAAGAACTCAGGACTATAGTTATTCTTTGCAGGCAGTAGACAGAGGTTTCTATCCCAGGGCCCTAAGTCAAGTGCACTTCAAGAGTGAGGGCTGGGGCCCCTGGGTGGCTCAGTCAGTTGAACATCTGACTCTTTCTTTTGGCTCAGGTCATGATCCCAGGGTCATGGGATCTTAAGCTCAGCGTGAAGCCTGCTTAAGCTTCTCTGTCTGTCTCTCTCTCTCTGTTGCCCTCCCTCTCCCCTTCTCCCCTCTTGTGCTCTAAGACTGAGGGCAAAGAAACCTTGAGATGGAATCAGAATGAACACAATCATACATGAAGCTTGCTGCCCACAGGAGAGCCTTCCAGCAACAACAGGGGAGATTCAGGTTGTCACAAAGGTCACTGGAAAGCACCCCTAGCAAACAAAACATGTAGAAGTGTGCTTTCCAGGTTTACACATTCTAAAGTTAGAAAAGACTTTTGAAACAAAGGGGTGGACACCAGTGAATGACAACAGGAATGGTCTGGCGTGATCACTCAGGTGCTCCTGCTGAGATACGGGACCCCAACACAAGTCCTGGGCTCCTTAAGCATCGTTACCGAGCAACTTAAGGACACATGATGCACGGATACTGAGGACAACTATACCCCATCTGTCTACACACCAGTGGCCTCCCTGCTGCAGAGCATCCCACATTTGTTCGGGAGGCAAGGAGTCACTTCTGATTCACAGTAAAGAAAAAGTCAGTTACTTGTTGATTAGTTACAATACATCTAACCTGAGGGTACATTCTGACTCTCAAAATCTGGGCCCCAGCCATGACTGATCGTACAGAAAAAGTGGGTTTGTGCCGACCTTTCCTCTGTCTCCTTTTGTTGTCTTTCTTGGTTTTCTCTCTGTTCACGAGCAAGGCGCCGTTTCTCTGCCAAAATTTTTGTTGCTTCCTCAGCATTCAGATTCCCTGGTGCACATTTACTGCCAGACTCTAGTTGAAATCCACATGTAAAACAGTTAGCTTAGGGAATTTCACCCCTCTAAGCCCAATAGAGAGGGGCAAGACAAGCAACAACATTAAAAACCCAAACAATATGTACATGGTCCAAACTTTATCAATAACAAGCAATCTATGAATGATTACAGAACAGATTGTGTTCAAAACCCCAATCCCGTGCCCAAAAACAGAAGCTAGCAGTCTGTTCCTTTTTAACGTCTACTTGCTCCAAAATGAAATAATGTACTCCCACTTTGGTTTAGCTGTTTTGAGAACTGACTAAAATGATCCTAGGGAAAAAAAGATTAAGATACACTAAACACAGAGGAAGGCAAACTTAGGCTTGGCCTATATGAAGTATACAAATACTTGACTAAACAAGAACATGTCCAGCACACGTTTTGAAATTTATGCATAATTTTCACTAAGTAATTACTGTTTAAATGAACACTGGTCATAGTATATTATTTGATTGGTCATAAAGTGGCTAACTATATAACCAAAGAAACCAAGACTGTCAGTAAAATAAAGTGACCACATGGAGGCATGCTGTAATAGTTCAGTCCATGTGATGACTATTTAAAATAAATCACATAATGGGGCATGCCTGGGTGGCTCAGTCAGTGAAGCATCTGATTCCTGATTTCGGCTCAGGCCAAGATCTCATGGTTCGTGAGTTCAAGCCCCACACTGGGCTCCGTGCTGATGGTATGGAGCCTGCTTGGGATTCTCTCACTTTCCTTTTCTTTCCCTCCCACATGCTCTCTCGCTCTCTCAAAATAAACAAACCTTAAAAATAAATAAATAAATAACATGAAGATGAGGATCTTAAGACAGCAGGAATGAATAATTCGCAATAAAATTATTATTCCTATCACAAAGAAATCACTGAAATTCCTTCAAAAAGCAAAATTTACTAGTGTACTTAAAATGAAGTAATGCCAAAAAAACAAATAAAATAAAATAAAATAAAATAAAATAAAGTAACGTCTATGGATGTTAAGAACATGTCACAGGCAAAATGCCACTATGAGATGTTTAAGAACCCACATTCTGCTCAGATGCGTCATGGTCTATGTATGGAAACGGACCTGCAGCTCCCAATGGAAACCCACTCAGCCACAAATGGCCAGATGTGCTCTCTCCAAAGATGGTCAATACCTGTGGGCTATTCACAGAGCATCCACTATCAGAGCTGGAGATCACCCCAGAGATCACCTAGAGCAATGCACTCATCCAATCAGTACTTTTAACATTAATTCCAAAAGTGGACTTTCCAGAACAACAAAGGCGTGGGGGTAAGAAGCTCTGGCAAGGAAAAGTACGCAGTGTGCCAATGACTAGTTACATTCTCTTCATCAAAAGAAAGCTTACTCCCTAAAGTTCTCAGAATTGGGGACTAAAACAAAGGTGACCATTCCTCAGCTACCTTAAGGGTTTCTGTGTTGCCAAAATAAACTTCTCAGTGAAGGAACTTACCTTCACTGACCATCTGCTTTTGGCTCACAGCTTCAGAGCTGCTAGTGGTTTTTGAAACTGCTTCTCTTTTCTTTCCAAGAGTATCCAATACATTTTGTGCAAGCAGGTTACGCTGAACAGGAATTCCTTTCTGACAAAGAGAAGGCTGTGACTGCTTTGTCAGGCTGGGTGAAGGTGATGGGGGGCGATTCTTCTGCATCTGCCTGCAGGGAAAAAGTAATCATTAATGGGGGAAGTCAGACACAGTTTTCTAGCAGATATGTGCACAAACTAAACACATTCGTTTACAATGTGCCATTTCATAAAATAACAATTTCTTGATACTAGGAGATATTTTCTGAGAGGTTAAGTCTATTTTTGAAGACTTTTCTCTATTTACATTATGATGCATACTACCATTATTTCCCTTATGAAACACGTTTGGATGTGACATCTGTCCTGGTAAAATACCTATCAGGAACAGCTGTAATTAAGCTACTTACCTAACACTGACGGGAGAGGGTGGGCGCCTCCCACTTATAGGAGAAGATTGCCATTTATAACACGGTATGTGTGATGATGGGCGCTTCTTGGTACCAGAGTTGGAGACCTGTTTGTCCATTTCTGGTTTCTGAACAGAACAATACAATCAGATTAAGAAATGCACATTTACATTTTGCAGCTGGCTTTCCTTTTTAAGACTAACATACCCTGAATATAATACAATTTTAGCTCCTTAAATTCATTTTTTTCAAGCATGAGAATTAGACAGATATGTTCTTCTTGGACTAACAATTCAGATTACAAATTTCAATAAGTTCACAGAAATAATTTTAAAAAATCTTTCCCTTTAAAACCTGATTCTATTTCTAAATCCTAATTAAAGGTTTGAATATTTCTTCTTGAACTTTTCTTCAGTTTAGAAACAGTTCCTATGACAGTTATACTTACTCCATTCTGCAATATTCCAGCTTTGAGGGAAAATTGATATGACTATCAGAATTTTAAATCATTAAAGTGACCTATCCTATTTAATTTTATTGCAGAATAGTATCTAAGAACTTGCTTATGTTGTGAAACTCGATCTATCACGACCTACACAACTAAATATAAAGATTTTAACAGAAGGGCCTGGGTGGTTCAGTCAGTTAAGCATCCGGCTTCGGCTCAGGTCATGATCTCACGGTTCGTGGGTTTGAGCACGGTTTGTGCTGACAGCTCAGAGCCTGAAGCCTGCTTCAGATTCTGTGTCTTCCTCTCTCTCTGACCCTCCCCTGCTCGTACTGTCTCTCTCAAAAATAAAAAAAATAAAAAGGTTTTAACAGAAAACCTGTCAATAAAAGGCATGTGATAAACCAGTGGAGAGTCACTTTCACCTTGGACGATGTCTGCATGCTCACCTCCACGCTCACCTCCAGGGATGCCTCGGCAGGCACTGCAGCGCTCTCTCTGGGAAGCGCTTCCACACTAGCCTCGGGGGACACCGCCGTACTGGCCTTGGGAGAGGCCTGCTCACTGGCTTCGGATGACACCTGCATGCTCACATCAGAGGAGACATCCGTGCTCATCTCGAGAGATGAATCCATGCTCACCTCAGGGGATGGGTCCACACTCCCTTCGAGAGACGTGTCCAGACTCACTTCTGGTGATGATTCCACGCTCTCAGGGAGTGCTTCCACACCTGCTTGAAGTGATGCGCCCACGTTCCCTTCAGGGGACCCTTCCATGCTTGCCTGGGGTGTTGCTTCATTAACCTCAGGGGCTGTCTCCACGTTCGCGTTGGGGTCCACTTCCACACTTATGTTGGAGGCCACTTCCACACTCGCAGTCGCCTTGGGGGACCCTTCCACCTCCGTGTTGGGGGGCCCTTCCACCTCCGCCTTGGGGACAGCTTCACCCTCTGCCTTGGGGACTGCTCCCACTTTCTCCCGGGGAGGCACAGCCATTGCTGACTTGCGAAGCAGTATGGTGTTCTTCAATTCGTCACTGCTGTGACAACGCAAGGGCGTGGTGACATACCGTAGGACAGGAGCATGACTGCCTGTGGGTGAATGAGGACAGAATGAAACTCCATACACTTAGCAACCTGACAAGACAGAAGCACGCCACGTTAACAGTACGAGAACAGAAAGAGAGAAAACCAACCTTGTTCATTAGGAAATTACAGGGATTATGCCCAACACAGAAGCGTTTAGTGAAATGTATCACAGACACAGGACAGAGCATGACAAAGTTGGTACTTCAGAAGTGCCACCATCAAGAGGCACTGTGAAAGTAATCGTTTGCTACAGATGAAGAGGATGCTTCTCCCAAGTTGGTGTTTGCAATAAGCGATTTATCTTTTTTAAGTTTATTTGAGAGCAAGAGCAGGAATGAGAGCATGTGCATGAGCAGGGGAGGGCCAGAGAGAGAGAATCCCAAGCAGGCTCCATGCTGTTCGTGTGGAGCCAGACACAGAGCTGGAACCCATGAGCTGTGAGATCACGACCTGAGCCAAAATCAAGAGTCAGACACTTAATGGACTGAGCCACCCAGGCACCCTGCCATTTCTCATTTAATCATACTACAGTTGAGTGATCTTCATGAAACACTACAAGACATTCAACACTTGTTAGAAGTAATCTAAAACAAATGAACCAGGGCCAGGGATCTTACCATTACAAGGGATTATGTAAGAAATTCCATATATGGCTATTTTGGAATATAGTATAGAAAATAGCATTTTCTTTTTTTTAAATTTTTTAAAATGTTTTATGTATTTTTGATACAGAGAGAGACAGAGCATGAGAGGGTGAGAGGGGGAAGGATAGAGAGTGAGAGAGGGAGACACAGAACCGGAAGCAGGCTCCAGGCTCTGAGCCAGCTTTCAGCACAGAGCCTGATGCGGGGCTTGAACCCATGAATGTGAGATCTGACCTTAGCCAAAGTCGGAGGCTTAACCGACTGAGCCACCCAGGCGCCCCCAAAAATAGCATTTTCTCACCCATAACAAGAAATCCTAATAACACATTAATCAGAATGGGCTGGATTTTCAAGGTCTCTTCCAGCTTTCACAATCTAAATATTTTCTGCCTAATAAATGGATAAAAATGGTAATACCTGGTACCAGCAAAAAAGGTGGGAAGTGATAATACAAATGTTTGGAACAAGGCAGCCCCACACTGTTGGTGAGGGTGTGGATTTATCTATGCCCCTGGTAGGGGGGACTGGGGCAATAATGTATCAAAGCCAATACAAAGTACATACTCTTTGTTGCCACAATTTCACTTCTATGTCTATCCTTATGAAAAAATCAAGATATGAAAATGTACACAATAAGGGTTACTTACTATAGCATTATTGATGATATTGAAACAATTAGAACTATATCCAAATATTCAACAGGAAACTTAGAAAATACTAAGATAGTTATTCAGAGTATTAATATATAATTTCTGGACATAGAAAAGGATATATATTGAGACTGAACAAAAGTGGATTATAATCCCATTTTGTGAAGAAAATATATAAACAAATATTCAGTCATCAGTGGGTTATTCGGATAATAGCAAATTATATTTAAAACTATCTCTAGGGGCACCTGGGTGGCTCAGTCAGTTAAGCATCCGACTTTGGCTCAGGTCATGATCTCATGGTTCATGGGTTCGAGCCCCACATCAGGTCTGTTTCAGATTCTGTGTCTCCCTCTCTCTCTGCCCCTCACTTGCTCACACTCTCTCTGTCTCAAAAATAAACAAACATTTAAAAAAATTTTAATAAAAATATTATCTTCATGCTAAATATTGCTTGTATAATAGTAAATATTGTTTAAAGTGTTTTTTTCCAGTTTTATTTACTTTAAGACAGAGAGAGTGTGAGCAAGTGAGGGGCAGAGAGAAGGAAAGACAGAGAATCCCAAGTGGGACTCAAACTTACAAACCGTGAGATCATGACCTGAGCTGAAATCAAGAGTCAGGTGCTTTAACCAACTGAGCTCCCCAGGCACCCCGAAAAGTAAATGTTTTTTAAAAAGCATTTGGTGGTAGCTTTCTTAAGACTTGGTAAATCTGTCACTTCCTTTTAAAATCTGGGTGGTAAACTTTAATGATCTCATCAAATATTCAAAATAGAACAAATTACCAAAGACTGACTACTGATAAATTTTAAAAAATGTGACTAAATTAAATGTTTTTAGTCCCTCATTTTGGTGGCAAAAGTTTTTTATTTACAGATCTATATGTACCTAAACAGTCACATTATTTAACACTGACAGTACTACAGAAAATAAATGTAATAACTAGACTTTTATTAGCGATAGAAATTAAGATAAGATATTGCATTTTTGATGGAAGTAAAATATTAAAAATAAAAGCAATATAAGAAAGATCTTATAATGGACCAGGGGGAGACTGGCAGAAAATAATCTGACATCATATGATGAGGCATAAAGAAAGTCAGGAATTAGAACCAAAAGAAGTAAAGCTGCACTAGCAGAAAATCTGTGACAGCATTCAGATTTATTTTACTAATCATATGAATATCAACAGAAGAAAAAAAACAAAGGTTCTGGGGTAAATTATGGAAAAAAAGATGGGGAGAGAAAAAGAGAGCAAGAATGATAGGAACAGCGCATTTTACCCCCCACAGGCATGTCAAACATTCTATGTGACCTGCAAGTGAAAAAATCCACACAAGCCTGAAGATTGGTCTTACTTTACTAATAATCTTTATGTCCTTAATTAAAAGCTACAGAGCAGATCAATGTTATTCTTCCATATTTTAGGAAAAAAATGGGTAGAGTAGGAAACTTTCTCCCTTGATATTGTAAGTTTCCAGATACTTTTAACATCCAGTACTTTTTACAGTACTGTGACACATTTAAGCACAAGTCAAGAAACCCATAGAGCTTTTAAAAACTTAGGGGTGCCTGGCTGGCTCCGTTGGTAGAGCATGTGACCCTTGATCTCAGGGTTATAAGTTTGAGCCCCATATGGCGGGTGTAAAGATTACTTAAAAAAAAATCTTTTAAAAATCATTTAGAAGTTTAACAACCACCACTACAATTACCTATCTCATCCTATAAGTTACCTGTTACCCAGATAATTAATCGACCATGCTGGAAGGCATAAAATAAACATGCAATATAAAAATGTTGGGTAAAATCAGTCATTTGGAAACTACTGATTCAAATTATTTTTATGCCTTACTGCAACAAATTGAATGATACAACCTGCTTTTTAAGTGCAAATACTAATACTTTCAAGCTTTCTGCCCTATGCATGTTACCTGAGGTTTCTTTGCCAGGGACCGACAATGAAGCAGCACTTTTACTCCTTGCAATTGATGCTTTGGTTGGGACGAGGAGGCGACTGATCAAGTTATTCTCCTGAACACTGGTATACTGGTGATGAGCTGAAGGAGGAGAAGAGACATAGTTACGGTCTCATAAATAAATGCAAAGCAACAAAGAGCAATGTGAACTGCTGCATATGAGAACTCGCCCAGCCTGAAAGTAGAGGCAACGAGAGCAACATATACAGAAGGGGACTGAACACTGCCACCAGATGAGACTGCCTTGCTGTGGAAGACAGCACCTGAGTAAAGGAGCAAAGGCCCAGCATACATAACCACCCCAGTGAAGAAATCCAGGTGGAATACTTAACAGAGTCCCAGCCAATACATGGAGTCTCTACAGAGGAACTCACATATGGAAGAAAAACCTGTACGAGACAAAACAACTTCGACATAGATCCCTAACCGTATCTGCCACTGACAGTCCTACTCTGGTCAGATTCATTGCCAAAAGCTCCAAGGGACTGACTGAACTCTTTTATTACAAGTGCATCTTCTAAATATCTTGTTCCAATAAATTTTTATGTTCATAAATATCGCTGTGACAATGGTATTTGTTATAACAGGATTTGATCCTGATGAAGAAACTGGAGAGTATTCTCTAAGTGAATGGTTTGGTAGAAACAAAAAGCATCAATCGTGTTTGACAGAACAAAGGGGTAAAAAGGTACTAGAAAGCAACTACTTTAAATAAAGAAGTACTTCAGTAAGAAGTATGAAATTTTTTGTACCATAATCAGCAGGGAAACCATGCACACAGGTTAGAGGTGAGTAATGCTATGAAGCAACAGAGCAAAGCTTTCAAGTTCAAATTATGGCCAACACTTAGAACTTCTAAACACAAACTAAGGAAATACTTGAAGAGAATCAAGTCCTCCAACACAAATCTATCTAAACCAACATTCTGTGGGGCGCCTGGGTGGCTCAAATGGTTGAATGTCCGACTTTTTGGCCTCAGCTCATGATCTCACGGTGAGTTGGAGCTCTGTGTTGGGCTCCGTTCTGACAGCTCAGAGCCTGGAGCCTGCTTCTGAGTCTGTCTTCCTTTCTCTCTGCCCCTGCCCTACTCAAGCACTGTTCTGTCTGTCTCTCAAAAAAAAATGTTAAAATATATTTAAACCAACACTCTGTGATCTAGTCCCTCAGCTTCATTACAGACCTCCTGCTCAAATGATGGCAGAATTACATATTTAAAGACAGACTCTTGGCTTCAGCCAAATGTTAAAGACGGGATATTTCAGCTTCCAATTTTAAGAACAACTTCTCAAACAACCAAATGTTGACATAAATAGATCTCTTTTAAGCAACTATTTAAGATTGGTACTTAGGGGCACCTGGGTGGCTCAGCTGTTTAAGTGTCTGACTTCGGCTCAGGTCATGATCTCATGGTTGGTGAGTTCAAGCCTCGTGTTCAGGCTCTGTGCTGACAGCTCAGAGCCTGAGGCCTGCTTCAGATGCTGTGTGTCTCTCTCTCTACCCCTCCCCTGCTTGTGCTGTTTCTCTTTCTCAGAAATAAATATTAAAAAGAAAAACAAAATAACTAACCACCAGGTTTTTCTGTTCCCGTAGGTGACTGCAGGTTGCTAGATTTTCTATTCAAAGACGAACTCCTCTTTTCTGGTTTTTCTGGAGATCAAGGGCAAAGGACAATTATTTTTTACAAATTATTTAACTGTATTATTTCAGGAGTGAGTCAACTCCTCTCTTCAATCATTTTTATCTTCTCTACTCTTGCCTATAAGAATTTATTTAAATTTCAAATCTTATGTAGAGACTTTACATCCTCAAACTTAAAACTAATTTACTCTAAGTTATCTGAAATAAAAGTATTTAGGAAAAAAACAGTAAAAATTAAAAGGAAAATGTCTAATACTACCTGACAAGATGAACATTCCCAAATTAGAAACATACATTTGAAATTTTAGACACAGTCCATGACATCTGTTACTAAGGTAATGTATACTTTAGTTATAATGATTATGGCTTTAAACTATTTAAAAATGACCATTAACATTTGGCATAGATGTCACAATTTTAGCAACCTAATGAAACATATGCTTTGTGTAGACACTTTTCCATTTCACTTGAAATGTTCTGGCTCAGAATACTGAGGAGTGTGTTTAAAAAATAACTTCTTGGGTCACCTGGGGGACTCGGTCAGTTAACCATCCAACACTTGGTTTTGGCTCAGGTCATCATCTCACAGCTCATGGGTTCGAGCCCCACATCAGGCTCTGTGCTGAAAGCTCAGAGCCTAGAGCCTGTTTCAGATTCTGTGTCTTCCTCTCTCTCTGCCCCTCCCCTGCTTGCGCTGTCTCTCAGAAATAAACATTAAAAAAATTATAAGAATAACTTCTCGGGGCACCTGGGTGGCTCAGTCGGTTAAGCATCCGACTTTGGCTCAGGTCATGATCTCGCAGTTCGTGGGTTTGAGCCCCACATCAGGCTCTGTGCTGACAGCTCAGAGCCTGGAGCCTGCTTCAGATTCTGTGTCTCCCTCTCTCTCTGACCCTCCTCTGCTCGCACTGTCTCTCTCTGTCTCTCAAAAATAAATTAAAAAACATTAAAAAATTAAAAAAAGAATAACTTCTCTTTTGGGAACCTGTAAACTAAATTGGGGACCTGTACATATTGGCAATATAGCATCATTTGAAAATTCTTGAATTGATAATGTAACTGTACAGCATGAACCAGAGGTATAATCGATTCTATCGTGTGATTAAATCACATATCCTTTATTATCATACCACAAGAAATGACAAAATAGTGTGGAAAGTTATTATGAGTCAGCAAGTGGCAGAAGAAAAACAGATAATTTGAGTCAGCCAAGCTTTAAAGCAGGGCTATTCAAAACATTACAGGTTATTAGATTATGAACTTGAGTTTGAAATGTTCACCTCTCTGTATCAAACAGGTCAATCTGAAGAGATGTTACGAAGGTAAACCACTACCAAAACTGATTTTATTTTCCCTGGCATCATTAAACCACAACATTCATCATTTCAGAGTGTACAATATACTGTACCTTTAAGTAAGTAATTTCACAAAAGTATCTTCCACACACACACCTTCTTGTATTAAAAACTAGTTAAGAAATCATTTAAAAAGTTACTTGGAATTGCCCCTTCAGTGCGATTTAACTAATTATTATCTTGAAAGTCATCACCTGTTCCTCCTCATTACAAGTCTCATTGATACAGCAAGTAGACCTATTCATGAAAGCATACTAGTGTTTGCGCATCATCTTAAAAACGTCCTATGTGTCTGTGGAAGAAATATTTGCTAACTCCTCAAAGCAATTAGATAGTAAAACAGAGTCAATGCGTGTGAAACAGTTAAGATATATTAAAATGAAAGTATATGACATTGCAATGAAAGTGATCTAATTTTTCTAAAGGACTACACTGGGGAATAATAAACTAATTTTATTATATGACAAGGAAAGTACTAGAGAAAACCCTGCCACATTAATCTATGAATGAACCCAAGCTATACATAAGTGCTCTCAGAAAGACTATTGAGGGTTAGGGCGTTAGGTGGATCGACTTTTGTTAGACCACTATGAGAGAGAATATGATAACCACAGGCTGACAAACAGCAAAAGATCTATCAAGCTCATGGTTGGAAATTATTAGTCCTAAAGGTACAAATAACATAATGTAAGTATGAACGAAACAAAAATCCTTTTCAACATTTCAAAACTGTAATATTTAGGCGAAAATGGAAAATTTTCCCACTAGGTTAACTACTGTTACAATTAATTATACTTTAATGAGATCCAGAATCTTTTTGCTGTACTGGAATTTTATAGCATTGCTCAAAAATAGGTCAAGGTATCTAATAAAACAAAAGAAAGATTTTTAAATTCAAACCATAATTACGCTTTTTAAATTCATAAGGCACAAAAGTGGGAACGATATGGAATATGTTTGCCATGTCTTTTTCCTGTCAAAGTCACCTCTGTTTCTATCACTGGAAAGGATTTTATTTTTTTGGATTGATGGGTACAGCTGCCTAATCCATTTCAATTATCAGTAAGAAGCACCATATGCAACAAGTCAGAAATGGTCATTGACACACATTCAGATAAAGGTTTTTTAAAAAGGAACACTAATTGAAAGGGCAAACACCAGAAGCAAACGGTATTTGAAGTAGTCATAATAGACAACTTCATTTTCTTTTAAAGAACACCACCTTAGTATTGCGAAGAATTGTAAACTGGAGCTTAGAAATGCTTCTGTCACTAAACATGGGTATCAATTTATTTGCTTTGGAGGAAAACATGAAATTATTGAAATGTACAATTTCAACATCATGATCCATCTATCAAGTGGCCAAAATATAAACCATAAACAAGCATGATAAAGTGAAAAGCATTGAATGTCCTGGGCCCATAACTCTAAAACCAGGAAGGTAATTATACTTGCCTGTCAGTTTACAAGGTTGTCATACATTAACGAATATGAGACACGTGAGGCAGATCAACAGGTCTTATTGGGCTATATATGCTAACATTTCCCTTAAATAAGGTGATATTCATGAAACTTAATGGGAACTGATGACTAGTTCATCTACTCTCTAGGAAAAACAATTTCATTTACTGGTTTGGTAGAATATGAATTACTTCATAACAAATTATTGTGCCATTTATCAGCAATGTCTTTTGGTCAAAATATGTTTTAGTTTGGGCTACCTGAGCCTAAGAAAGCCATCTGATGATCCACAGGCAAATCATGAAATAAGGATCAATACTGATGAAAATCCAAAACAGTAATGACCATTGCTATCTACTGTAAAATAAAGTGGTGCTCTTCTGAAATAAATCTAAACGTTCTACCGCCTAAAGGATCAGTGGTACTGTAAAAAAAAAAATACATAAACATTTTATTTTGCTGGTTTAAAGTTCAGTGGAGTACAGGAAATAACTACTTACTCTTAGCAACAGAAGTCTGAGGACTTGCCGATGACACGGGCATTTGTTTGTGTAAACCAGAAATCTCTTGTTCGAGTTTTTCAGTAGACACAGAACGCTTATTAGCTGAGAAAAAATATAATATTTACTGTACTCATACTTAAAGGAAGCATCATTAACTGAAGCAAAGTGAGTTCATGATGTAGTTCTATGGAGTATAGATGTGCATTAATTAGGTGCACAATGTTCACGGTCTTATAAATGATAGAAATTTAACTTTTATGAAACTGTAACATTATGCCCATTTATAGGAAATTTACAGTGCCCTCAATAGCAAATGGGGCAGACAACTTATTTTTAAAATATGCATTGGATAAAGTTGTATAAAGCTTTATTAGTAATCATTTTTGCAAAGATTATAAATTTACATGGTAAGATTTAGGATATAATGGGTAAAATGATGATGACATTCTCTTGGAATCTCACATGACACAAATTTAAATATAAAGTTATTGTGCACACCGAGCAGTATTCTCATTTAAGATATGAAGTTCAAAACCTTGTTGTAAAGCAACCTTGTAGCAATATCCAATATCCAAACATGAATCTGAATGAACTTAAAAGTTTAACAGCTGTATTAATTACCATTTTTAGTCTCCGGGTTCACGGCAGTAGAGCCTTCCCATGACCATCTTTTTTGCCGATTATCAACACGGTTGGTCCTTTCCAGTGTACGGTAGACAACAGCTTTGAATCTCTCCTATTTAAAACAAACACCAACAGATTTTTACATATTACAAAAACATCCTATCACCAAATTGTTTAACAATTTTTAATGTTTTTTTATTTATTTTTGAGAGACAGAGAGAGATAGCACAAGCAGGGGAGAGTCGGGGGCGGGGGGTAGACACAGAATCCGAAGCAGGTTCCAGGCTCTGAGCTGTCAGCACAGAGCCCGACGCAGGGCTCAAACCCACAGGCCATGAGATCATGAACTGAGCAGAAGTCTGATGCTTAACCAACTGAGCTACCCAGGCACCCCATCAATTTTTTTTATTAAAAAATATATATACCTTAAATTCTTTGTAGAATGAGACAGAAATCAACTACCATACATCAGTGAAATCTATGCCAGAGTCACCTATAATATATTCGTAAGCTCTTAAATCCTAGTGTTAATAGTTTTTTTAAAGTTTATTTATTTTGAGAGAACACAAGCAGGGAAGGGGCAGAGAGAGAGGGAGAGAGAGAATCTCAAGCAGGCTCCGCACCATCAGCATGGAGCCCAATGTGGGGCTTGGACTCATGAACCTCGAGATCAAGACCTGAGCCAAAATCAAGAGTTCGATACTTAATGGACTGAGCCACCCAGGTGTCCCTCAATAAAGTTAAAAAAAGATAATCAAGGTGTCTGTCTTGACCTCAACTTTATTTTTTAAAGTTTTCTTTATTTGATTAATCTCTACACCCAACGTGGAGCTCCAACTCATGAGATCAAGAGTCTCATGCGTTTATGACTGAGCCAGCCAGGTGCCCCTTGACTTCAACTTTAATTGAGCTGCTCAGGATAAGAGGTATTCAAATGTAAACACCACACTGTGGCAAAACCACCCCCACTGCCATGCATGGTTTTCCTTTCTCAGATCATTCTGTGCTGTAACGAACCAGGGACTATACGCAGGTAAGCAAATCAACTGCAGGGCCAGGAGGTTTTCTATTATTCCCTGACAACAACAATTTCAGAGCAACATCACTCTTACAACGCTCCCACCATTTCTCTGAGGGAAAAGATAGACGTACTAGGAAAATGGAGTGTCGCCCATATCCCCTAAAGAGAAAAGCAATTGCAATTCTTAAAATGAAATGCATCTAATGGCAATATTTTAAAATGATATATTCTAACAGAAAGTAAGTTGCCTCAAATTACTAGAACCCCGAAAGTGTAATAAACACTAAAAATAGTAGTCTGTTATATGGAAACCAATTTGACAATAAACTATTTAAAAAATAAAAAATAATAAAAAATAATATTTAAATTAACATTAAAAAAATAGTAGTCCGTCTTTTGGTATTCAAACATCGCTGATACTTAAGAACTCTATCCCCTGCTTCCAAAGGCACTAGGCCTCTGTGCTTTCAGGTTCTGGTCACATCTGTGGCTCCTACTTAAGCTCCTGTCCCGCCTCCTACATGTCAGTCCACACTCCCCACTCTTCAGGACCACGGAGTCTGGGTTTTCTCTCTACTCTAAGGAACTATTCTCTTTTTCTACCTGCAGGCTGCTCACAGTGTCCAAGGGTTCTTTCCTGCTCTGCTGGGGGAACTGCCCCCGCCCCCGCCCCCGCCCCCGCCGCGCTGCTGCTGCTGCTGCTGCTGCTGCTGCTGCCGCCGCAGCGGCCAGCCGCAGCCCCCGCCCTCCACCACAGTAGTTTTGTGATGTTGATTCTCTTTTGTCCCTTTCCTCCAGGTCCTTCCTCCTATTCCCTCCTACCACAGCCCTGGCTCCCTCCCCCTCCAGAGTGCCATTCGCTTTTCTCTGGGATCTCTGTGAGGTTCCTCTTTCTCTAAAATGATCTTTTTTTCTCTTAGTCCTGGGAGTCTCTCTCCCCCAGGGACCCTCCCACACTCTGCAGTTTTCTAATCTACCTTCTTTCAGTCTCTTAGTTCAGATCTATCCCTGGCCTTCCTTTTCTTTACCACAGAAGTAAATTAAAGAGCTCTTTCACAGAGGAAGGTGGAGAGTGATAGAAATTCTGGTGGAGAGTTCATCAAATACTGGAATATGAAAAAAGAGCATAAACCACCACAGAAAACAGTTCAGAAGACAGAGAAGTGGGAGTGGATCATGGATGGGGAAGAAATGGCAGGAGAACAGTGCTAGAATAAGGAAGGTCCACAGACAGGGCAGGGGCTGAGGCATGCAAGAGCAACTGTGTGCACAAGGAGGAAAAGTGACCACAACAGAGAAGAAGCCTCATGGGGACAAACAGAACCAAAAAGAAAGGACAGAAAAAGAAAACTTTAAATTAGAGCAACAGAAGAAAAGAGGGGAAGATAAAAACACACTGAAAGAATAGGCAGAACGCTCAAACATAGGGAGAGAAAAAGACAGAAAAGCTAAGACGAAGAAAGAGGAAAGAAAAGTGAGGCGCCTCAGGCAGAAAAAACTCAGAGTCAGATGGAGAACCAGAAGACAGACTAAGATTTAGGGACACCTGAAAGTCACTGGAATAGAGCAAAAGAGAGAATGCCAGCATGGAAAAGAATGGTTTCTCAGGGAACATGCCAGATTCACAAGAAGGCAAGGATCCTCAGAGTAAAGTAGGGGAGTGACCTACAGGAGAAAAATCTAATGTCGGAGAGAATCCAAAAGAACAAGACAGGTAGCCAGATGCCCAAGTTTGGACAATAAAAGACACACTGACTGAAGTGGGACAGAAGGGGAAAGAGAGGGCATCACTAAGGCAGTGACTCATACCAACAGAGTGCCAGACACCAAGAGTCCAGGAAGGTAAAGAGCACTGCAGGACCACAGGATGGCAGGGAGAAAGAGTAGGACTGTGGGGACAGGTGGGGAGCACAGAGGGCACCCCCCGAGAAAAGACGGGGAAGCCAGATGGGAAGTGCTCGCCTCTGACTGGCCCGCACACAACCAATTAGAGGAGCTGCTGTGGGAAGTAAGATGGGTGGGAAGTACGAGGGGGAGCGGCCAAGGGTCAGTGGAAGAGTCAGTCTGGAGAGTGGAAGGGCCCTCTTCCCAGGCCTGCAAGGCTCCTCTTTACCTCAGCTAGTGGTTCTAACCTCAGAGATCTGGAAGGACAGGGACAAGATGTACCACTGAAGGGAAGCTTCGAGAACTGGGGATTGTTCCTTTGGCAGGGGAGGGGCAGTAAAAGCAGAAGGCCTAAGAAGAAAATGTTTTAGTGCTGGGCAACCCAGTGTGCCATCTGATTAACAGGCTAGAAAAATACGTACCCTTTCTTCTTGTAATTTTTGTTTCCTTTTTTCTTCTGCAGATATTCTCCGCTGTTCATCCTTTTCTTTCTGTTCTTTCAGCTTTCGATGTTTTTCTTCCATCTGTTTTTCATAGTGGATTCTAGACTTTCGTTCTTTTTCAAGGAGTTGTGTTTCCTTGTTGGCTGAAATATTTCAAATACATTTTCAAGGCATAAGAGCCAAGCAAGTATTTAAGTTTTCCACATTATGCACAAGAAGGAAAAAGTTAATATATCTCCTCCTTTTTCTTAAAAATAACACAGCCTATGCTAATAATTGTAAGTGTAAGAGAACGGGCGCTAAAGAAGTATTTGCACGGGGTGTTCATTTAACTCCAGAGAACTGATGGCTTAGATGACCCCTCATAGCCTGTCCAAACTCAGACTCCAAAATAAAAGCAAGTATTTTCTTTCATCTGGTACTGCTGCGGATTTGAGCTGAAGTTAAACCCCACCAGATTAACCTGCTATATACATTAAGATAAGAAGAAAAAGAAGGCACATAGTCAGAATGTTTTGTTTTCATTCTATTAGGAAACTGTTTTGAAGGGCCTCATCTATGCAGACCATACCCAGCAGGCCAGTTTTACACTCATGGATTTAGTTGGTACCATGTTATAAACAGCATGAGGTTTCCTGCTTCAAATCTCCAGTCACTAAAGCCTGGAGAGCAGCTATGCAGTTCTAAAATATTCTTCTGAAGAGCTACTGGGAGAAACCCATTCCTCATTAAAACAAAGACAAATGATATCCATTTGAATGAAACTCAGCACAAGTTTTGTCAGCGGATTTCAAAGACCAGAGAAAAATGCAGTTGAAAAAGCAATCCCTTAAATTGTAGAAAGATATTCTTTTAGATTCTAATTTACACTTAAGAAGACAATGTTAGGATTATTAGCAACTTCATTTTCCTTTTTTGAGTCATTTTTATTGAAATCCCATTCCTCTGGTTTCTCCAAATGTTAATGTTTTCATACCTGAGTTTTCAGGAAACTGGAGCTAACAGAAATTACTACACTTCAAAAATTAAACAGTTTAATCAAATACTTTTCTTGGGCCTTCTTTATCTGATTTAGTGTGATCATTGAATGCAATATAATACATCCTAGGAAAAATGTAATCTATGATATAAACAGATGAGGAAAAGTAAGCAAAACCACTCTGGAAATACATATATAACCTTAACAGAAAATTCACTCATTCTGATTATTTTTTAAAATTCTAAAGTATACCATCTTGTTGTCTTTTCTTTTCTTCTCGGCGTTCTTTCGCCATTCTGTGTCTGGTGTCACTTTTAAGAACAGAGCCATCTATGACTAAAAACAAAAAAAAAGAGAAAAAAGTAGACATTAATTGAATATCAAATTTGAATAACATGACACTTTGACATCAAAAAGCATTCTAGAAAGTATACCTGGCTTAAATGATGATTTTATAGTTGAGGACTGAGTCAAAGAAATAAAACCACTCTGATTCCGTCTTTCTTCTGCCATGGCATGAGCGGCAGCAACTAGAATACAGGAAGATAAAGGGAAGTGATTAGATACTAAGAACGCAGTTTAATGCAGGGAGAAGCAAAACACAGGCAGTCGTCTTTGATAAAGGACAGCATCTCATCTATAAGGCAAAATCATGATAGATTAATCCAGATCAACAATACAGGCATCGTGAGTATCTATGATGGTCAACAGTTTAAGAATTACAGCTTTTACTGTGGACATGCTGGCATACCCATGGACATAAAGAGCTGTTAGTGGGAGTGGCAGCACAAGCTTATGGATGAGTAAGAACTAATGATTAATAACTTCCAAAAATGCATCAGACAAGACATTACACCAAGTACTAGAAAAAGTGAGCTGGCAAAAAACTGAAAAATTGTTTTGTCATAAATTGGGAATTTAGAAAAGAGTTGGCATTTATGGATCTGAATTTGGAAGAAGTGTCAACAGTGAGATCCTCAAAGATCAGGCCCAATATTAAGAAGTACACTTATAAATTACCTATGTGTAGGCTTTTCTACTGTGGCTACACACTAGGGTTACCTAAGTTGCTTTAAAAATACATTAGCAATTGGGGCGCCTGGGTGGCTCAGTCAGTTAAGCGGCTGACTTCAGCTCAGGTCATCTCAGGGTTTCTGGGTTTGAGCCCTGCGTCGAGCTCTGTGCTGATAATACAGAGCCTGGAGCCTGTTTCAGAATCTGTCTGTCTCTCTCTGCCCCTCCCCCATTCACGCTCCGTCTGTCTCTCTCATAAAGTAAATACACATTAACAATTTTTAAAAAATACATTAGCAATGTATTAGCAATGCCTGCCTCTCCCTACCCCCAGTCTCTGGGGTGGGGGCCCAGGCATTATCAGTTGCTAAGAGCTCTATTCTAACGCACAGTGAAGGTGGAGAAGCACTCAAGGAATTTCCATTGAGATAGTATTATTCTAGGTAGGAAAATGTCAGGCAAAGATAAACTTATACATGCCTTGTAAAAGGGGCCCAAAGTGGTAAATAAATTTCAGTAACAGCAAAATGCAAGATTAGGGGAGCACAATTTGAGGAGAGTAAGAAAAACTAAAATTCCAGGATGATACACACACCAATTACTATAGGGGATTCCCTGAACCCTTTAATTCCACCTATGGCCATATCTAAAATACCCCACAATGCTGGGCATCTTCAGGAAGGATCTGGAGATTAACACTGAAAACTCACTTCTACCCTTGTAAAAGCATAGGAAACATGCCCCTGCGATAATGCATATGACTGTTTTCTATAGATCAGGAAAAAATTGAACAGTGGGAGATGGACAGTTAAAATAATTAAAGGAACAGAGTGGCTGTCATGGCCCCTCATAGAATGAAAGGACTCTGAGATGTTCCTTGCCACTGAGGAAAGATATCCAGGAATCGTTTTACAGAGTAACCTTGAAAGTGATGTCACAATTGCTGTCACAGGGCTCACTATTTCAAAAGGGAAAAAAGATTTTTTTTTTTTTTTTACCCCAGAGACTTAACTGCTCAGATAATCCATGATTTAGGTAAATTTGAAGATTAGACTCTTCTCAGCTTCCTTCATAGTTCAACAACTAGCAATTTTATGGACCAGAAGTTATCCTCTGCGTTTAAGTACTACAGTGCACAAGAAAAACTCTTAAATATAGTCTATAAATTAATTAAACCTTCCTATACACTCCATCCTACTTGTAACATTTCTGTGTGAGCAGAGAAAAAAACAACAGTTGGTTTTGCACATTCGGCTTTCTTGCTTAGTTCAAAGTACCAAAGAAAGTCCATATTTTGGCACAATTTAGCTAACCATAAGGACAATTTCTCTCAAAAAATGCAATTTTACCAGATGTAAAGAACTCATTAAACAGTAGTAAACTCAGAATTAGCTGTAGTGGGAATAATGAACTAAACCATAAATGTCAATGTGGAAATAATATCAAGTCTGAGTTTGAGAACTTTATATACAAATTCTTACTGGCAAGAAATACATTTACCAAAAGGACAGGCTCTAGAAATCATTTAAAATGTTCAGGGAATGGGAGAAAGCTTTCATGTCTGAGCTTAACAGAGTATTTTACTCAACTCTGTTCAATGAGGAAATTCATTCACCATTCATTTTAAGGTTACAACAAGGTTCAGTTTAAGTTCTATACTAATTCTGAATCCTAAATTAAAGTTAAAAGTTACCTTTTGCCTGGAGATTAAAAAAAATGTGTAGAGTTTATTAAAACTGAAGTATGAACCTTTATCTATATTTATTTATGGTAAACTAAAGATTGCTATAATAAGGTATATAACCTCACCATTTGTGAAATTCTTTTCATTTGTATGACCTTATTAAATTCTAATGATCCTATAAAGTGGGTATTATTATTTTCCCTATTTTTTTTTTTACAGATAAGAAAAACTAAGCTAAACATTACTTTCCCATATCACACAAGTACTAACTGGTGAAGTCAGAACTTGATTCAACTGTAGATTAAAAAGTAACTTTACTTTGAAATATTATGTAATTATCAAGGGCCAGAATGTATAAAACTCACATTACCTGTTTATACAACTTAGTTCATTATTTCCACCTCCACTACTTCCAAAGTTATTTCTGTTTAAAATATCACAAAGAAGGAATTAAGATCCAAATGTTGACTCAACAAGAAGTAGGGGCGCCTGGGTGGCTCAGTCGGTTAGGTGTCTGACTTCCACTCAGGTTATGAGCTCAAGGTTCGTGGGTTTGAGCCCCGCGTCCGGCTCTGTGCTGACAGCTCAGAGCCTGGAGCCTGCTTTGAATTCTGCGTCTCCCTCTCACTCTGCTCCTCCCCCATTCATGCTCGGTCTCTCTCTGTCTCTCAAAACTAAATTAAATGTTAAAAAAATTAATACAAAAAAAGAAGTAAATGAAATATAGGGGTTTGGTTTAAAGTATGCTTTGAAAATACAGCAATGGTGGGGCATCTGGGTGGCTCAGTCAGTTAAGTGTCCGACTTCAGCTCAGGTCATCATCTCACAGCTAATGGGTATGAGTCCCGCATCAGGCTTTGTTCTGACAGCTCAGAGCCTGGAGCCTGCTTCAATTCTGTATCTCCCTCTCTCTCTGCCCCTTCCCTGCTCAGGCTCTGTCTCTGTCTCTCAAAAAAAAAAAAAAAAAGAATAAATGTTTAAAAAAATTAAGGAAAAAAAAGGAAATATAGCAATGGCGGGGCACTTGGATGGCTCAGTTGATTAAACATCTGACCTCTTGGTTTAGGCTCAGGTCAAGATCTCATAGTTCTTGAGTTTAAGCCCCCCATCAGAGCCTGCTTGGGACTGTCTCTCTATCCCTATCTCTCTGTCCGTTCTCTGCTCTCTCTGTCTCTCTCTCAAAATAAATAAACTTTAAAAAACTAAAAAAGAAAATAAGCAATGGAAATATTTTTAAAT
The DNA here is from genome assembly GCF_006229205.1 of Suricata suricatta. Taxonomy (NCBI): domain Eukaryota; kingdom Metazoa; phylum Chordata; class Mammalia; order Carnivora; family Herpestidae; genus Suricata; species Suricata suricatta. The sequence goes on from NC_043717.1 coordinate 96,676,837, forward strand.
AAAGTACTTACCATTCTTCTAAAATAAAGTACTATATTATGCTGTGCTAAGAAAGGCCTTGAATTTAGGAATAAAAACTTGTGAAAGACATTAGAAAAAACCATTCTTGGGGCGCCTGGGTGGCTAAGTTGGTTAAGCATCCCACTTCAGCTTAGATCACAATCTCAGCGTTCCTGAGTTTGAGTCCCACCTAGGGGCTCTCTGCTGTCAGCTTGGTGCCCTCTTTGGATCCTCCGTCTCCCTCTCTCTCTGCCTGTCTCAAAAATAAATATTTTTTTAAGATTGAAAAAATAAAAGAAACGGTTCTCCTCCTATGAGAAGAAACTCGATCATCCTGGATATCTAGCCCACTAAAAGCCTCAGAATGAAATGAACCAAAAACAGCCACCACTAAGGATATCAAAGTTAAAGAATGCTTTAGATTTAATAGATTTTTTTAAAGATGTCATTGAAATTTTGAGGCCTCTTTTAGATGTAAAGCGGTTTAGCTCATTACCAACTTCAATATAGTGGAAAGTTCCTGCTTCTCTCTGCCTGCGTGCCAAACACACAGAGATCTGTGTCATTAGGGCAAACTAAACGCAAGAAAGGAAGAACAATTGTCTGTGACAACTAGTTCAAGAATGGTAATAAGCTTCCTAAGGCTGCGCAATCACTCCAAACTGCTTAAGCCCATGACATGCCAGTGATAAAATACCCATCCATCCCAATGCTTACTCAGCAATTCGATGTAGTCTGCCACAGCTGCTGCTCTTGATATCCCTCTCAGAATTCAACATAAAATCTGTAGCCCCCCCAACCGCTACCATGATCTTTCTTCCCCCAAATCCTTTCTTCTGTACTCATTAGAAATATTAGATCACATAAACAACTGTTTTTATTAAATAGCGAAGGGGGTGGATTGTAAAAAAAAAAAAAATGATTGAAAGGGTTTTTTTTTTTAATAAAAAAGGCTATGAGTGTGGCAGAGAACCACCATACTGTGAAACTAATTGTTACCGACTGACAGATTTAGTGCCACTCACTGTTATTTGGAAAATAATAAAAAGAAGTAATTGCCACGAAGTCCTAACATAGGCTCCCTGCTGGCTGTCGTGCACTACGGGGTCTAGCAGCCCAATACCTGATGGTTCCCACTGAGCTGTCAGCACAGAGCCTGACGTGGGAACCCAAACTTCCCACTCCTGAGATCATGACCTGAGCTGAAGTTCGACGCTTAATGACTGAGGTACCCAGGCGCCCCCACACATAAAAAATTTTTAAACAATTATGTATAAAAATATAAAACACGTATTTTGTTGAAATAAGTGTATTTCTTCAGTATGCTACAATCTTTGCAGTACTATGCACAGAAAACATAATTCAATAAATGTACATGATAAATGGAGGTAGACTACTCTACACCTGAAGAAGTTATTTGTTTTGTACAGTGTTTTAACTTTTGGAGCCAGGTGCCTAGCAGGAAATGAAATTGACCAGATTAACAGATTTAGTGCTATTCAGTGTTGTTTGGATAACAGAATAAAAGGCAACTGTCACAGTGCCATTTCATTTCACAAAGTCGCAAAACATTTCAATGACTCCTTGTCCCCTTCAGGAAATCCATAAGGGCAAATCTAGTGAAGCTGGTACTCTGTGAAACTCTAACATGTAACATGCGAGGTTTTTAATTCCTAATATGAAAGGGGCGGCAAGGTCAACTGGGGTTCTGGGTTAGGTCCCTTTTGCATGACTTGGTTTTTGGTTTGAAATATCTTGTGAATTCAAGCACCTGTCTCATTCATAATTTTAAAATACTTCACATCCAGCATGCGGGAGCATGCTGGTTAATTTAAAGCACTGAAATAAACCAATGGCAGAGAACCTTCGGTGTCAATAAGCAATAAAACAATCCGAACGTACTGCAAACTCTCTAGGGGAAGCAGAATAAGCTAGAGGCAGAAGGGGTTTGCTTCCCAAGACGAAAAGGGTATTTGCTTCTGATACATTAGGGAGTCGACTCAAAGTACTCTGAAGGAACGTAACTTAAATTTTTTTTCAAATGCAAATGAAAATATCCCTAAGGATTTCAATAAAATCAAGAAAGATAGTTTTATTCCAGCCAATGTAACAGGAAGCTGGCCTGAGAACAGCAAGCAACTTCCCAGAAGCAAGAAATCCCATTTCGCTCAGCTAGCGGAAGCAGCCTCCTGGGCGAAGCAACGCGCTGCCAAACTTTAGAAAAGTAACGATTTTAGGGGGGAACCCATGTTGGCGATGGGACCGTTTAAGGAGAAAGCACTCTCAAGTGCTGCTTCCCTAGGGTCGGGCAAGATGTCCCACGGAAGGTGACATCGTGGCGAAGTCATGTGCTACAGCAGGCAAATCAGAAGCAGAGAGACAACTTTCTCCCCAACTTCTAAAGCGACAGCCGCTCCCCCCCCGCCCTGCCCCAAGGCTCCGACTTCACCGGACCCGGATAAGAGATCAAGCCCTTGGGAGAAGCGAGGACTGACTGCGACCGTGGGGGGCGGTCGGAGCGCAAGCGAAAACTCCCGGCTTGAAAGGGCTGCCCCGGCGCGCGAGGTCCGGGCAGGCGCTCGCAC